>NC_134816.1:39897884-39982884 GCF_046742065.1 Oratosquilla oratoria
ATATATACATGGATGTGTGCTTATTTATATATATGTGTGTGTATTTTCAGGACCATTTGATTTTTTGTCCATAGACTCTGTGAAGGGATTCGATCCCCATTCTGTGCCGACATAATGAAGATGCCAACACACTGCTACCAAGCCATGAACGACACTACAAATTTAAAACTCGATTCTTGACAATTTCTTGATGGCGACAACACAACTTGTCGGAGGGCTTGCCTAAATGAAAGGTATCTATGAAAATGAGACTACGGTTGCTGTAGACATAAAGAGTGTGCTCGGGGACTCGAGTAATTCTTTCGTATCATCGTTCATGGCTCAGTTTCTAGTGTCTTGGTTCTGTGATTATGTCGGCATAAGTCACGGTTTGAATCCCTTGATAGAGCTTAAAATAAATATATACATATACATGCAAAATAACCACAGGAGAAGGGCAACTTGTAGACAGTAAGTATTTTCGTATATTACATCCCCGGACTAAATGAAAGAGATACAGAGTTGTGTATACCTATTCCCCAGACGTCCCTTCTTCCCCACAGATGACATACCAAGACTAACAAGAATAAGACTGCCTGTATACATGATAGGAGACATGAACGACAAACACCCTACATTAGGACACAGCAGCACAAACATCTTGGGAAGACAGATAGCACAATTAATTCAAGGAGGACACTTAAGACCCTGAGAGCCAGACTTTCCCACCTTCATTACACTCAACGGACAAGGAACACCAGACATAATTCTAACAAAGAGACACCACCACTTAAACTACAGAATCACACCAGGACAAATAACTACCTCAGATCACATCCCAATAAATTTAACGTTAGCAACAAAACCAATAACAATACCTACACCAGAAAGATACTCATTCCACAAGCAGACTGGACAGGATTCCAAACCACATTGAACATGGAAAGAACAAAATATGACAAAGACAAAAAAAACAACAACAAAAAAACAAAAACACGCAACAAACAATGCATTGATGACAAACTCAACACATGGTACAATATGATACGTCAAGCCATGGATAAACACATTCCCAAAACGAAACATAAAATTCTACCACACCCAAGACAATCAGATACATCGAAACTACTACAATGGCAATATCAGCAATTACAAACACAAGCACACAATAACGGCACAGGGACACCACAAGCAAAACAAGCACTACGCGACAGACAAAACCAACTATTAGAAGAAAACAGACAACTATACGACGAACACTGGAACAATGAAATACGAAAATTAAACCTACATTACAATGACACCAAATACTTTTGGACACAGATAAAAAGACTGACAGGAACACCTACTAACACCACCCCTTACATCATACACAATAACCGCAAGATACACACAGACAAAGACAAAGAACACATATTCAGACAGCACTTGAAAAACATATTTAGGATCACACCAGCAGAAAATGCAACATTTGACATGGAACACGAAAGAACAATCACAGCACAAGTACAAGACATACAAGAAGACATTACCCCTATCAACTTAGCTGACATGAGACGACTCAACCCAGACAACACACTCACAAAACCTTTTACACTAACTGATATCAAATAAATAATAATAATAAAAAGAAAAATCAAAGACAAAACACCCGGACACTCACAAACAAACAAAATAACACTAACATTCCAGACTCAACACTACAATTACTCACACAAATCTTCAATGAAACATTCAGCATGGGATAATTTCCCGACACATTCAAAACAGCTACACTATCATTCATACCCAAACACGGAAAAAAAAACTCACAGACATAAACAACTACAGACCAATATCACTACTTGAAGTCCCAGGAAAAATACTAGAAAAACTCATACTACAAAGAATACTCAAACGCTTATATAACAACAACCTAATAAACGAAAATCAACACGGATTCACAAGAAGAAGAGGAGCACACACACAGCCATAGCCACACTTTACGAAACAATAGCCATAAGCCAACGACACAAACACGGATGTAACATAATATCACGAGACATAACAAAAGCATTTGACAAAATATGGCACACTGGACTTAAACATAAAATACACCAAACACATCTCCTAGACATACTAACAAGAATACTCTGTAATTACCTCGACAACAGAAAAGCACAAATACAAATACACCATTATACAGGACGACCCTTCAACATACACAGTGGAGTTCTCCAAGGAAACATCCTTTCACCAACCCTATTCAACCTCTACACACGTGACACCCCCAGGCCAACACACGGGGTCGCACACATACAATTTGCAGATAACCTAACACAAGAAATCACATACCCTAACAAAAGAAATAAACACATGTTAGGACAAAAAAAAAAAAATAGCAGAACAATAGAAACAATAAACACATCTGAACAACAATGGAAAATACAAACAAACACAGCAGTTTGAATTACTAAATATATCAACATACAAACCAGCAGAAATATGGATAGGAAACACACAAATACACACAAAAAAAGAAACATAAAGATACTAGGACTAACACTTGGAAACAGAGGTCTACAAACATACACAAATTACAGAAAACAACAAAGAGAAAAAACACTAAAGACGATTCAGAAACCTAGACACCAAATAAGTGTTAAGACTATACAAAGTACTCGTGAGACCTCAACTGGAATACATACCAATAACAACTATCACATTAAAACAAAACCAACTTCACAAAGTACAAGCAACATAAAACAAAGCACTTAGATTCGCCACTCACTCTATACCCCCATACCTATTAGAAGAACTACACATACAATACAAACTCGAACCCCTTAACACAAGACTCTACAGACTAGCATACAGAACATGGAACAGACTAACAATATTAAATCCAGAATTAGTATAACATAGACACAGAAAACGGACATGACCACATCTGGTGGCCTAGAGTGTCCCCAATCATCAAGGGACCCCCACCTGAACCTAAATACATACAGTAAAACACAGATACACCTCTCTATCATCCCATCGTTGTTCTACTAACTCTACTAACACTATTACTATCATTATTATTGTTATTATTATTTGAAAATGATAACACATGCGAAAAAAAATCGCACGTGATATCATAAAAAACAATGAGTATGACAAAATAGAAATCACTACCCTCCCCTAAAAATAAACTGCAACAAGTACCACTAGTTTTCATACAAATGTAAGGAAAAAAGTCATACTTATTGAAAAAAAAAAAAAAATGAATACGACGTATAGAAATCAAGACCCTACCCCATCACCAATGAACACAGAACTTACCCCATAGATGTCAAAACCTAGAATAGGAACAAGCAGTCGTATACATTTATATAAGAAAATAGGAAACTAACTAAAATTAATGACCAACAAAGAACATCAACAACAAACAACTCAAGAGCGAAGAAAAAGATGACCCGAAACCTACAAGAAGAAGATGGAAGAAGATGGACCGAACCTCCAGTTATCCACAAACACGAAACTAACTACGTAGATCAAGCTCCACGTCAAAGGTAGACACATTACCAGTCACCAAATATAATGACTAAAACAGCAAGTGGGTCTGCCCCACACCTATTAATTATCATAACTTCAACTTCCTTCCATTTCATTCTTTCTCTACACTAACCCCCTCCCCCTCCCCCCTCTCCTCCACCTTACCTATCATGCCCTGTAGTAGTAGTAGTAGTAGTAGTAGTAGTAGTAGTAGTAGTAGTAGTAGTAGTAGTAGTAGTAGTAGTAGTAGTAGTAGTAGTAGTAGTAGTAGTAGTAGTAGTAGTAGTAGTAGTAGTAGTAGTAGTAGTAGTAGCCTACGGGTTAATGTTAGAAAACAAAAGTCCAATCTTACAGCGAAGTTCAGCGAAGCAAAAAAATCCACCGAGTCCCCAAGCCCAGGACCAAGATTGTTGCTGCAGTGGAAAGGCTTGCCATCTGGGCGCTGGGTGAGTCCTGGGTCCTGCTGTGGGTGCTGTGGGCTCCTCCTGGGCTGTTCTGGAAAGTCGGGCGAAGGGTATTGTAACCTTCTCATGAAGGGCACGTCTTTGCCTCTCGAGTATGGCACTGCAACTGGTTCGGATTTCTCCACTTCTCCCCCAGGCGTGTAAATGTCGGGCAAAATCCGGTGGGTCCTGTGGTGCTCTTGTTCGCTCCTTCGCCCTGGCTCGCTAGATTGCGACGTTTGGTCATTTCGGGGGAACCCAAAATCACAACCAGATCATCCCCGTATCCTCCTCCTCCTCCACCTCCGATAGATGAATGATATGGAACGGCGGCCCCAAGTTACCCGGACACGGTTCCGTGTTGCAGGGGACCCGCAGTCCCCAAGAGTCCGGCTACGATTCCGGTTGAGCCCTCAAGTCAGTGAAGAGCTTTAGAGGAACCGTCTGGAGTAGGTGGAGGCGGGTGTAGCTTGACTTTGGTTGTGCGGTTCCCTCTCAGTGGTTCTTAAACTGTGGTTCAGTGGGCCACCGTGGTTCGCAAATAGGGCCACAGATCAAAAGCTAGTGATAGTTGGTGGATGCACTAGGGGTTCTATCCACTAGTGATGGGATTCCTACGAGGCCTTTGAACAGCGCTGCATAAGAACGGGGTACATAAGGGAAGAGGTTGAGAACTCCTGAGCTGCACTGTCAGATCTCTTCTGTCTTTGCCTTTATGCAGCGCTGGACGAGGGAGGGGGGACTTCTAATTCGCCAAGAGAGTGAATTCTGTGCCGAGTTGATCTCTGACTGAATAGAGAGCATAGTAGTCTAACGAAAAGTGTTTCTTCTGCAGTCTGTGGTCTGTGTATGTCCTCTGTTTTAGCTCCAATATTGTACTGTATCTACTTTTCAATTACATATACGGATAAACTAAGAGTTGTATTAGAGCTTGTTTAAAAGTTTAACAAAGATATGAAGGAAAATGCAAGAAACAGACAGACGTGTCAAGATGGTTGTTCTGTAGAATTAAACGAAAGGCCTGTAGATCAGATGTGGGAAATATTTCAAAATACGCTCACTAAGATGATTCAAACTTACATTCCTTTTAAGGACAGACGTCCCCCAAATCAGGCTCGCCCAAAGTGGCTCGACAAAGAAACTGAAAAAAGTATTGCTAAAAAGAGACAGGCTTATAAGAAATATAAGTGCTCGGGTGCATCTAATGACTATGAAACTTATGTATCAATACAGAGAGATTTAAAAAAGACATTAAGAAAAAGAAAACGACAATACGAAATGAACATCGCTGAGAAATCCAAAGAGAATCCCAAAGAATTCTATAGTTACATTAGAGATAAAAAGGTTGTTAGGAATCACATTGGTCCACTATTATCTGCTGACGGTCAACTTGAATATTCAAATGAAGGAATGTGTAATATCTTAAACAATTATTTTAGCTCGGTATTCGTAAATGAAACACCTCAAAGTGAACTCCAAACTGAAACCTGTGAAAAGTCTAGGGTAAACTTACTCACTACGGTAAATATAACAAAAGAAAAAATTAAAAGTTGTATAGACAAACTCAAAGTTAATAAAACACCAGGGCCTGACGGTTGGCATCCAAGAATCTTAAAGGAAATGAAAAATGAGATTGTTGTTCCATTAGAAATTATTTTCAAGAAATCCATCATGTCCGGAGATGTCCCAAGAGAATGGAAGCTAGCTAACGTTACTCCAATATTCAAAAAAGGTGACAAAAAGAAACCAAATAACTATAGGCCTATAAGTTTGACTTCAATCGTAGGAAAAATAATGGAAACTATCATCAGAGATGCTATCGAACATCATTTAGAAAGTAACCGTTTGATAAATGATAGCCAGCATGGTTTCAGACGGAAACGTTCTTGCGTGACTAACTTACTCGAATTCTACAACACAGTTATCTCGAATTATGACAAAAGAAACAATATAGATTTAATATATCTAGACTTTGCAAAAGCTTTTGATACCGTCCCACACGAAAGACTACTTACTAAACTAGCTTTGCATGGAATAAGTGGTAGCCTATTAGGTTGGACTAGTAACTGGTTGAATGGTCGAAAACAGAGAGTTGTTTTAAATGGAAAAACTTCTGGATGGAAAAGTGTTGCAAGTGGAGTTCCTCAGGGTTCCGTTCTTGGGCCACTTCTATTCATAGTATATATAAATGATATAGACCATGGACTAAAATCTACTGTTTCCAAATTTGCTGATGATACAAAACTGTGCGGAGTGGCAAATGATCACTCAAACCAATTAGATATTCAAGAAGATTTAAATAAATTACAGCAATGGTCTGAAAAGTGGCTAATGAAATTTAACACAAGTAAATGCAAGGTAATGCACATAGGTAAAAATAACAGTAAGTACGATTACAAGTTATTTGGAAATTCGTTAACAAAAGTGGATAGTGAAAAAGATCTCGGCGTAATTATCAGTAACGACCTCAAATCATCTAAGCAATGTATTTCAGCCTCTGAGAAAGCAAATAAGATTCTGGGACTGATTGCGCGATCTTTTGATTTCAAAAGTCCATCACTCATTAACAAGCTATATAGATCGTTAGTTCGTCCACATTTGGAATATGCTGTTTCCGTATGGTCACCGAATCTCATTAAAGACATTGACAGATTGGAAAAAGTACAACGGCGAGCCACAAAACTGATTCCAAATATCAAAAATAAATCATACGAAAATCGACTAAAGCACATGAATCTGTTTTCCCTAAAAAAGCGTACTCAGAGGTGACTTGATACAGGTCTTTAAGATTTTAAAGGGAATTGACAACATCAAAAGTGACCAAATTTTCACATTGAATGAGAATCAGACAAGAAACAATGGTCTCAAACTGTCCGGAAATAGATTCAGTTTGGAAGTAGGTAGAAACAACTTTGCCAACCGTGTAGTTAATGAATGGAATAAACTTCCTGCACAGGTAGTGCAATGTAGTTCAGTTCGAAGCTTTAAGAATCATTTAGATAAACACCTAAGTAAGATGCTGTAATGATTATAATTTATCTTATATTATTTGTTTTTGTTTTGTTATCATTTGTCTGTCTGATTTTCATTTATCATTAGTTATATGTCAATTTATTATTTACTATTTACCTGTTTGTTTATTATTTTAACTATACCTATGCATTTATTTATGTATTTTATTTGTTATTTACATTATTATAATTTTTATTTATTATTTTATTACTAATATGATTTTTTTTTTTTTCTTTTTTTTTTTTTTTGCATCCGACCTAGATATGGATCAAAAGGTCTCCTGTCGGCATGCTCCGCCTTTGTAATCCTTTGTAATCAGCGACGTGACGTCATATCGGCTTCCGTTCTGATGACAGCAAACAGCGAAGAGGGAGAACTTATTGTTGAAATAAGTGGCCAAGTTAATGACTTATATCAACATTTGTATTAATGTGGTGAATCTTGTTCCTGAAATTGTGTTTTGTTTTTCTGGTATATAAAGAAAAAAATCTAATGTTTTGACAAATTAATCGGTGTTTGTGATTGGGCGTAAGATACTTTGTGTGCGCGTCCGAGTATTTCAAAGACACCAAGCGTACAACATGGCAGAAGCAGAGTATGACCATGTTATGCAAAACGAGTACCTTTGAAAATAGCGTACGTTATGTAATGTCACAAGCATTACGTCCTGAAATCTGTGAAATGTCACAATTGTAAACATTATGCACGTGCAGACTGACTGCACAGGCCTCCCAGTTTACGCCGTTGTACATTCATTACAAAATGCCAGTGAGGTACACGTGCGTGCGAACGAAGATGGACGGAGTAGTTGGGGGACCAGCAGCATGTTGGGGCACCTTCGCCGACAGGAAAAGGAAAAGGCGAGGCGAACACCGGGAGCGATAGTGGCGTCGAGACAACTACGACGACTGCTGTGAGCACGGACTGAAATGCAACGGTTGTCTTGACTCCCAAGTTTCGTAACAGGTACAGAATTCGCGGCAGAGGTCCCGTGCGTGAATACAACGAATCCCCATATGCCCACCCTGGACCTGAGAGTAACGGGGAGCGTCTGTAAGCGAATATACGTGGAGGGGCAGACGTCGTTTCGCCTCCCCGCGAGCCTGACACTGTCCAGGCGCGGATATAAGGGGGGGCCCAGGGGGCCCGGGCCCCCCCCTTTTGGCTTTGGCCCTTTGGCCCGATTTCATTTCAGTTCACTATTTCATTTTTATAATCCATGTTTAATCCATGTTATAATCCATTTTTATTATCATTGTATCATTTATGGAACCGCCGTCTTCTCTTTGCTTAGGCTGCAGTGTGAATAATCCTTTCAGTGTAATAACCTTTGCATGTTACTTTTAAGGCTACTATTATAGGTAATATTATAAAGTATAATGCTTACTGTCTTATATATATATTCTACATTTAAATTGAGGTCTAATGTCTCTAGGTCTCTAGCTATTAATTTCTTACTTTCAATAAAGTTTTGATAAGATACAAAATTCCTCTCTCATTTGAATCCGAAGAGAAACACTGGCACCTAGAGCAGATGGTTATGCCCATTCATTTAGGTCAGTCCGCCAGTTATTAACAAATAAGAATCCCGTGAGTGGAGAAACGGTAATGCTAATGCTCGTTAAACAACCGAAAATTCTGCCGTCGGGCCCCCCCCAAACTTTGTTCCTAGATCCGCGCCTGACTCTGTCGACCGAACGACAGCGGCTCATGTACCAGTCGGCGGGGATGTCGAACTGACTGACCAAGTGTGATTCTATGAATGAGGCGAAGCCTTTAGGCTTTGAGCCAGGTATGAGGTCTTGTTCTTCGTCTTATGAGGTCGTGTTCTTCGTATTGAGCAGTTTTACAACTATACGTACTAAGTCAACCTAATGCCGGGCACAGCAATTTTTTATTTATTTTATTTTTCATTTATTGTCACCTCTCCATTAATCCCCGAATATTTGTTACCTCCCCCCCCCCCAGCGGGTAATTTACTCACAGTTTGGGAACCGCTGGTCGAGAGAGTGCCACTTTCGAAAAGACCAAGTACGCCATTTCATTTGGACCCAGTGACAGTGAATGTAGTGATGATAACAATAATGATGACAATAATGGTGATAACTATAAATGTGATAATGAATGTATAATAACAATAATGATGACAACGATGATGACTATAGCTGTGATAATAAGTGTATGGTAACAGTAATGGTGGCAACAATGATGATAACTATAGATGTAATAATGAATGTATGATAACAATAACGATGATAATCATAGATGTAATAATAAATGTATGATAACAATAATGATGACAATAATGATGATGACTCTAAATGTGATAATACGAGTAAGTGTATGATAATGAAAATGAGGGCCATCACGACAATGATCACTTTCCAACACTAATTTATTGCCTCTTACCTTTTGCAGGGTTTCGACAGTCCAGGTTATTGAGTGGCGTCCCGGGGAACATTCTGGAAGCTTTGTGGCAGGAGAGGGTCACCGTCAACTTCCACCGGTGGTGCATGACGAGGGAGTTGAGTGATCGTGAGGAACCAATACAGGAAGACTCTTGGAGGAACGACATTATGAGGTCGATCTTATTTGTTTTTATTGATTTATAGTCATCTTTATTCGTCTGTCTATCCATTTATCAATTTAGTCTTATCTATTCATCCTCATTCATTATGTTTGCCTATTTGTTCATCTATTGATTATTTGTTTATTTATCTATTACCCCTGTGTCCATCTTTGAAATATGTAAAAGAGAGGGAGAGTGTCCATATACCATTACTAACCATTACGATATATCACATGCCTGACACGTGATCCACGTGCATACAAAAAGGTGCCGACAGACACTGGCCTCTTGCAATACATCCAGTCTTGCTGACATCCACATTCCCAAATCGTAAACATCTGACTCAAACATACAACACACATGTAGCCATTTACCAGTTACACACACACACACACACACACACACACACACACACACACACACACACACACACACACACACACACACACATACACACACACACACATACACACACACACACACACACACACACACATACACACACACACACACACACACACACACACACACACACACACACACACACACACACACACACACACACACACCTACACACAGAAAGAGAGAGATCGAGAGAACCAAAGTCTGAGGTCCATTGCCAGGCGATTGTATTCCCTTGTGGAGGCACTCCGTGGCTGGTAAACTTTGACCCACACCATAGACTCTATTCTGGTTAAATGTAGACGATTTTATTCAACTCAGAGATGGACTTGTGATTATTATTTTAGTAAAAGTTATCACAAGTTTATGATTATAGTTTTTTTTATCTGCTTTTTCTCTTTGCACTAGACTTTTTCTTCCAAAGGAATTAATTAAAAAATGTGTGTGTGTATATGTATGTATGTTTACATATGTTGTAACAGAACCTGACCACTTCTGGACTTGTGATTATTATTTTATTAAAAGTTATGACAAGTTTATGATTATAGAGTTGTCTTTGCACGAGGTATTTTTTCCCAAAGGAAGTTGATTTAGAATATGTGTGTATGTATATTCATATATGTTGTAACAGAACCTGACCGCTTCTGGACTGGCCGAAGACTATCTTCTCCTAACGACGAACCGGGACGCTGATGGGCTCGAGTTCGTGTCGACGGTGGAGTACAATCATCTGCCCTTCTACGGCGTTCAGTGGCACCCGGAGAAGAACGCCCTCGAGTGGGCCACGGGGCAGGCACAAGTACGACAACATCCCCCACTCGTCCCCCGCCATCGAAGTAGGCCAGTACTTCGGGAACTTCTTCGTCAACCAGGGTAAGAAGGACGGGGAGGAGGACGAGTACATGTAGGATGATTTTTTTTTTTTTTATAAATTTACTACACTTATAGAGCGACAAACCTAGTGCAGTAGGTAATTTTTATCTACTGTATACATAGTATGCGTGACGCGCGGGTCACGTTACCACGTACAGTGAAGATGTACGGCAATAATAAGAATATAAGAGCATAAGAGAGAAGGAGACTGCAAGAGACCACAAGGCCTTTACTAGGCAGTTCTATTACATCCTGTAAGGGGAAATATACTGGTAATCAAGGTGAGGTAAGCTTTAGCATCCACCAAAGTTAGGGTGTCGAATTAGGACAACAGTGTCTAGATTATTGTCCGTTAAGAGAAAGTGACACGCATGTATTAGGTCTTGGCTTTGGGGCAACAGGTCTCTACTGAGGGACATTCGAGGCAGTAGTGGTGGAGACTGTTGGCGTTGGAATTGTCGCAATGCTTGCAGGTGGAGTAGTGTGGTACGTCCCCCGCCTCAGGGACTTGCCACAGCGGTCTGTAACTAACCGAGGCGAAGCCGTGAAGTCACAGTATTGTGTCTGCGAACGATGAGTCCGTGCTTGCGATATCTCGGAGGTGGGGTGGGGGGTGGGGAGAGACGTAAGTGGTCGTAGTACCGATGGTCCTTGTGCGCGCTCTGCATTCATGCGGTAGAGAGTTGTTAGAAGAGTGGCAGAGTGTATGAT
Organism: Oratosquilla oratoria; assembly: GCF_046742065.1. NCBI lineage: Eukaryota > Metazoa > Arthropoda > Malacostraca > Stomatopoda > Squillidae > Oratosquilla > Oratosquilla oratoria. Next base: position 39,909,393 of record NC_134816.1, read on the forward strand.
CTTCTTGTAGCAGAATGGGGAGGGTGTAGCATCGTCGGTCAGTGGCAGTTGACAGGCATTTTTGTCGAGGAGGTCTGCCTTTTCATTGGCAGCGATTCCAGCCAACGTGGGAGGGAATCCACAGAAATCTTATGATGGTGAGAGAGTGCCCTTGAGGTATGACTAGCTGTTGTAAAATGTGATGGATGAGGGAGGGGGGGGGGCGGCGGTGTATTATGGGTTGGGAAGACGAGATGGCCCGTAGGGTGGACTGGGAGTCACACAGTACCACGCAGTCCAGTCGCCGCTGACAGAGTAGGTTGACAGCCAGCAGGAGTGACTGTAGTTCGCAGTACTTCGAGGTGGAGGAGTTGGGTAGCTTGCGACGACCAACCCAGCCTCCTTCAGGTGGCTCAACATCCGGTGAGTAGATGGCGCAACCCGCGCTACCGTCTGGCTGTAAGGATCCATCTACGTAGCTATGGTGCGCAGCAGGGACGTAGGAGGACACTGCGGTGACGTGCTCCAGGGAGGGGCGGTGGGCCTATCTTTGATGTGGGTGTGAGGGTGACATAAGGCTGTGGAATACTCCATGGAGGCGGTCCGTGATCAACCTCGGCCTTAGGGACTTCGATGTGGAGGCGCTGGAGGGTGGAGCACACTGTGCTAATGAGGGAGCGGACGCAGGGACGCAGCGGAGGGCGGAGTGTGGCGGGGTCGGAACCCCAAGTGACCTCGCCAAGCGTCTTTCCTGCGCTCGCCAAGACATCTTGCGTGCTAATTTTTTTTAAATTAATTTGCTATAATAAAGTTCCATGATGCTAACTTTGTCTTTTATAACATTACAATAGATTAGTGGTGTCGTGGTCTTATCATGAGGATTATATTAGGGTCGCCTAAAAAAAAAAATTGAGAAACACTGTCTTAAGATATGGGAATATTGCGGGGGCACAGGAGGAAGAGGAGGAGGAGGAGGAGGAGGAAGAGGAGGAGGAAGAAGAAGAGGATGAGAACGAGGAGGAGAAGGAGCAGGAGGAGGAAGAGGAGGAGTATGTATAAGCCAGGAATGTTAATAATGTAGATATTAAGAGCATGAAGAAAATTAACAAGTGCTATAGTCACCCCTAAACCATCCTGGTTTTCTTTCAGCGCGTCTGAACTCCCAGCAATTCGCAAGCATTGAGGAAGAAGAAGCACATCTTATTTACAATTATGAACCAACAGACGTTAGCGGATTTACTGGATTTAATCAGGTTTATTTGTTTTCCTGAAATATCCTGAACAGATAAACCGCACGACTGTGGCATATGTATATTTTTTCCAAGATCACTGGGTATGACATTATCGGCTGAGAATCGAACCCGGAACAGTCAAGAGTCTCTTATTGTACCTCATGCAGGTCCCTTCACCAAAAACAGTTTTCACTTCACAGGTGCTCTACTATGGAACTCACTACCTGTGTCCATTAAGAAGACAAATAGCAAGGTTACCTTCAAGAAAAAAGTCAAGGGTATATGTCTCAGCTATGGACAGACAACAGCCTTGATTTTGTGTACTACTAGCTTAGTGAGGGATACCTGATTCCATGAGTAATACCATCCATATCTGCGTTCACTCATAACTGTTCTGACCTCCCCTCCCACCTTTTTTTTTTTGTTCTTCAGAAGTTTAGTTCAGCATAACAATGATTGATGTTTACAAATTGGTTTCCGCCTTTGTTTTGCCAGTCATAATTTGGTATATGTCTCAGGTAGGGTCTGAGAACAGTTATGATCTGACCTTTTTCCTCATTCTCCTTGTTGTTTTACTCATTCGAGTACTGGTCCCCTGTACCCTACCTCTGGTGCTTCAGGTTATAATGTACTACTCCCTGGTGCTCATAGTAATTGCCCACTCCTTCCTGAGATTCAGGTTAAATGTTAGATTTATTTAATAGGTGATCCTAGCTGCAGTGTAGGATTCACTGTAACTACATGTTGTTACAGATGTAGAATATTGTAGTATATCATTAATGGTCCTACTCTGATATAGTACTCATACATGTTGATACAGATGTAGAAAAATGCAGTATATTATTAATGGTACTACTCCGATATAGTACTCACTCATACTGTTTTGTTACAGTTTAACAATATTTTGTTGTTCCTTGGCTTAACGCAATGTTCCTTTTGGATGGTGCTCAAATTTTTGGACTCAATGTTCCTATGTGTACAAACATTTCAGTAATATTAGCAAAACTATAACAATGTTTATGCGTCATATGTGTACTGACTGGTATTACTCATGAGTGTCTCTAGTCCCCTCAAACCCCTACGTATGTTGTCCGTGTGACTTAGTGTAGAATAATAACCTGATGAGGACCACAATGGAAATAAGCGTACATGCTTTTTGTGTTATCCTCGGCAATTTACATTTATTATCTCGAACTATGTGTTCTTGTCATTATTTGCACTTCATGTACATTGATTCATTGCCAAATAAAGTCTATCATCGCTTCTCGGCCTTTTGGCTAAGATCAAAGTGTAGTAGTGGATATGACACGTCAGTCTTAGAAAACGGTGCTTTTGTTTGTAGACCTGAGGAAGTAAAATTCTTTGTTTTTGTTGTTGTTTTATTGTTTCCTGATGGTAGTTTATATTTTGCTAACTGGGTAGTTTCCTTAGTTTTGTAAAAGATGATAAATTTCACTTGATAATGGGAGTTTGTATTTTCTATTTACTATGTTGTATTGTCGTTTTCTATACATATGTTTGTAAATACTAACTTGTAAGTTCTGTGTTCTCTCATTATCCTTTGGTTATTATCTGAATGCTATTTCTCTCAGAGAAGTAAATATACAAGACCTGGTTAACCAATAGTGTGGTTAACGAATGGAATAGACTTAGTAACCACGTAGTTAGTTAGCGCTGAATCTATCGGTTGTTAGAAAAGGTTACACAACTTTATGCATGGGGAGGACGGGCGGTAAGGAACTGCCTAGTGTAGGCCTTATGGTCTCTTGCAGTCTACTCCATTCATACTGGAGCCCCGCCGTGGCTTGTTGGTAGCGTGCATGTTTGGTAATCCTTTGGGGGATTTCGGGTGTGTTCGAATCCTGGCCACGGTGCACAGATAGGAAAGGCACCCTCCATGAGTAATAGCTCCTAACCGCTACTCACCTCTGACCTAAGCTGACCTGGGATGATAGGTGATCATGGACATGGAACTGCCTAGTGTAGGCCTTATGGTCTCTTGCAGTCTCCTCCATTCTTATGTTCTTATCGCCACTGCAGTGGTATAGCGCGGACATCGTCTCCTGCAAGGTTAACGTCCGGGCGGGTTCGAATCCTGTAAACCATGAAAGACTCAAATTGAACATGGTAGGCTTCCCAAGCCACCTTTACATCAAACTCACTCTAAAACAGGCACTACGCGATCAATAATATTGCGCAATATTCTGTGCAATATTACTGACGAATGGCACAATATATTGGAGACATCAGCAAACAGGTGTGCCTATTCAATACCCTCCCTACACCATCAATAATATTGTACAATACGAAATATTGCGCAATATTATTGAGCGTGTAAGACCCGCTTCAAGCTGTTTCACACGAGCGTTCCCGTATGCGCGTCCGCGTACGCGGGGTTCATTCAGTGGCGTTCAACGGGACCTTTCACACAGCGCTGTGCATGTGCGTACAACGCGCGGCGCAAACGCAAGGACGCCTTCTTCCTAATTATTTTATGCTATATTCCGTCGTGCGCTTCAAGGAGTCTGTTCAGTGTGTGGCATACGTCGTGATTAGTATGTACCTCTCTCTCTCTCTCTCTCTCTTATTTACCATCTATGTGTGGACAAGATGCAGGGATGACCCGTCATCCAGAAGGTGCCAATATAAGAGGGGGTAGAGGGGAATGGAGTACGTAGGGGATGGAATGGATGGAAGTGGTTTCTATGCCTTTGTATTTTGGCTACCTCCCGTGTAAGGGGGGGAAAAGCCTTTGGTATATGTATGTATGTATGTACGTATGTACTGTATGTATGTATGTATGTATGTATATACTCGTAGCTTTATAGTACAATGAGTATAATTGTGTATAGGATTTTCAGCGGCGGCGCCAGGAATTTTTAGTTGGGGAGGCTAAGGGGGGGCTGAGCAAATTTTTTTGGGGGGCTAATAGTAATATGATAATACACATATATTATCCTCATTTCAGAAGGGGAGGGGGTTAATGGTAGGGCTAGCACTGATGGCTGACAAATCTTTAGCCCTGGCAATTAAAAATTCCACTTAATAATATTATTTCAATGAGTGTTTTAAATTTTCAATTTGCTCATTTCAGTTGGGGGGGATAATGGGGGGCTGGCCACTTTTTGGGGGAGAGAGAGAGAGAAAGAGAGAGAGAGAGAGAGAGAGAGAGAGAGAGAGAGAGAGAGAGAGAGAGAGAGAGAGAGAGAGAGAGAGAGAGAGAGAGAGAGAGAGAGAGAGAGAGAGAGAGAGAGAGGGAGAGAGAGAGAGAGAAGTGGTGTAATTGCAATCCTGTACTCCAAGTCGACCGAGTTCACTGAAGCTCATGTTTTCCACCCGAGAGACATCGATTGACGTTGTGTTTATTAAACATTTGCAGGCCACCGACTTGCCCATCCTTTGCACCCCTCGAGGACATTAAAGCCCCGGTCACACCATCACGACCCAAGTGAGTGCGTTTGAGTAGAAACGACTTTGTTTACTTTTTTTTTTCGAATCTCCAAATGTCGTATTACCTCTGCGTCATATGTTGAGAAGCTGAATGACGAGCTTAGAGATGATAAACCTCTGCGAATATTCGACGCATTGTTGAATTGTAGACTTGGTGAAGTCTAGAACACTATAGGCGAAGTCGTCTGGAGCTTTTCAAATTCACAGCATTTGACCAGAATCGTGACGGTGTGACTGGGGACTAAGACCGCTCTTAAAAAAAAAAAAAAAAAAAAAAAAAAAATCCCCCTAATAAGGAGGGTAGCTGAACGAAAGTACACCCTCACTACATACACCTTAAACCCCATTGGACACCCTAAGCCTTCCAACGCCTTGAAGGCGAAAGGGTCCCCCCCTCACTCCCGTCACACAGCTCAGGTCAAAGGCGATGCAACTGGTCACGGCGCCTCTATAATAGGGGAAGATGGTTCTCAGGAGTCTAATGCTGTTTGTTGCTCCTCACAGGGGTTTGCATAGCAAGATATGAATCTACTTTCAACTCAGAAGCCGTGAATAAGTTCAACCACGACGGGAGTTATGATTACGGGCTTTTTCAGCTGAACAGTAGGTACTGGTGTCAAGATCACTACAATGGAAGAAACGCGTGTAACATGCCGTGCACAGGTAAGACAGTCGTGCGGTTTGTGCATGTGAAAATATTTTTTTTTTTTTTGTCACGGAAAAGATAGATAAATTAGAATAAAATTAAATAAACAGATGAATAAATTAATAATTGATAAACAAATAAATAAATTTGTGACAAAAACATAGATTAATAAGAATCGAATTAAATAAATAAATCAATAGATATGTAGATAAATAAATAAATGAATAAATAGAATTGTGACAAAAACATAGATAAGTAAGAATAGAAATAAATAAACAAATAAATAAATAATAAACAAATAGATAAATAATTTAGTGACAAAATATAGATAAATAAGAATGAAATGAAATAAATGAATAAATAACTAACTAACAAATGAATAAGTAAATAAATAAGTTAATTAATCTCTCCTTTGCTACCACCTCAGTACTGCGTCTCCATGGGTAGAAACGCTAGTTACCAGAGACGAAGTTCGAATCCTGAATCCCATGGTACCCAAATAACACTCACCCACACCATCCACCCTCATCGCCCATTACCGCTACCATGGGTGACTTTTATGACCCAACTTACTACAAACCTATTATAAACAAAATAACCGATTAATCAGTTCATCAATTGTTATCATCATTAACTCATTTAATTCATCTACCATTTATTTATTTATTTATTTATTTATCTTACTTATTTATTTATTTAATTTTTTTCTATTCTTCTGCAGATCTACTTGACGACGATATTACAGATGATTTGAAATGTATCAAAACGATCATCGAAGATACTGAGAATTGGAAAGGCAAAGGGACGGGATATTCAGCTTGGTAAGCTAATAAGTGAATAAATAGATAGATAAATAAATAAATAAATAAACTAATAGAAACAAGAATGATAAAAAAGGAAATAATGACAAACGTTGAATAGAAATTACTGTGATTTGTGTTCGTCAAAAAAAATGAAATGATAAATATCATTATCAATATTATTGTTATTATTATTATTGTTATTATCATTATCATTATTATCATTATTATTATTATTATTATTATTATTATTATTATTATTATTATTATTATTATTATTATTATTATTATTATTATTATTATTATTATCACTATTATTATTGTTTCATTATCATTATTATTATTATTACCATCATTATAATCGTTATTATTATTTATTTTCTATCATTATTACCATCATTATTATTATTATTACTTATTGCTTATTATTATTTATTATTATTATTATTATTATTAATATTATTATAAATTATTATTATTACTATTATTAATATTATTATTATCATTATTATTATTATTATTATCATTATTATTATTATTATTCTATTATTTATTATCATTATTATTATTATCATTATTATTACTATTATTATTATTATCATTATTATTATTATCATTATTATTACTATTATTATTATTATTATTATTATTATTATTATTATTATTATTATTATTATTATTATTATTATTATTATTATTATTATTATTATTTTATTATCATTATTATCACTATTATCATTATTATTATTATCATCATTATTGTTTTTTTTTATGATATTCAAAGGGTCGTTTACGAAAAGACTTGCAAGTACAAGAACCTGGACAAGTACATGGAGGAGTGTTGGGCGAACGACAACATCATCAACACTCGTGAGGAGGAAGGAGAAGAACCTACGACTACAGAAGAAACGACGACGACGACGACGACAACAACGACGACGACGACGACGACGGCAAAGGCTCAATCTGGTAACCGCACCTCCTCTTCGAGTCGTCTTTCTCTTTCTTCCTTACTTACGATCTTATCGATGGTTTTACAAGGGGTTATGACGTCAGAGGTTATGATGTCAGAGGTTATGACGTCAGGGGTTATGACGTCAGGGGTCATGACGTCACCGTAGTTCTTCGATAACAGGGGGAGAGGGAGGAGGGGAGGAGGAGGGGGAGGGGGAGGGGAGGGGATGGAGAGTGAGGGAGGGGGAGGGGAGTAGGGAAGTGGAAGGAGGGGGAGGGGAGTGGGGGAGGGGGGAGGAGTGGGGAGGGGAGGGGCGGGAGGGGGAGGAGGAGGAGGGGAGGAGGAGGAAGGGGAGGGGAGTGGGGGAGGAAGAAGGGATTACGTCATTTGAATAGAATCACGCGACGGCAAATAAGAAATATGAGATATATCTTTTGGACTCCGATTATATAAGCCTCCCACTACAACCCTCCCCCACTCCCACTCCATACCACTACAGCCCTCCTCCCACTACTATAGTCTCTCGCTATAGTCTCCCACTATAGTCTCCCACTACAGTCTCTCAGTACAGTCTCCCACCACAGTCTCCCACAATACTCCCACTACAATCTCCACTAGTCTTCCACTACGGTCTCCCAATATACTCTCCCACCACAGTCTCCAAGTAGAGTCTCCTACTATAGTCTCTCACTATAGTCCATGACCAGTCTCCCACTATAGTCTCTAGCTATAGCCTCCCACTACAATCTCCCACTATAGTCCCCCACCAGTCTCCCACTGTTGTCTTCAACTATAGCCTCCCACTTCAGTCTCCCACTATAATCTCCAGCTATAGCCTCCCACTACAGTCTCCCACTATAGCCTCCAGCTATAGGCTCCCACTGTAGTCTCCCACTGTAGTCTCCAACTATAGCCTCCCACTACAGTCTCCCAATACAGTCTCCTACTACAGTCTCCCACTATAATCTCCCACTATATTCTCCCACTAGAATCTCCAACTATAGCCTCCCACTACAGTCTCCCAATACAGTCTCCTACTACAGTCTCCCACTACAGTCTCCCACTATAGCCGCCCACTACAGTCTCCCACTATAATCTTCCACTACAGTCCCTCACTAGTCTCCTGCTACAATCTCCCACTACAGTCTCCTACTACAGTCTCCCTCTAGTCTCCCACTACAGTCTCCCACCATAATCTCCCACTACAGTCTCCCACTATAATCTCCCACTATAGTCTCCCACTATAGCCTCCCACTAGAGTCTTCCACTACAATCTCCCACTACAGTCTCCCACCACAGTCTCCCACTACAGTCTCCCACTAGTCTCCCACTATAGTCTCCCACTATAGCCTCCCACTAGAGTCTTCCACTACAATCTCCCACTACAGTCTCCTACTACAGTCTCCCACTAGCCTCCCACTATAGTCTCCCACTATAGCCTCCTACTAAAGTCTTCCACTAAAGTCTCCCACTACAGTCTCATCTCTTACCTTACCCTCAGATGACGAGAAGGCGCCTACCATTATCAACCTGGTGCGCGTGCCGATCGTGATCGCCCAGCACCCAGGCAGAGCCCCGGCCATCCATACAGTATCACAAGGGTCTACCGCGGTGCTCCCTTGGCCCTACATCGTTCCAAACGTCTTTGTCTACAAAAACAAGAAGTGAAGAGTTTCTATCCTACTCTTCAGGAGAGTTCCCCCTCTCCCCCCTTTCCCCCTCTCCCTCCTTTCCCCCTCCCCCTCCCCAGAATGCCTTTCTCTCCCCTCCCTATCCCCTCCTCCCCCCCCGAGTACCTTCCTCCCCCTTCCCCTCTTCCCCTCCTCTCCCCCTCCTCCCCTCCCACCGGAGTACTTTTCTCCCCCCCTACCCTCCCCCTCCCCCCGCAGCCACCGTCGGTAGGAACTGAGGCTACACCGTCATCAAAAGGTTAGGCAGGTGGTACTGCACGGGACCGTTCTAGATTTTTTTTTGGGGGGGGGGCAATTAAAGGCCGTCTAATTAGGAAGGCATTATAGAGGCCACAGATTTTTCCAGTTACATAGAAGGTATATATGTAAAACTTGAAGATATTGTATATTTATACACAACGAGAAGTCTTGTATGGTTTAATATTAATTTCATGTTACGCTTAGGGCTACAAAGAAATTTGAAAAAAGAAAGACTACAAGCCCCTAGCCTCCCCCCCCCCCAAAAAAAAAAGAAAATCGCGAACACCAGGTTGGGAATCACATGTTCTACCCGGTGGCGTTAAGTTATCCCTTCCTGTCTCACCCCGAGGATGTAGGGACCTCTCTCCTTCCAAGGGAAGAGTTAAAGATCCCTTTAATCTAAAAAATAAATAATTTAGAAAAAAGTGCCTTCTTGAACAAAACAATACATTACAAATGTATGTATTCGTTGCCTAAAATTAGGCATATTGATTATACATTTCCCTTTTCATATCATTTTTAATCCTACTAATTTCTAATACCGGACGAACTTCGGGATATAACGGATTTGTCTGCTATTTCCATCGGATAGAACGGATCCTCGGTTATAACGGATCTTCAGATATAAAGACGACCCCCGTCCCCATATCGTTCGTTATATCGAGGGTTTACTGTATGTATATATATATATATATATATATATATATATATATATATATATATATATGTATATTACATATATATATGTATATATATATATATATATATATATATATATATATATATATATATATATATGCAAGGTAGACCACTTGGAAAAAGAAACTAAGCAGAGCGCTTTCGTATATTACATCTTCAGTGCAAAAAGATGAAGATGTAATATACGAAAGTGCTCTGCTTCGTTAGTTTCTTTTTCCAAGTGGTCTACTTTGCATAAGTGAACACACGTACCCGTGTTCTTATTAGCATATATATATATATATATATATATATATATATATATATATATATATATATAAATAGATACACACACACACACACACACACACACACACACACACACACACACACACACACACACACACACACACACACACACACACACACTTTATTTATAATTTAATTAGTTTTATTTTGTCGATGAACACATCGCATTTTTTGTGTTTCTGTTTGTTTGTTGTTTGTTTGTTATCTCTTTCATCGTTGATATGTTACTGTTTTAACTTGGATGCAATAAAATGCAACGAAATAATCTTTTGTTTACTTACTAGAACTATTAGAAGATAATCCTAACATAAAACAAAATGGACAAGTTTAAGTTTACCGGCGTTTCTATCCTCTATGGAGCTCTATCATCGATCACATTTGTAATTCATTGTGATACATAGAGTGGGGGATAAGAATATCGTCATTGTGTTTCCCTGAGTTCCTAAAAAGGGGAGAAACAGGAGTTTGTTATTATTCTTATCCATTTATTTCTATTATCATTTACCTATCTTATCTACTTATTTATCTGTTTCTTATTTATCTGTTTATAAGTATATTATCTAATAATCTTATCTATTTACTAATTCTATATGTTTATTGTGTTTATTCATTCTATTTATCAATTATTTATTAATTTTGTCTATTTTTGTTCATGAACAGCATTAACTACACTAAAGCAGTTACAAGTTAATCAGATATACACTGGAATAATGGCAAATGAATCAGTACAGGTTTATTTGTTTGCTGTCATTTGTTTGTCTATTATCATTTGCTAGATTTTTATCTATAATTAGTTATCTGTCAATTTATTATCATTTGGTATTTACCTGTTTGTTAATCATTTAACTGTACCTATAAATCTATGTATTCTATTTATTATTATCTATATTATCATAATTTTTGTTTATTTTTCTTTTATTTATCATTATTATAATTCTTTTTCCCGCATCCGACCTGCGAGTTTTTTTTTTTATGAGGTGCAGAGATTGATGCAAGGAAGCTGTGTGCCAAATTCTTCAAAGGATCAATTTGTCTGACCCAGTACTGAAAGCTCTGAAAGTATAGACCACGTCAAAATCGTGGACGGCCTTGCTCACGTTAGATCGGGTGGATTTCTAACTAAGGGTTTCCTAGGATTAGTTTGACAATTAGGATTAGCATTCCTAGGATTAGTTTGCCTAGGGTTGGTTTGACTACTGATCGATTGATGACTAGGATTAGGATTCCTAAGATTAGTTTTCCTAGGATTAGTTTGACTGTTGATCAACAATGGCGTTCGCTTTTAGTTGATGACAATATAAAGAAAGGAAGCTACATCTGGAAGGGCTATAAAACATTGTAGAGTTTTGGCAAAGTTTGATTCGCCTTCTCCCTGAAAATGGTGCATCCTTTGTGCTACAAATGACCTCCTTGCCTCAAAGCACTGTGCAGACACTCACCAAGCAGGGCCTCGACATGGGTAAGTGCCCCCCTCCACATACATATACACATACATATACCAAAGGCTTTTCCCCCTTACACGGGGGGTAGCTAAAAAGAAAAAGGCATAGAAACAACTCCCACCCATTCCATTCTCCACATATTCTACTCCCCTCCACCCTCCTCCCTCCCTTTTATCTTGGCACCTCCTGGATGACGGGTCATCCCTGCATCCTGTCCACTGCCCTGGGACAGAAGCTGTGTCGTAAGATAAGACACAGCACATCCACAGCAAGGCCGCTTAATAAATTCGGCGACCCCCCCCCCCCTCTCCGTCCCCTCATGCAGAAAAGGAAAAGACGGGGAGAAATCCCTTCGGGCTGCGTCAATTTCTTTTTCTCATACATAATTCCTCACCCCCCGTCCCCCACCCACTCCCTCTCACGCATCACAGCATCATCCATACACAACCCTTCTCCATTAACACCTATCTTCTGTCCTCTCCCGTCCTTCCTCAACAGACATTCCTCTCTTTTGTAATGCCCCTTTTACCCCATCCATCCATCCCATCCTAGGACGCCCCCTCATATTCACTCCTTCCACCTTTGCCTTCCGCACTTCTTTTACTAATCTTTCTTCACTCATTCTTTCCATGTGTCCAAACCATCCTAATACTCTTTCATAAACTCTATCTCCCGCTCCCTTTCCACCCCTGTTCTCCTCCTCACCTCCTCATTTCTCACTCTATCTAGCCTAGTAATCCCTATCATACTTCTCAGACATTTCATCTCAAACACATTCAAACTCCTTCTCTCTTCCTCTCTTATGTTCCATGTTTCTGCCCCCAAGGTACATTTTTGATAATGAAAAATACCTTTATGTCGTTATTACATGCCACCAATGTATAATGAATAATTAGAACATATAGTACTGTATGCATTTTCATTTTTCATAATAACAAAATGATTTTATCAGACCCTATCAATGTACTTCAGCTTCCTCTACCTTTTATAAAATACAATTCTTATTGAATTATATTTATGCATGTAATTCGAATCAGGTTTATAACGAGATATTGAAATTATCTGCTACAATAAGTTTCTTAGTAGTCTGTAATTCAACATATATTCTATTGTTATAATGTGTACGCACACATACAAAAAAGGATTACAAAGGATTACAAAGGCGGAGCATGCCGACAGGAGACCCCTTGGTCCATATCTAGGTCGGGTGCGAAAAAAATAATAATAATAGAATAATAACAATAATAATACTAAAAAAACTATAATAATGTATGCAACAAACAAAATACATAAATAAATCCATAGGTATAGTTGAATAGCAAACAAACAGGTAAACAGTAAATAATAATAAATTGGCACATAACTAATAACAAATGAAAATGAAACGACAAATGATACAAAGCAAAAACAAATAATATAAAATAAATTATAATCATTACAGCATCTTGCTTAGGTGTTTATCTAAATGAGTCTTAAAGCTTCGAACTGAACTACATTGCACTACCTGTGCAGGAAGTTTATTCCATTCATTAACTACACGGTTGGCAAAGTTGTTTCTACCTACTTCCAAATTGAATCTATTACCGGATAGTTTGAGACCATTGTTTCTTGTCTGATTCTCATTCAATGTGAACATTTTGTCACTTTTGATGTTGTCAGTTCCCTTTAAAATCTTAAAGACCTGTATCAAGTCATCTCTAAGTCTACGCTTTTTTAGGGAAAACAGATTCATATGTTTTAGTCGATTTTCGTATGATTTATTTTTGATATTTGGAATCAGTTTTGTGGCTCGCCGTTGTACTTTTTCCAGTCTGTCAATGTCTTTAATGAGATTCGGTGACCATACAGAAACAGCATATTCCAAATGTGGACGAACTAACGATTTATATAGCTTGTTAATGAGTGATGGACTTTTGAAATCAAAAGATCGCGCAATCAGTCCTAGAATCTTATTTGCTTTCTCAGAGGCTGAAATACACTGCTTGGATGATTTGAGGTCGTTACTGATAATTACGCCGAGATCTTTTTCACTATCCACTTTTGTTAACGAATTTCCAAATAACTTGTAATCGTACTTACTGTTGTTTTTACCTATGCGCATTACCTTGCATTTACTCGTGTTAAATTTCATTAGCCACTTTTCAGACCATTGCTGTAATTGATCTAAATCTTCTTGAATATCTAATTGATTTAAGTGATCATTTGCCATTCCGCACAGTTTTGTATCATCAGCAAATTTGGAAACAGTAGATTTTAGTCCATGGTCTATATCATTTATATATACTATGAATAGAAGTGGCCCAAGAACGGAACCCTGAGGAACTCCACTTGTAACATTTTTCCATCTAGAAGTTTTTCCATTTAAAACAACTCTTTGTTTTCGACCATTCAACCAATTACTAGTCCAACTTAATAGGCTACCACTTATTCCGTGTAAAGCTAATTTAGTAAGTAGTCTTTCGTGTGGGACGGTATCAAAAGCTTTTGCAAAGTCTAGATACATTAAATCTATATTGTTTCTTTTGTCATAATTCGATATAACTGTGTTGTAGAATTCGAGTAAGTTAGTCACGCAAGAACGTTTCCGTCTGAAACCATGCTGGCAATCATTTATCAAACGGTTACTTTCTAAATGATGTTCGATAGCATCTCTTATGATAGTTTCCATTATTTTTCCTACGATTGAAGTCATACTTATAGGCCTATAGTTATTTGGTTTCTTTTTGTCACCTTTTTTGAATATGGGAGTAACGTTAGCTAGCTTCCATTCTCTTGGGACATCTCCGGATATGATGGATTTCTTGAAAATAATTTTTAATGGAACAACAATCTCATTTTTCATTTCCTTTAAGATTCTTGGATGCCAACCGTCAGGCCCTGGTGTTTTATTAACTTTGAGTTTATCTATACACCATTTAATTTTTTCTTTTGTTATATTTACCGTAGTGAGTAAGTTTACCCTAGACTTTTCACAGGTTTCAGTTTGGAGTTCACTTTGAGGTGTTTCGTCTACGAATACCGAGCTAAAATAATTGTTTAAGATATTACACATTCCTTCATTTGAATATTCAAGTTGACCGTCAGCAGATAATAGTGGACCAATGTGATTCCTAACAACCTTTTTATCTCTAATGTAACTATAGAATTCTTTGGGATTCTCTTTGGATTTATCAGCGATGTTCATTTCGTATTGTCGTTTTCTTTTTCTTATTGTCCTTTTTAAATCTCTCTGTATTGATGCATAACTTTCATAGTCATTAGATGCACCCGAGCACTTATATTTCTTATAAGCCTGTCTCTTTTTAGCAATACTTTTTTCAGTTTCTTTGTCGAGCCACTTTGGGCGAGACTGATTTGGGGGACGTCTGTCCTTAAAAGGAATGTAAGTTTGAATCATCTTAGTGAGCGTATTTTGAAATATTTCCCACATCTGATCTACAGGTCTTTCGTTTAATTTTGCCTCCCAATCTGTAAGCTGAAGCTCCTGACGTAGTCCTATGAACTGAGCTTTACTGAAATCGGATATTTTAGAAACACAAGTATCTATTCTAAAAAAAATTAGGAGTTTGAATCTAACTAAGTTGTGATCGCTATTTGCAATAGATTCACCGACTTCTACATCAGTTACCATGCTTTCGCGGCTAGTGACCAATAGATCGAGTAAGTTTCCATATCTTGTGGGCTCTTTTACATGCTGAATTAAGTAATTGTCACCAAGAAAATCAATCAAGCGACTACCTATATGGCCATGTTCAAGGGTCATCCAATCAATGTCAGTAAAATTGAAATCACCCATTATCAATAAATCCCGGTTGCAGAAACTAGACAGTTCTTGAAATAACAGTTTGTCGTCTGCTAATGATAATGTCTTTGGCCTATATATTACACCTATATTTATTTTTTGTCCATTTGATTAGGTTAACTCAACCCACAAACTATCGTATGCATCTTGTTTCACTTTCTCTAAAACACAAGCATGAACATATTTTTTAACGTACAACAGAACACCCCCCCACACACATACACACACACGACTCAGTGGCACAGTTGATAGAGTCCCCGACTGTCACTAAGGCGGTCCGGGTTCGAATCCCTCCCGAGGCTGAAACAATTTCAGTATCGCTGCGCTGCGTGTCGTTACTCCAGCTCTCATGGGCGGGGAGGTGTGTGTGTGTGTGTGTGTGTGTGTGTGTGTGTGTGTGTGTGTGTGTGTGTGTGTGTGTGTGTGTGTGTGTGTGTGTGTGTGTGTGTGTCCGCTTACCCGTTGGGTAATAATACGACCATGAACCCGACTTAAGTGTCAAATAGATGGGTTCGTTTACCAAAGGACGTCGAATGGGTCGAGTTTTACGTCATGTACGTGAACGGCCTTTTCGAGGTTCAGTTCCCCACGTTGTTCAAGAATGCGAACGTCGAATGGGTCGAGTTTTACGTCATGTACGAGAACGGCCTTTTCGAGGTTCAGTTCCCCACGTTGTTCAAGAATGCGAACCCGCTCGAGCACGACTATCCGATGGCGAACGTCCCGGGGTATCCGATGAAGCAAATCGTTCTCCATGCTTGGGTTCACTCTAACCACGGCCTTCCGCTGATGATGTATCCTGTTGCACTCAGCGGTCCGAAGCTGCGGATGAACTACTGTTGTCTGGACAATTACGGTAAGACCGGATTCGGTTTTCTTTGCTGGTCACCAAGGGGACAGCCCTTCACCGCTTTCACTATGCCTCTCCAGATGGTTCTATCCTCTGCCAATTCCTTCCAGTCTTCTCTTGGTGCCACCCTCTCCACGTCCTTCCTTACTACATCCTTCCATCTGTACCTGGGTCTCCCTAGTGGTCGTCTGCCCTCTACTCCTCCTTCCATCACCTTCCTTGGTAGTCTGTGTGCCTCCATTCGGACGCAGCAGTGTCCAGCCCACCTTGCTCTTCTTCCCTGTACTTCATCCTGAATGTACGGTTGTCCGGTCTGGTCTCTTAATTTCCCTGTTATGTCTTCGTCTCCATTTCCCTTCTTCCTCATTATGTACTGGGCCAAGGATTCTTCTCAGGATATTGTTGTAAAAAATTTCCAGTCTCTTCTCCCTTTTTTGTATCAGTGTCTATGTCTAGTACCAATTGCATATAATTGATTATGATATACACGTATAGAGCCACGCTATTGATCACAGCCTCTTTGTTTTGATTCGAAAAATCTGGTTTTATGTTTTTTCCTAATGGCTATAATAGTAGACTTTCATTTTGTGTGTCATTCCTATCGTCGTTATCAACATGACCACTGACATCAATATTGTCATGACCATCATTATTATGACTACAACTTTTGTGTTTATTATATATATTTAAGGCGTCCAGAAACAGAGGGGCATCCCCGCCCTTCTCTCTCTCTCTCTCTCTCTCTCTCTCTCTCTCTCTCTCTCTCTCTATATATATATATATATATATATATATATATATATATATTAACAAGCTCCACCGCAAGGACTCGAACCTTTGTATTAGCGACTGTTTATTATGAAGCAAAGACGTTACCATTGAACTACCCGAACCGTACAAAAGGAATGACCTGGAATACGGTCTGGGTAGCTCAACGCTATCGTCTTTGCTTCATAGTAAGGAGTCACTAATGCAAAGGTTTGAGTCCTTACGGTGGAGCTTGTTAATCCAATTGTCATAGTGACACACGTATATATACATACATATATATATATATATATATATATACATATATATATACATATATATATGTATATATATATATATATATATATATATATATATATATATATATATATATATACATCCGTGCTTACCTCGACACCAGTCAAGGTGGCGAGGATGCCCCTTTGTCTCTGGACACTTCTAATACTAACTTTTGATATACAGATCACTTGTGGACATTGAAAGTATCATTTTAGAGTTTGATTTTCGCGTGAACGTGGTACATTAATGTCCTTCTCTGCAGAGCTCGAACGCAAATCCACGAACTTCGTAGAACACGGAGGACCGATTGGATATGGTGATTATGGTGACTTGGCCATGTACATGAAACCCGAGGGCGACTTCGAAGTGGGCACACTCCTCCTCCAGTCTAAGGGATCGTCTCATCAATTGCAAATCTCCAAGGAGGACGTTGTGATTAGGCAATACAACCCAATCTATATCACATCATTTAGGGCAAGTTTACGGTCCTGTCTTATGAATTGCTGTTCTTTGTGGATATATTGTAATACAACCATTTGCGATAGGTAACATATGAACATAAGAATGAAGGAGACCGCAAGAGACCATAAGGCCTACACTAGGCAGCTCCGTATCCATCACCACCTGTCATCCCCATCCATAAAATTGTCTAATCGTTTCTTAAAACAACTGATAGTTTCATCGCTTACTACATGGTTACTAAGTTTATTCCATTCATCGACCCCTCTATTAGTAAACCAATTCTTGCCTAGTTCCTTCTTAAATCTAAATGTGTCCAGTTTAAATCCATTACTGCGAGTCCTGACCTGTATTTTCTTCGCGCGCGCGCGCGCGTGTGTGTGTGTATGTGATTCACCATGGTCTTGTATCGCGTGCTGGACTCGTGATCGACAGCTATTTCCCTCCCGAAGGAGAGCTCGGAGCTCATATATGACCTATTTATGGGTAAAGCTGTGACCTTACACACACACACACACACACACCCACAAAACTCCCCGCCCACAAAAGTTGGAGTAACGACTCGCAGCGCAGCGATACTGAAATTATTTCAGCCCCGGGCGGGATTCGAACCCGGACCTCCGTATTTATGTTTTCACCCCTCAGGGTGTAAGAATGGTGACCCACATGAAGGCGAGAAGATGCTTAAACCAGACTGACTTCGGGCACATGGGAGGAGAGTTGGAATCCATTTCATTCTTCTCTAACTCTGCCGTCAAGTGGATCTACCAGCCAAGTATGTCAACACATCCTCATCCTCATCCTCATCGTCGTCGTCGTCCTCCTCCTCCTCCTCATCATCCCTGTGTAGGTTGTAAGGTCATTTCCGCTCAAAGGCTCCTCTTGAATTTCCTGTCATTGTCGGGCCTCTACGAATCTTCGCCAAAGGCCTCCTCTGTCCCGGAAGTCCTCACCTTCTCAAATTAATTATTTCTTCCAATTATATTCCTTCCTCTTTCTTCATCAGCTTCCTCCACTCCCTGTGTCCATGGCTTCCTGGGGCGTCCTACCGGCCTACTACCAGGAGAAACCCACTCCAAGAATTTCTCAGGTTGTCTTGGGTCTTCCGTTCTTTAGACATGCCCATAACATCTCAATTCTTTTTTAATTATCTTCAGCATAGATGTTAATTTTAATCTCTCCCTAATTTCTTCATTTCTAATTCTATCATGTCTAGTCACTCCGTGAGTTTCCTTGACTTCAAACTCATAAGAGTTCTCTCTGATGGGGAACACTGGGCTTGACGTGTTTACTTAGGGTGTGACTGTATCGCCCATACATACATATGTATATATATATATATATATGTTTATATATATATATACATACATATTTATATATATATATATATATATATATATATATATGTATATATATATATATATATATATTTCTGGGGCACAGGTTTCGTGAAGGCAATTTTGGTTGAAGTCAACTGCGCTGATAGATTTGACTATCTTCATGTGAAGGTTCTTCAGTTTATAAAAGGATTCCTTTTCTTCGTGGTTCAGTTTATGAACGAAATTATCCATAATGTCAAGAAAAAGAAATGCGCTGATGTGTGCCGACAATTGACATTCTTGAGGATGTAACAGTGAGAAACTGTTGAACAAAAACACCGAAAACTTCAAAGTTTTTTCGCCTCACCAGGAGGCTTCTTCAGGGTGAGAGGACTTCATGGTGAATCGAGGAGGTCTACTATTCGTGGAGTCGAGGAGAAGAATGAAGCAAGCATCTGGGTGTAGGCCTTATAAAGGAGGTCTAAGGCTCAGGCTGATCGGCCCGGGTGGAGTGCTGAACGCTAATTGGTCGCTGGATTCTTCTTCTGATCCCGACCTGAGCGAACCTAGCACGCAGCTCTGGTGACCCGACTCAGGCGGAATGCTGGCTGCTGATTGGCCGAGCCGTGTCGCTCGTGATCCTGAGCGAAGGGAATGAGCTCTGGTTTGTCTCCTAGTCACAGGACGTGTTGACCGAGGTTCCTGATCTAAGGAAACCAACTCACCTGAGCTAGGAAGAGGGGCTCGAGTTTCTTGTGGTGGTTGCTCGTGAGTGGGGCTGGAGTCCATGGTGCTCAAAGGGGTGGGCTGAGGGAAGAATGTAGTCGGAAGAGACTTGCACATTAATGTTAGGGTGTCGGGAGGTGATGGCTACGGCTTCTGCAATTTGCATCTTTCTGAAGTTCGATTCTTTGAGGAGGATGGTAGTGGAATCGATAATTTTTTGTAGGGGCGGCTTCTGATCGTGATGATCGATGTAATGTTGAAAAATAGCTCCCTGGTTTCTATGGTATAGAAGGCGCCTTCTTAAGGTGGTGGAGGTTCTACCGATGTAAGTATTGGAGCCGTCACAGCGGCTCTCCTGGCAAGAAAACTCGTAAATTACATTGGTAGATGCCTCCTTGGGAGTCCTAGGAGCTGTATTGTTCCTCATGAAAAGGGATCTTGTGAGGTTTGGTTTGGCTTAAATTCTCAAATCGATGGTATTATTTGAGTCTGTTGGGGTGACCCCTCTTTTTATGATGCCCCTGATGGCGTCGCATTCATCCTTGTATCTGTCATGATAACTGGATCGGTAGTAAATTGTGATTTTGCCATCAGGGGAGACTGGGGTCTGGGCAGGAGCAGTGTAATTGTCTAGTTTCTTCCTAATGAGTCCCTCTATCATCTCATCAGAATAACCATTATTGGTGAGTAGTTAGCGAATACGCTCAAGTTCGTGATGGGTCTCAGTCCAGCTACTGCAGTGGGTAAGGGCCCTATTGATGTAGGCAGCAGCTACTGAGCGCTTATAAGCTGGAGGGCACTCACCACGGGCATTAAGGCACCGGCCGACATTGGTGTAAACCTTCGTTTTAAAACCATTCTCATCTTTAGTAATGTCAATGTCAAGGAAGGGGAGACGTTTCTGTTCACTTTGCTCGCATGTAAAAGTTAGGCAGGAGTTATTCTGGAAGGCCGTCAATAAGCTGTTAGCGTCCTCGTCAGAGGAGGTGGTGATGAAAATGTCATCAATGTACCTGGCATAGAGTTCAGGGGGAGGATGATCGTTGAAGACTTTCTTCTCCACTTGTGCCATATACATGTTGGCAAAGAGGACACCAAGGGGGGACCCCATAGCCACTCCATCCACCTGTTTAAAGAGTTCCCCTCTGTGAGAGAGAAAAGGAGCTTCCTTGGTGTAAGTCTCGAGTATGGCTTTTAATATATATTCGGGGATGTTGAGCGCAGGGAGGTCACTTCTATACACACGGTCCAATATGACGTTGGTGGTCTCATCTACGGGGACATTCGTAAATAAGGATTCCGCATCGAGCGAGGCTATGTCATGGCAAGGTGGTGCCGTACGTAGCAGGTTAATGAACTCAGTAGCAGAGGAGACTGAACGGCCTGTGGGAACATAGGTAGTTAAGAGCTGGTTCAGTTTTTTAGCAACATGGTAGGTGGGTGTTGTAACTTGTGCTATAATGGGCCTGAGAGGGTTTCCAGGTTTGTGTGTTTTTACAGTCCCATAACAGTATCCCGGTTTAAAATCTCCTATCACTTTATGGAACAAGTTAGAGGTTCTGTTCAGGTTATCAAGGAGTCACTTCATAACAAAGGTATCCTGTACTTTGGACGTGTTTTTTGAGTTAAAGTTACAATATCTTTTCTTGGGCTTTTGGCATGTTAAAGTGCATTGTATTCTTGGCGTATGGTGAAAAATTCCGCTTTTTATAAAATTATTTTCTTCCTTTTGCCAATATTATGAATAATGCCCCTGGACTACACACTCAATAGAAAACGAACGCAGAAAGTTAGTGACGTCATGTCGCTTGCCTCTAACCAGCCTCATCGGAAATACGATCATACTTATTTTTCATATATATATAGTTCCTCTCCCTGCGTCCTTAATTGCACTGTTATTTCATGGAGTGAATATTTGTATATTGATACGAATACCTTTGTCAGATAAACTTAGCAATAAATATTAATTCAAAGAACGAGAGTTCCAGTGACGTCTACCAAGGCGAGCGTCCGTAGAAAGTGGTAAGGCACCTCCCGAGTTTCGAACTCGGTACCTTATGGACGCAGCCCAGTGACCCTAACCACTGGACCACCGGGAAATGAAAAAAAAAAAGAGAAAAAAGCAAAAGCACGGCGCCGCCGAGATTCGAACTCGGATCTGCTAATACGGTGTCAGCCATCACACCACGGCGCCGTGCACTTATGAAAGGTAATTAGTACCCTATATATTTCATATCGATACTGCAGAGACTTCAACGAAAACTCCTACGGGTAAGGTAATCATTCCGTATTTTTGTGACTTTAAGTTATAGCCCATAATACTGTGTATTGGAAGGTTATAATGTTAATATTAAGTCTGTTAAATGATACAGAAGAAAAAATGCATCTTCAATACTTGACAAAAGATAAATCGATTCTTTTTGAGGCTGAACGTACCTGCTAATTCTCCAGCGCGGCATCTTGTGGTCAGAGAGAAGCGACATGACGTCATCAACGCTTGAGATTCGTTTTCTATGGCATGCGAGAAGAAATAAGGCTTCGTTTGTAAATAGAGTGATATGAAAACAGAAGATGAATAGTATTGATATAAATATTTATAGGTATAATAAAATTGGAATATGACAGAGGAGAAGAGTAGAAGAGACAAGGAAGAAAGGCAATAATTGCCTGATAAAAACAGGACCTACGAATATCAGCAATTGTATTTTCTGTACTTTTCTTCAATATGCCATGGAACGCGATAGTCTCGTATGTATTCATGTATTTATGTGCGTATGTATGTATGCATGTATGTATACAGTATGTATGTATGTCCGTATCAACAGTAATCACAATGAACACATGACTACAGAATTTTGCAGAAACCACAAGGAAATGAAAAGGATATATGATATATCAGAACTAGAACAAATTGGTCAGAGAAAGCTAAATTTGATTATACTGAATTTCCCAGAACAAAGCAAACCGGAAGAAGACCTGCAAGCAGTAGCCCTAATGTCCAGGGAGGAATTCAAACTAATTACGAAAGTGACAAAAGCTTCAAGGTTAGGTGACCACATAGAGGGCAAGGTTAGATTACTGAAGACGGAGTTTGAGTCACTTGCTGAAAAGAAAACAATCCTGGCCAAAGCCAAGGACTTGAGAGACAGTGAACACGACATCTATAGCAAAGTATTCATTCGACCCGATCTCACCAAAAACCAGCTATCAGAGTAAAAAAAAAAAAAAAAATTGCAACCAGACCAAAAAGTGGGTCGTCATGAAGCGAGGGAAAATAGTCGAAATCAAGGAGCAACCAAACGAACAACAACAACAGTAGGTAACATTACCGCCAGTAACAATAGACCAAGGCCTACTTACAATAGGACAGAGAACTTGAAAACTTACTACACTAATGTGGATAATTCAATAATGAGCAAGTATGATCTACTCCTAGCATTAAACACTAATCATAACTTTGACATAATAATGCTAACAGAAGTAAAGCCGAAAATTGGTACCATACCAGAACCCCCAAACTATGTCTATTCCTGGGTATGATTTGTTTCTGAGTGACTTTGCAGCACTGAACACAAGAGGAGCATGCATCTATTTAAAAAACAAATACCAAGGCAAAAAAATAACACCGAAAATTGCTGAAAACGAAACTTACAAAGACAGTGCGTGGGTAACGTTTGAGGGGCACCGTGGTGAAACACTTTTACTTAAAAGGTGTCATAAACAGAAGTGGCACCCCCCCCCCCCCAACTTGGCCAGCATGACTGATAATGTCCTTCACGAGACTTTGACTTGGGCAGCTTGTTCTGGGTGGCTAAAGAAACTCAGGAGGCACAGTTCAAATTTATAGAATTGGAAAAAAATATAATATATGGCACGACACAATGGACTAGCGTGCGTTAGGCGTGAGCGTGATTCGTCGACTGATGCCAACATTCCCGCTAAAAACTGATGTACATATACTGTATATCTTATGAATGCAATTTGTTTGATTAAAGTTATTTCATTTAATCATTTTATCTATTTATGTACTTATTTACATATTGTTTTTATGTGTTTTGATTTTTATTAATTCCTTTATTTTTTTTTTTATTAATTCTATTTGTATTCTTTATTTTTTTTATTATTATTTATATTCTCAAGGGACAAAAACACCTTTACGGGTTTTTGGGGACAAAATATCGACTATATCTGTCATGTGTGAAGGAAGTCGATGTGAGGAAATTACTACGGTATTTCTGTCCCGTTGAAAGAACTCAGTGTGGGATTTTTTTTTTTTTTATGAGACGTGAATAGAACAAAAATTAAACGATTTTTCTGCCAAATGTGAAGGAAGACATCGACATAGAAAACCAAAATCGACGGCATTTTGCCTAGTGTGAAGATGGAAATCGACGGCATTTTTGCCTAGAGTGTACATGAAAATCAACGGTAATTTTGCTTAGTGTGTAGATGGAAATCGAAGGAGGAAATCGACGGCACTTTTGACGGCTTTTTGCCCTGTGTGAAGGAGGAAATCGACGGCATTTTTACCTTGTGTGAAGATGGAAATCGACGGTGTTTTTTGGCCTAGTGTGAAGATGGAAATCGACGGTGTTTTTGCCTAGTTTAAGACGACATGAAAGGTAAAGATGTCAATGTATCAGGGAACGAAATTTTCAGGTCAGCACGTGGACTTACGTAACACTAAACGAAACATTCTGAGAAAGCCGTGTAGAGAAAAATGTTTTAAGAAGAAAAGACGATGAAATTTGACAATTGTATTATTAAAACTGAGCGAAACATTACGAGAAAATCTTTAAATACATGTAGAAACGTTTTAAAAATATAGAAGAGGCGATGAGTTTTGACAATTGTGTTGAACGAGACATTCTGAGAATTTTTCTAAATACGTGGAAAGAAAGATGTTTTAAAAATATTGAAAATATGTCCGACGTGACGTCATAACGTCGGCATCAGAGCGCGGGAAGATTTTTCGGTCCTTGTGTATGGTCATCGCGAATAAAACAAAAAACAAATGTGAAGCAAGACGTCGGCATAGAAAACCAAAATCGACGGTATTTTGCCTAATGTGAAGATAGAAATTGACGGCATTTTTGCCTAGTGTGAAGATAAAAATCGACGGTAATTTTGCCTAGTGTGAAGATGGAAAATGACGGCAGTTTTGCTCAGTGTGAACACGGAAATGAACGGTATATTTGCCTAGTGTGAAGATGGAAATCGACGGTATTTTTGCCAAATGTGAAGATAAAAATCGACGGTAATTTTGCCTAGTGTGAAGATTGAAATCAACGGCAGTTTTGCTCAGTGTGAACATGGAAATCAACGGTATTTTTGCCTGGTGTGATGATGGAAATCAACGGTATTTTGCCTAGTGTGAAGATGGAAATCGACGGCCTTTTTGCTTAGTGTGAAGACGGTAATCGACAGTATTTTGCCTAGTGTGAAGATGAAAGTCGACGGCAGTTTTGCTTAGTGTGAAGATAGTAATCGACGGTATTTTTGCCTAGTGTGAAGATGGAAATCGACGGCAGTTTTGCCCTGTGCGAAGGAGGAAATCGACGGTATTTTTGTCTAGTGTGAAGATGGAAATCGACGGTGTTTTTTGCCTAGTTTAAGACGGCATGAGAGGTAAAGATGTATGGTATCAGGGAACGAAATTTTTAGGTCAGCATGTGGACTTACGTAACACTGAACGAAACATTCTGAGAAAGCCGTGTAGAGATTCTTTTTTAAGAAGAAAAGACGATGAATTTTGACAATTGTGGTCAATAAAACTGAGCGAAACATTCCGAGAAAATATTTAAATACATGCAGAGAGAAAAGTTTTAAAAATATAGAAGAGACGACGAGTTTTGACAATTGTGTTGAACGAGACATTCTGAGAATTTTTTTTAAACACGTGGAAAGAAAGATGTTTTAAAAAAATTGAAAATATATGCGACGTGACGTCATAACGTCGGCATCAGAGCGCGGGAAGATTTTTCGGTCCTTGTGTATGGTCATCGCGAATAAAACAAAAAATAAACATGAAACAAGACGTCGACATAGAAAACCAAAATCGACGGCATTATGCCTAGTGTGATGAAGGAAATTGACGGCATTTTTGTCTAGTGTGAAGATAAAAATCGATGGTAATTTTGCCTAGTGTGAAGATGGAAGTCGAAGGCAGTTTTGCTCAGTGTGAACACGGAAATCACCGGTATATTTGCCTAGTGTGAAGATGGAAATCGACGGTATTTTTGTCTAGTGTGAAGATGAAAATCGACGGTAATTTTGCTCAATGTGAACATGGAGATCAACGGTATTTTTGCCTAGTGTGAAGATAAAAATCAACGGTATTTTTGCCTAGTGTGAAGATGAAAATCGACGGTATTTTTGCCAAGTGTGAAGATAAAAATCAACGGTATTTTTGCCCAGTATGAAGATCAAAATCGACGGTAATTTTGCTCAGTGTGAACATGGAAATCAACGGTATTTTTGCCTAGTGTGAAGATGGAAATCGATGGTATTTTTGCCTAGTGTGAAGATAAAAATCGACGGTAATTGTCCCTAGTGTGAAGATGGAAATCGACGGCAGTTTTGCTCAGTGTGAACATGGAAATCAACGGTATTTTTGCCTAGTGTGATGGAAATCGACGGCAGTTTTGCTTAGTGTGAACATGGAAATCAACGGTATTTTTGCCTGGTGTGAAGATGGAAATCGACGGTATTTTTGCCTAGTGTGAAGATGGAAATCGATGGCCTTTTTGTTTAGTGTGATGATGGTAATCGACGGTATTTTTGCCTAGTGTGAAGATGGAAATCGACGGCAGTTTTGCCCTGTGCGGAGGAAATCGACGGTCTTTTTGTCTAGTGTGAAGATGGAAATCGACGGTGTTTTTTGCCTAGTTTAAGACATGAAAGGTAAAGATGTCATGGTATCAGGGAACGAAATTTTTAGGTCAGCATGTGGACTTACGTAACACTGAACGAAACATTCTGAGAAAGCCGTGTAGAGATTTTTTTTTTAAGAAGAAAAGACTGAATTTTGACAATTGTGGTCATTAAAACTGAGCGAAACATCACGAGAAAATATTTAAATACATGCAGAGAGAAAAGTTTTAAAAATATAGAAGAGACGATGAGTTTTGACAATTGTGTTGAACGAGACGTTGAGAATTTTTTTAAACACGTGGAAAGAAAGATGTTTTAAAAAAATTGAAAATATATGCGACGTGACGTCATAACGTCGGCATCAGAGCGCGGGAAAATTTTTCGGTCCGTGTGTATGGTCATCGCGAATAAAACAAAAAATAAACATGAAACAAGACGTCGACATAGAAAACCAAAATCGACGGCATTATGCCTAGTGTGAAGATGGAAATTGACGGCATTTTTGTCTAGTTTGAAGATAAAAATCGATGGTAATTTTGCCTAGTGTGAAGATGGAAGTCGAAGGCAGTTTTGCTCAGTGTGAACACGGAAATCAACGGTATATTTGCCTAGTGTGAAGATGGAAATCGACGGTATTTTTGTTTAGTGTGAAGATGAAAATCGACGGTAATTTTGCTCAATGTGAACATGGAAATCAACGGTATTTTTGCCTAGTGTGAAGATAAAATCAACGGTATTTTGCCTAGTGTGAAGATAAAAATCAACGGTATTTTTGCCTTGTATGAAGATCAAAATCAACGGTAATTTTGCTCAGTGTGAAGATGGAAATCAACGGTATTTTTGCCTAGTGTGAAGATGGAAATCGATGGTATTTTTTGACTAGTGTGAAGATGGAAATCGACGGCAGTTTTGCTCAGTGTGAAGATGGAAATCGACGGCAGTTTTGCTCAGTGTGAACATGGAAATCGACGGCAGTTTTGCTCAGTGTGAACATGGAAATCAGCGGTATTTTTGCCTAGTGTGAAGATGGAAATCAACGGTAATTTTGCCTAGTGTGAAGATGGAAATCGACGGCAGTTTTGCTTAGTGTGAACATGGAAATCAACGGTATTTTTGCCTGTTGTGAAGAAATCGACGGCACTTTTGACGGCTTTTTGCCCTGTGTGGAGGAAATCGACGGCATTTTTACCTTGTGTGAAGATCGAAATCGACGGTGGTTTTTGCCTAGTTTAAGACGACATGAAAGGTAAAGATGTCATGGTATCAGGGAACGTAATTTTCAGGTCAGCACGTGGCCTTACGTAACACTGAACGAAACATTCTGAGAAGCCCGTGTAGAGAAAAATGTTTAAGAAAAGACGATGAATTTTGACAAGTTTGTTCTTATTAAAACTGAGCGAAACATACGAGAAAATCTTTAAATTCATGCAGAGAGAAACGTTTTAAAAATATAGAGGAGACGATGAGTTTTGACAATTGTGTTGAACGAGACATTCTGAGAATTTTTTTTTAAACACGTGGAAAGATGTTTTAAAAATACAGAAAATATATGCGACGTGACGTCATAAAGTCGGCACCAGAGCGCGGGAAGATTTTTCAGTCCTTGTATATGGTCATCGCGAATAAAACAAAAAATAAATGTGAAGCAAGACGTCGATATAGAAAATCAAAACCGACGGCATTTTGCCCAATGTGAAAATGGAAATCGACGGCATTTTTGCCTAGTGTTGATAAAAATCGACGGTCATTTTGCCTAGAGTGAAGATGGAAGTCGACGGCAGTTTTGCTCAGTGTGAACATGGAAATCAACGGTATTTTTGCCTGGTGTGAAGATGGAAATCGACGGTATTTTGCCAAGTGTGAAGATGAAAAGCGGGATTTTTGCTTTGTGTGAAGATAGTAATCGACGGTATTTTCCCTAGTGTGTACATGGAAATCAACGGTATTTCTGCCTAGTGTGTAGATGGAAATCGACGGTATTTTTGCTGTGTGAAGGAGGAAATCGACGGTATAATTGCCTAGTGTGTAGATGGAAATCGACGGTATTTTTGCTGTGTGTGAAGGAGGAATTCGACGGTATTTTAGCCAAGTGTGAAGATGGAAATCGACGGTGTTTTTCCCTAGTTTAAGACGACGTGAAAGGCAAATCAAAGTGTTATGGTATCAGGGAGCGAAATTTTCAGGGCAGGACGTGGCCTTCCGTAACACTGAACGAAACATTCTGAGAAAGCCGTGTAGAGAAAAATGTATAAAACTATAAAAAGAATATAGAAAGGACGATGCATTTTGACAATTGTGTTCTGAGCGAAACATTCCGAGAAAATCCTTAAATACATGTGGAGAGAAACGTTTTGAAAATATAGAAAAGACGATAAATTCTGACAATTGTGTTGAACGAAACATTGAGAATTTTTTTAAACACGTGGAAAGATGTTTTAAAAATACAGAAAATATGGTGGATTTTGACGTAACGTGACGTCATAACGTCGGCTTCTGAGCGCGGGAAGATTTTTCGTAGGCAACTTTTCCCTTGACTTTTGGCGATGAAGACACATTTCTGTATTTTGAGGACCAAAAACTCGATGGAGATGATCAGGAAACTTAATATATATATATATATATACACACACACAAAAATGGCGTTTTCTATCGACGTCACGAAAATAATGACGGCAATGGCGCGCGGTGCATTGTGGGATTAATGACGTCTTTCCCAATGTGAGAATCTATTTTTTTTTCTTTTTGTCATCTATGCACGAGCACAGTTGTATGATTAGGCAGTTGTTACACATAATTATATTTCTGACAACATATTTCCACCAAAATGGAAATATTTCTTGTCCAAACTCACTTTTTGGTGCATTCCGTGTACTGCGAAGTATCTACATTAAATACAATGTCTTCATTTGATTCCTTCTTCCTTAAAGAACCTAATATTACAAATTAATCGACAGAAGTAATTATGAAGATACCAAGTATCAAGATGATATAATATTAATCATCAAAATTCGCAAACACAGTAGCATATGTACTTGTACCTCCAACCTCCATTTGAATAACGACATAATGACTTCCGTTGCAGACATCTCTAGATGGTCCTTTATACGTGAATATCTCCCTTGGACATGTCGATTTGTACACAAACCTTTCACGTCGATACGTTTAGTCAAACACATTTGACAAACGTATTTGAAGTGACAACTGACCGTGTGAATGTCAAATGATTCGACAAACGTGCTTGAAGTGATGTTTAACCGTGGGGATGTTTGACAAACAGTTTGTCGAATGAATGAAAAGTAATGATACAAGATCCATTTTAACATTCTTTTAAGTTTTGACTAATTCATTACATAGTGATGGATATGTATATGTTTATGTTAAACTGATTCGTGGGATTTTGATATATGGTTACAAAATATAATTTTTCAAATCTCCAAACAACAAATTATCTTTCCGTCATATGCTGTTGAATATGTCCTTAGAGACGTCTAGATGTCTGCAACGGAAGTCATATTGTCGTTATTCAAATGGAGGTTGGAGGTACTGTAGGCCAGGCAATAGAGGAGTAAAAAAAAGGCGAATAAGGAAAAAAATCAGGGAAAGCTGCAATAAGCTTTAATGTGTTTATAATACCTTACTTAATAACATATTAATTTTGCACCCCTCTACCCCCCCGGATTTGGCCGCCATCTTGAAAAAATTGCGACCAAAAACAGTTTTTTCCAAATATCTCACTAGAAACTAATTTTAACGAAAAATGTATCGAAACAAAATTCATTTTACATAAAATTTTCTACAAAAGTTATTTTATTCAATTTTGTGATATACCTCACTGTTTTTGCGCTAAATGTGCGAAAAGATTGTGTTTATCTTTATTTGATACCTACAGTGCACAAAGATCATATAATAATTTCCTTTGTATGCTATACTGAATAAAATATCTAAGTTCCTAACTTGATTATAGTCTTTCTTTTGTTTCAGAACTATTAAAATAGATAGTTAAAGCTTCAGTGAAACCCCAGGCAGTTGTTGGTGCAAAATGTCTTCATTGGGGAAATGTTTAATATGCGATGGACAGCTTTCTGTGGGTGAGACTAGAGAAGTTAAAGAGAAAGGAATAAAGACACTAATTGATTATAGCATTACGTGGAAAGACGGAAAACATTCTCTGTTAGAAGGACTAAAAAGTGTGAAAGTGCATGAAAAATGTAGAAAAGTGTATACAAAAGAACGGAGAGCTGAAACTTTCCAAGCAAGGCAGAAAACCTCGCAAGTGCCGACAACGTCACTGAGAAGTCAAGAATTACAGTTTGATTTTCTTCATGATTGTCTCTTTTGTGGAAAAGATGCATCAAGTGACTTTTTGAAAAAAGAAAGCAAAAAATATTTAGGTGATCGTGAATCTGTGCACTGTATAGAGATGCTGCATGTTAAGGATACTATTTTGAAAGCTGGTGAAATGAGAAAAGATGAATGGGGCAAAGAAGTATGTACTCGTATATGTAACGTAGTGGATTTAGTTGCTGCTGAGGCAAGGTACCATTCAGCCTGCATGAAAAAATTCTACCAAACATCTTCTGGTATGAAACGTGGTCGTCCCAAAAGCTCTACGGTTTCTGAGGCAATGAGTCATGCTTTTAACTACTTGGAGGAAAATCGAGAGGAATGCCAGTTTACTTTCAGTGAGATTTTTTCAGAATATGAGGGTGAGCTACCAACTGATAAAACCATAAAATCTGAATTGATAGAGAGATATGGACATGATATTATTGTTTCTGTGAACAAAAATAGAAAACCAGTGATCTGTTTCCGTGACACAGGAAACAAAATTTTGACTGACGCTTGGTACGAAAATCATAGAAGTCATGACGAGAAGGAAGAACGGCTTCGGATTGTAAAGACTGCCGCCAGAATAATTGCTGAAGATATAAGATCGCAGATGTACGAAGCAGATCAGTATCCACCACCAGAAAATTTCCTAGAAGAATTGGATTCACTTATTCCAGAAACTCTCCAGTGCCTTGTTAAGACAATAGTCTTAAAAAACAAGAAAGGAAATCAAAGAAAATGGAATAGGAAATGTACAGCAATTTCACATGCTATCCTTACAGCAGCTAGACCAAATTCTTTCATATCTCCTCTACAAATAGGACTTGCTGTTCACTTAAGTCAGAAGTATGGCTCTAAGCATCTACTGAACGTGCTCTCTGCGTTGGGATTATGTGCGTCCTATGCTGAGGCAGCACTCTTTCAAGTATCTGCTGTGCAACATCCAAGGAACCTCCGAATGATTCATTTGCACAGTTTGTATTCGACAATGCAGATGTGAACATCTCTACTATTGATGGATTTAACACATTCCACAGTATGGGAGGGATTCAGTGTGTTACTCCTCAGAATAATATTACTTCAGATCAACCAATCACTAGATTAACGAAGATCCCTAGTGCATCGTTTGTTGGGCAGTTTGGTCATAATCCTATTAAAACCTTTGAAAGTAAAAGTGTAAAAGGACTCTTGAATATAAAAGTCAGGGATTTGGCAAGTATCAATCCAGTGTCCACTACTGTATCAATAACAACAACAGAGCTTTTATGGCTACTTGGAAAATGGCAAAAAAATGCAGAGTGCCCAGGTTGGAATGGTTACATGGAGAAATGTACAGCACACTTCCCATATGATGTGTCCCAGATCTCATATCTTCCCTTTACAAATGCTCCACCTACCAATTATGACACCATATACACAGTACTTAACCAAGCTGTAGAGAAATGCAACGAACTGAAGCAACAAAGTTGCTTTGTTACCTTTGATCAACCTTTGTACATCAAGGCCCGAGACATTGTGGAAATATGTGGTCAAGACTCACACCTAAATAATGTTATTGTACGTCTTGGTGGTTTCCACTTATTGATGTCTTTTATGGGTGCAATTGGTTTCATCATGAATGGTAGTGGAATAAAAGAACTTTTTAGTACTGTTTATGCAAGTACATCTGTTGAAAAAATGTTAACTGGGCATGCTTATGCAAGAGCACTCAGGGCCCATACACTAGCACATGCTGCACTGTCTATGTTAATTTTTAATGAAATCGATCTTTCCCCTGAAGAACAGTCAACAACAGAAGCAGTTTTACGAGAGACTGATTATTCAGACATTGACAGTGAGTTTATACAAAATGTACTGATTAAGTTCAATGATACCTTGGGTACGATGAAGAGTAAAGGTGCCACTGCAAAACTCTGGGTACAGTACTTTGAAATGGTAACATTGGTGAAACAATTCATTGAAGGAGAACGCTCGGGTAACTGGAAACTGCACCTGGACACGATCCAAAAAATGCTACCTTACTTTCATGCCAGTGGTCATTTTTTATATGCAAAATCAGCACACTTGTATTTACAAGACATGTATAACTTGAAGGGACGCCTGACCCCAAAGGAATTTCAAGATTATGTTCAAAAAGGTTTTTTTACAATAAGGCGGTCAGAGAAATTTTGGTCATGGATTTGGTCTGATATGACAATTGAACAAACACTGATGAGGTCAATGAAGAGTTCTGGTGGACTGACACATGGTAGAGGAATGACAGACTCGATGCTAACCAAATGGGTCCTTGGAATGCCTATAAATCTCAGGGTCAGAGAAAATTGAGGAATATTGTGATGTTGCTTACAGTACAGGAGAACAGCATGTGGATGCCAGAAAGGCTCGCATCTTAAGAGACAATCAAGATATTCAGCACTTTGCAGACTGGTTCTTATCCCACTCACCATTTCCAGATATTGATAACATTATGTCGATCAGCACAGGAGTAACGGGAGATGTAGAAACCAATCCACATAATGCATATGATGTTGGAATTAACTCAATGTTTAATATGATCGGTAGCAACTTTGGCGCAGTCAAGTTCCAAAGAAAGAAAAGGGTCATACCCTTGGGAGCTGCCATGACAGGAATGAAAATAAGAGATGATGTATGTGCAGTTGAGCCTGAGATGTTATTCAGGAGGATATCATTCACAAAGAACTCACATGAACTATTCAAGCTTAATTTTGTTTATGAGCTAGCCCCATACCCTGTGTCTCTTTTTGATGAATCAGGAATGCGTAAGACAAAGAAATCCATGATGTATGAAGTATTTGCACCACTCAGTGACACAGGAATTGTTGGAGATACAGAATATGTTATTGACGGAGGATTTCTGATGCATCGAGTTGTTTGGCAAAAGGGGGAGATATTCTCAGAAATTTTAAACAGGTACACTGAGTATGTAAAGAAGCATTACAAGAAAAGTTCCATTATTGTATTTGATGGTTATCCAGAAAACCTAGCGGAAAAAAGTACAAAATGTGCTGAACGTGCTCGACGAATGATTACTTGCACCAGAGAAATCATGTTTGATGAAACAATGTCAGCAATATTAAGCCAAAGTAAGTTTCTTCTAAATGAAAGAAATAAGAGCCGACTTATTGCAATGCTTAGCACTAAATTGACCAACGAGGGGTTTACTGTCAAACAAGCAATTGAAGATGCAGACACACTGATTGTTGCAACTGCTATTGAAGAGTCAACCAAAGCTAAATCTGTAACAATAGTTGGAGAAGATGTAGACCTCTTAATTATCCTTACAGCCTTGGGTGAATCAAACACAAATATCTATATGTTAAAACCAGGTAAAGGAAATATAGAAAGTAAACTCTACACACCATCTTCCATGAAATTTGGTTCAGTTATCAAGGACAACATCCTTTTCTTGCATGCATTTAGTGGGGCTGATACTACTTCAGCCTTCTTCAGACAGGGTAAACTGAAGTTCATAAAGCTATTGGAAAAACGGGGACAACTGCAAGATCTTGTTGGTAAATTTAGAGACCCATCTGCTGTACCTGAACAGATTGCTGAAGTAGGCGAGGCTTTCATTATTCAGCTATACGGAGCTAATGAATGCAAATCCCTTTGTGATGCACGATATCAGTGTTTTGTCCAGGCGCTAAACAAAATAAATTTCTCTTTGGCTTCTTTACCTCCAACAGATGCAGCAGCCAGATTTCATTCCTTACGTACTTATCACCAAGTGCAGAAGTGGTTGGGAAATGACTTGCCACCTACGCAGTGGGGATGGAAGGCTACTTCAAAAGGACTGGTACCAGTCACTACAGATAAAGACCCTGCTCCACCAGAACTGATCAATATTGTATCTTGCAAGTGCCACAAAGGTTGTGGGACCACCTCCTGCAGCTGTAGAAAGGCAGGCTTAAAATGTTCCATGATATGTGCTTCTTGCAAGGGCCTGTCATGTTCAAATGTTGACATCATCGTTCATGAACATAAGAACATAAGAACATAAGAAATAAAGGAGACTGCAAAAGACCATAAGGCCTACACTAGGCAGCTCCGTATCCATCACCACCTGTCGTCCCCATCCATAAAGTTGTCTAATCGTTTTTTAAAACAACTGATAGTTTCAGCGCTTACTACGTGGTTACTAAGTTTATTCCATTCATCGACCACCTATTTGTAAACCAATTCTTGCCTATTTCCTTCTTAAATCTAAATTTGTCCAGTTTATACCCATTACTGCGAGTCCTGCCCTGTTGTTTTATTATGATGACCTTGTTTGCATCACCCTTGTTATAGCCTTTGATCCACTTGAACACTTCTATTAGATCACCCCGCACTCTGCGTCTTTCCAGAGAGTGTAAGTTTAGGTGCCTAAGCCTCTCTTCGTAAGGCAAATTTCCGAGTCCTTGTATAATTTTGGTCATTCTTCTCTGTACTGATTCTAGTGAATTTATGTCCATTCGCTAGATAGAGTTTACTAATTACCTCTGCACTTCTATTCGTTACCGTCCTAGCAATGAAGCCTAATGCTCTGTTTGCTTTATTTCTGGCGCTAATGCACTGCTTCCTGGTTTTAACCCATTCAACTCCGATGACAAGATGTCTTGTCATTTGGTCAAATAAAACAAAAAATCATAAAACACCAAAATGTTTGATCAAACACCAGAAAAATATGACGTCAGTCCTCGCTTCGCTCGCAGCGAAGCGAGGACTGACGTCATATTTTTCTGGTGTTTGATCAAACATTTTGGTGTTTTATGATTTTTTGTTTTATTTGACCAAATGACAAGACATCTTGTCATCGGAGTTTAATGGGTTAAGGTCCGGACTCACCAGAACTCCCAAGTCCCTCTCGCACTCAGATTTTTCTAAAAACGTGTCATCTAAGTTGTATCTATTTTTGGGGTTGTGTAGCCCTACGTTTAACACGCTACACTTAGAGATATTGAAGTTCATTTGCCATTTCACCGACCATGTTAACAGTTTATTAAGATCATCCTGCAGAATCTGGGCGTCTTCTCCTGACCTAATTAGGCGTCCTATTTTAGTGTCGTCCGCAAACTTACTAACATCACTATTTAACCCATCGTCTAAGTCGTTTATATACATAATGAACAATAAGGGACCCAAAACCGAGCCCTGGGGGACCCCGCTAGTAACATTGCCCCACCTAGATTTTATTCCATTTATGGTGACCCGCTGTTTTCTGTTACTAATCCAAGCTCTAATCCATTCTAACACTTTTCCTCCTATGCCATGGGCTTTGATTTTATTTAGTAGTCTCTGGTGTGGCACTTTGTCGAACGCTTTGCTAAAGTCAAGGTAAATAACATCGTAATTTTCATTGTTGTCTGCCGCCTTATATACCTTAGTGTAAAAGGATAGAAGATTAGTCACGCATGACTTACCTTTGGAGAAACCATGCTGTGAATCACGAATTAAATTATGCCCTTCAATGTGTTCTCTGAGTCTATTTACTATTATTGATTCAAGCATTTTTCCTATAACCGATGTCAAACTGATTGGCCTGTAGTTGCATATGGTCGATCTATCTCCCTTCTTAAAACATGATCCTCTTGATGCCATGTTAGAAAACTAACTAATGCCAGAAAGTGAAACAGCTCATTGAATCAGAAAAAAATATATTATAAGACAACAGTCAATTTCCTTGTTGTTGTAATTCTACAAAATAACAAGCAAAAAAGTACTAGCAAACAAGACAATTGCTATAAAATTGATAACTGATATAGGCTAGCAATAACTATAATTGATAACTTCACATTTTGGGTGGATGGTTGGGTGTAAGGGTGGTAACTCCGCCAGTGAGCAATCACTGTCTGTCCTAAGCCAGAATCAAGGAGGAAGGACACCCTTGGGAGAAGATATTCGAGACTAAACTCGGAAATGGAAAGTATAAAATATTATATGTGAATCTTTCCACAGCTCTAGCGCAAAAACGGTGCAACCTATGGAAAACATGACAGGGACAAATATTATAGGAAATTTTATGTAGATTATATTTTGTTTCGACTACTTTCTCTGTAAAATGCATTTCAAGCGAGATATTTGGAAAAAACCGTTTTTTCCCGCCATTTTTTCAAAATGGCGGCTAAATCCGGGAAGGTAGAGGGGTGCAAAATTAATACATTATTAAGAACCACATTAGGAAGAAAATAAAGCATATTGCAGCTTTCCTTAATTTTTTTCCTTATTCAACCCCCTATTGACTGGCCTACTAGTACATATGCTACTGTGTTTGCGAATTTTGATGAACATTATATCATCTTGATACTTGGTATCTTTATAATTACTTTTGTCGATTAATTTGTAATATTAGGTTCTTTAAGGAAGAAGGAATCAAATGAAGACATTGTATTTAATGTAGATACTTTGCAGTACACGGAATGCGCCAAAAAGGGTGAGTTTGGACAAGAAATACTTCCATTTTGGTGGAAATATGTTGTTGTCAGAAATATAATCTATGTGTAACAACTGCTTACACTCTAAGAAATGGCTGTAAAATATACGGTACATTACTGAGAAAATATTCAGTATGACTGTATTACTGAGGAAGTTCAGTATATTACTGAGAAAATGTGTTTTAATTTTTCTTTTAATTTTAGCATTATAAAATATAAGGTACATTACTTAGAAAATATTCAGTATGACTGTATTATTGAGGAAGTTCAGTAACTTACCGAGAAAATGCGTTATCTCAATAATGCACTGACAACGTGCGGAGCATTGCATTCTGGGTTACATACAGCGACCATCTTGCAGCCCAACAAAGAGATCGGAACATTGAGGGAAATTTGGTAAAACTGATATCCTGTATGTATATTTGTTTTTCTTAGCAGCTGGCACATTATTCTCTTTTAGTAATTTCTCATTTGATGCCAATTGATTGTTTATCTCTGTAAATTCGACCTTAACTGCAAATTTTTTAATCTTTCTGGTTGCCACAAATTTTCGAAAGTAACTACTAACTGACTGGATTTTACAGTGCAGATAAATAGTTTAGGCAAATATTTCACTAAACTGTAGCAATGTACAATTGTAATCAGTGTACATACTCTGCATCAAACATGAAACAATATGTCAGTCACTATAAGTATCACAGAAATACACCAAACTATCGATTTCCGTGTGGAATCTGTAAATGTGTGCAAAGTTTTTCAAGCTATTCTGGTTTCAAGACACGTGTATCGTGAGCATAAGTACAGGTCTACTTGTAGTTCATTATATGACAAAACTGCATCCAAAAGTGTACTTCTGAAGTGTACTCAACCCCATTGTCAACAGAAATGTAGGAACTTGAGATTTTATTTGCCATTTGAAAAAACATCGGACAATTTATGGACACCTTACCTTACGTTACCTTACGTTGATACTGGACGCAGGTCGCTAGACCTATGTATATGTCCAGATCGGTGACCTTCGATTGGCCAGATGCAGAAATTACATCTTGGTCATCCTCCGGTAGGTCTTCGCCGGGTGTGCCAGTAAATGCAATAGTTTTTTCATAGTCATATTTTATTGCCTGTCTCTCCCAGTGCTTATCAAGTTTCGTTTCAAATTCTCTTATAGTTTTTGCCTTTATGACACTATTGGGGAGGCTGTTCCAAGCATCCACTACCCTCACTTGGAAAGCACCTTGTCGCAGTCTAGTCCGGCTCCTTGGTTTGAAGATCTTTAAGATGTTGCCCCGAGTTGGTCCTTTTCTCAATTGGAAATTTATGTTAACAGCAGGGTCATAGTGCTGATTTAAAATTTTGTAGACCTCCACCATATCTCCACGTAATCTTCGATATACTAAAGTTGGAAGGTCCAGCTTCCTTAGTCTTTCCTCATAATTAAGGTTTTGTAGGTGTGGCACCATCTTGGAGGCTCTACGTTGAACATTTTCTATTGTCCTAATATCTTTTTTCTTATAAGGTGACCAGACGGACTGAGCATATTCCAAGTGAGGTCGAACAATTGCCTTAAAAAGAGTGCGAAATGTTGGTATATCAAGGTATACAAAAGATCGCCTAATCATTCCCATGATCTGGTTGGCTTTGTTCACTTTTTCCTGTATGTGGTCACCAAAGGATAAACTCTCATCAGTAAGCAAGCCTAGGTCTTTCTCCTTGACACTTCTCTGAACCACTGTTTCATTTTCCTCACCACGTAGCATATAATATACTGTGTCTTTTGTTTGCCTACGCCCTCCACTTACTTTCATGTGTTTGCACTTCTGGGGGTGGAATGGCATTAACCATGTTCTTGACCATTCTTGCAGGGAGTCCAAGTTTTCTTGTAATTTATGTCTGTCTTCTTCATTTTTAATTTCTCGGAAAATTTTAGTGTCATCTGCGAATAAGAACAGGTCCGACTGTACACAGCTAGGTAAATCATTGATATATATGACAAAAAGCACTGGTCCAAGTATACTGCCTTGGGGAATGCCACTGTGTACTCTTTGATATTTTGAGAATGTTCCATTGATTTGGACTCTGCCTCCTCTCCAGCAAAAATGAGGTGATCCATCTGAGGACATTACCGCCCACACCATATCCGGCAAGCTTTCTTAGAAGTCTTTGATGAGGGACTTTATCAAATGCTTTTTGAAAATGTAAGAATATTGCATCAGTTTCTCCTCCATCGTCAATGACTCTGGTCCATTTGTCAATAACATGTAGCAGCTGAAGAACAGTTGACCTACCTGTTAGAAATCCAAACTGACTGTCTGAAAACAAATCATTACGTGTCATGTGTTCCATAATGTGGTCCCTTATAATGGATTCAAGAACTTTGCAAGTAATACATGTGAGGCTCACAGGGCGATAGTTGTTGACCTCAGATTTATCTCCTCCTTTGTGTATTGCACTCACATTAGCTGATTTCCAGTCTTCCGGTAGCTTCCCCTCTCTAATAGATGTTTCAAATAACTCTGTCAGTACTGGAGTAATGTTGTCCCTGAGTTCCTTTAGGATCCTGGCATTTATATTATCAGGGCCGGGTGATTTATCCACTTTTAGCTTTCCAAGTTTTTTCCATACATCTTCCTCTTTCACTTGACAGTCATTCAGTGGTTCATCAAAGTTACGAACTGGTATATGTGGCAATTCACCATCTGGTTCCTGGGTAAATACCTTTGAGAAAAAGGCTGATAATACCTCGGCCTTCTCCTCATCCGTTATGGCAATTTTTCCATCCCCGGCTTTTAGGTCTGTAACTCTAGTCACTGTTTTAAGTTTACTTTTGATGAAACTCCAGAATTTCTTGGGTTTCTCTTTAACTTGACCTACTATGTCTTTTTCCTCTTTTTTTCTGAAGTTTTCTGGTCAGACACTGTACTTTGTTCCTCCATTTCTTATATTCCTGCAACTTGTCACTGTTTTTGGTTTCCATGTACCGAGACCAACTTCTGTTTTTCTTCTTAATGGCCATTTTGGTGCCCTCGTCCAATTTAATAAGTCTGTGTCTATCTCTGGCTAAATTACTATCATAGGTTCTACTAGGAACATATATGCTTTCCACCTCTTTTAATTTGTTCTTCACAGTAGACCATTTGTCCTCAAGTCCATCAATTTTTAGTACCTTCTCTGTCCATTTCTGGGGAAAATCTTTTCTCATTGCTTCATAATCACCTTTATCATAGAAGAAGACCTGTCTTTTTGTTGGAATTCTCCGTATGTAACAATTGTAGTTGAATTTCAGTAAGCTATGGTCACTCTTGCCCAGGGGTGATAAGGTTGTAACTGAATTTATCATATCCTCCTCATTAGTCAAGACTAAGTCCAAAAGACTGGGGTTGTCAGTACCTCTTCCTCTTGTTACTTCCTTAACATGCTGGAACATATAAGTATCTCTCAAAGTTTCCAAAAATAGGTATTCTTCACTATTTATACCATTCTGGGTTGTCCATCTTTGCCAGCTAATTTCAGGGAAATTAAAGTCCCCAGTGATGAGTACATGGGATGTGTTCATTTCTATTGCCTCCTTGATAAGTTTTCTTAGATTACTATTATTTTCTTCTTCACTGTTAGGACTTCTGTATATACAACCTACTAGTATTTCATCCTTTCCCTGTAATTGTATTTTAATCCACACAGATTCCTGATAATTGGTTATTAGTTTAATTTCTCGTGCATGCATATTTTTTTGATATAGATTACTATACCTCTTCCTAATTCATCCATAATGTTAGTAAACATTTTGTATCCATCCATTTGTAATTCACTTGATACCAAGTCATATCGACAGTTTTTTGGTTTTACTTCATTAATAAGTATAATATCAGGTCCATTATGTACATGTAATATTCTAGTTCTTAGTTCAGTCATTTTATTTGCCAAGGTGTCAGCGTTTGTGTACCAGCAGATTAATGATTCCGCTGTATTTTTACCACTTTTCTTTTCCCAAGTGGACCCCTCACCCGGTAAATGAACTTTCCCGACTGATCATTTGCTTCCCTTCTCTTTGCTTCCTCAGTCAACTCTTTCTGCTTCTCTCTTTGGGCCTTGGTCATGTCACAATGGATTTTGACATCTCTATATTTCTCATGTCCTCTGAGATTGACTATTCTCTTTAGTACCATATTCTTCAAGCTCTCTGAATCAAAGCCCACCAGTAAGGGTCTTGGTCTTGTGGAATTTTCATTCATAGTGCCCAATCTAAACATTTTATTTATCACAAGAGCATTGCTATCAAGCTCCATGGCTCCAACAAACAACTCTTTAAGAAAATCTGCATCCTCTTTATTTCTCATCCTTCTCTCCTCTGCTGCACTCTCTGGTACCCCTTGTATCACTATATTGTTTTTCCTTGCTTCTTCATCCCTCAATTCTTCAAGTTTTGCAATCTTATTTTCTAGTCTTCCCATGTCACCCAAATGTGCAGTAACTATTCCTTCCTTCCCATTCACACCATTATTCTTAAGTAGCTTGCACTCTTCTTCTATTTCTACTGTCTTTTTCTCTGTTGCTTCTAATCTGTTCTTGACTCCCTCAAATTGTTCTACCATATTTTCATTCAGCACTCTTAAGAGCTTCCAGTTTACTTATTACTTCCTCACCTTTGCTCTGTTCTGAGACCACAATTTGACCAACCTGTTCCATTTTCTCTTCCAGTTTCTCTTGTTTGCTTATTATTGTCTTCATGGTGTTGTAGATCTTAACACAACCATGTTTGCAATGCTGACAGTTCCATAGGATTTGATTTCCCACTTTTTGCATATACTGTACTCATAAACTTCATTTGGCATATTCTCACAAGCTCTGTGGAACCATATTTCACAGATATCACAACAAATAGCTTCATCATCGTCTGAAACTTTCAACTCACACTTCCCGCATTTGTAATTTGAAGTGTTATCTTCCATCTTGTGTGCCACAGTTTGTTTACCTTTGACTCCACCTGTATTCTCATAATTTTTTTCTTTCCTGATTTCGACATTATGCTGATACAATGTATCGATAGCTGAGTTTATGATCAGTATCACTTATCAGATCTTACTATTTACTGTAGAAAAAGGTTGCTTTTGCAGAGCTCACTTGGCACACCCACCTCCGAGATGTTTGCGGAAAACATACAACGGCCAACCATACAACTTGATATCTGGCTCATGTGTTCCTAGTGATAAATGTTGTGATGTGAACGATGGTGTACTTCATTTCCTTCGGAATTGCGTAGTTTTGTATATGTTAATTGTTAAAGTAATGCACTTTGGCCTACCTCTCCTCCCAAACGATCTGGGGGGGAAAATGTGGGAAACCGGGGTTTTTGGGTGGGGGGAACATATCCTTTTAAAAACTCAGAAAACATTTGGTGTGACCTCATCTTTTACATCACATCTAACTAGGAAACATAGATATTGGACTCACACATTATTGCAAGATAGCTGTTTCCAAATTAGCACAGAGGAAACTGATTTCTCTGTTAATGAAATCTTAGAAATGGAAATTGATGAAAATTATGTTTCACTGAATAATGATACAGATGATGATGATTTGCTCTCGGATGAGATGAAGGAAGAGCTACTTTTGAGGGAATTAGCATTATTTTACTTGAATTTAGAAGCAAAATTTATTATACCTGCTAAAACAGTACAAAAAATTGTAGATGAAGTCAGATGCATACAACAGATTTGAGAATAAACATATACAAAAAAAATTATGTGAAAAATTGATTGAGGCAGGTGTAGAAAATGACAAAATTCAAGGAATTCTTGAGACAGTGGAGCAGGGATTTTTCAGAGTAGTATGAATGGTCCCTTAAGATCAGAACAAACTAAGAAAACATATTATGAGAACAAATTTCCTTCTTTGCATCTAAGACCAATATATCTTGGACATGATGATGAAAACAGTGCAAGATATGCTCAATACATCCCAATTAAAGAGAGTATAAAATTTATGTATGATAGTTATCCTGCTTTCATAAATTTACATAATGTCCCAGAAGCTCGTACTGCAGAAAATGAGATGCCGGAGATACTCAGAGATGTTAAAGATGGGACAGTATTTAGATCTTTATTTCAGCAGGAATCATTCCAAATTATTTTGTACCAAGATGCCTTTGAAGTGGTGAATCCTCTGGGATCAGCCAGGAAGTTGTAGGTGTCTATTTTACCTTGGCTAATATTGATTCACATTTACGGTCATCCATTGACCATATGCAACTGGTTATGCTATTCGCCGAGTCGGATCTGCAGTTTGGGCAAGATAAAGTGTTTTCAAGACTAGTGAAAGATCTGCAGTCACTGGAAACTACAGGCATAGAAGTGAAAACTGTTGAAGGTGAAAAGAATATTCAAGGCACTGTTTGTGCAATTGTTGGAGATAATCTTGGATCTCATGGAATTGGTGGATTTGTGGAGAGTTTTAGACACCAATACATTTGCAGATTTTGCACACTTGACTTGGACTCCTTCAGAGAGACACCTTACAAACTTGGGACTAGGAGATCTGTAGAGAGTTACACCAGGGATATTAAATACATTGATGAGCATGCTAACCTTGCTTCTCATCATGGTATTAAATTTGATTCAGTTTTTAACCAGTTGACACATTTTCATGTTGCAAATCCAGGACTGCCACCTTGCTTGGGGCATGACCTCTTTGAAGGTGTAGTGTCATATGACATGCCACTCATCATACATAAACTTGTCAACAAGAAGTGGTTTAGTTATGACAAATTGAATAGCAAGATATTTAACCTGGTCTTATCAGGAACTGATAGCTTGGATAGACCAGGCGGTGTAACTAGGAATAATGACAGACTGGTGGGCCATGCTGTTCAAAATTGGGTTTTTCTCAGGCTGTTTTCTGTGTATATTGGGGATTTAGTTAAAGATACCAATGATGAAGACTGGCAGCTTTATTTAAAATTAAAGTTGATAGTTGAATTGGTTTGTGCTCCAGCTATAGCCCAAGGTCAGATTGTCTTCTTGGCTTCTCTAATTGAAGATTATATTGATTACAGAGCTACCATATTCCCAAACATCAACCTTAGACCAAAACATCATTTTCTCTGTCACTACCCTGAGCTAATTGTCAGATTTGGTCCACTGATCCGATTGTGGACAATGAGATTTGAGAGCAAACACTCATACTTTAAAAAGTGTGCTAGAGGTCTTCATAATTTAAAAAATCTCCCCAAATCACTTGCCAAAAGACATCAGTTGCTACAGGCATTTTACAGTGCTGGTTGTCTCTTCCCTGCTGCCTTTCAAATAAAACATTCTTTAGATTTCAAGCTTGACATTCTTGATGGACATATTAAAACAGCAGTATTTAAAGGTACCGAGTACTGAAAAGACCAAGCCTTGCTTCTAGAAAAGAACGA
The DNA here is from genome assembly GCF_046742065.1 of Oratosquilla oratoria. Taxonomy (NCBI): domain Eukaryota; kingdom Metazoa; phylum Arthropoda; class Malacostraca; order Stomatopoda; family Squillidae; genus Oratosquilla; species Oratosquilla oratoria. Next base: position 39,954,065 of record NC_134816.1, read on the forward strand.
GGATGGTTTTCTGGAAGGAAAAATTATCCTTATTTTGGTGAAAGAAATGACTTTTTGTTGTGCAAACCTATCAGTTCATTTGTGTGCCAACCTCTGGCTTGCTAATATGTCATGGATCCTCACAGTCTGTAAAGAGTACAAAATGTGTAAATTTGAGTCATATTCTGAGTTATGCACCCCATAACATCTACAAGCTTGGACAGGATTGGGGAATTTCATTAAAATACACTGTTCCTACATAAATATATGTACACAAGCAGATTTATGTGCAATCCAAATACAAGCCAGCCTAAAAAAAATTTTTTTAGATTAACATGTCTTGAAAAAATTATGTAGGTAGGTAAGAAAAAAAAATTAAGCATGGAATCTAAGCACTTTTGTTGAACTTGCATACCTTTCAGACAAGTGTATAAGTATTGATTAGTGTGTGTGTGAGACCTCTTCCCCCATCTCACTGAAAGTGAAAAAGCGAACTATTCTATTTTTCAAATATAAAAAAGCTGATTTTCTCTTTACATACTTGTCAGAATTTTCTTCATTTAATAAACTTATCATGTGCCAGTTGTGCTAAGCTTATCAAATATACCTCTTCCAAACAGTTTTGAATTGATTTTTTTTTTATACATCTCATATCTTGCATTTGGTGGTGTGTAGCTGTTTCTGGACTACATACTGTCATTTTCCAGTGGCTGTATCATTTTTAAACATGGATGAAGTGAAAGACCTAGTCTTGTCTGGGCTGGTGAAACTTAAGCTTGAACACAAGCTAGAAGAAGTGATGAAGTGCCTGGAGGATGTTGGAGTGGATAGAGATGATGAGTTGAGGCTTATAAAGGACATCGACCTTCATGCAGCACTGAAGCCTATAATGGCCAGAGCCCTCATGGAGACATGGACAGCCCAGGGTAAGTCAAGTGGTATGTTTGTGTCTGTAGGAGATTTAACTTGGGTTGACAAGCAAAAAAAAAAAAAAAAAAAAAAGAAAGTCCTTACCCCTAAAATGGGTTCACAGGCATCCATCATTATCTAAACATGAAAACATCAAGACAGAATGAAGCCAGTAAAATATATTTTCTGTAAGTAGCAGTAAACAAAGTGAGTACACTTCCTGGCCTTTTTAAAATAGAAATCTGTACTTAGAATGTGTATTGGAAATTGAAATACCTTAAACAGCATTTTGGGAAAATTGAGAAATCAAATGAATGCTATGAATGGGCAGGCCCGATTTAGAGTTGGCCATGATAAGTGGGTGGGGATGTGGTCCTGATCAGGGCCATCCACATTGGGCAGAACCTGGTCAGTTTAATTAAATTCATTTGTTATATTTTACAGTGGATGATAACCCTCAAGTTGTCAGTGAGGCAAGCAGTCCCCTACGACTGATACCTCACACCCCCTTGAGGTCCATAGTTCCTGACAGCCAGTCACCATCCCCAAGTGCTCACTGCAACATGGCCCTCAACTGTTGAGCTGACATTTGAGGACGAAGACAGGCCAAAGGGGGTCAGGAAGGCAGTTCATAGAGTGCTGAAGCATGGTGGAACTGCAGAGCTGTCTCCCAGAGATAGGAGGGCCATTGTCAGACATGTGGTGGCCAAAGTACTGCAGGTGCACCCAAAGCCTTATCGGTGCCACATGGAGGTGATTGCTAAAAAAGTGATTGACATCTTCCCATGCCTCAAAGATGTGCAAGTGGCTGGCACCAGTATTGGCAGAGGATATGATTCTGTTCTCAACCAGCTGGTTGCTAGAGCGGAGACTGAGAGGCGTGGGCAGTACAAAATAAAGATAATTGCTGAAGATTCTGACAGTGAAGAAGCTGCAGTAATAAAAAAAAATCAAGTTATGGACCAACAAATAAATTGCCTGACCCCCCTGAGGAACAACCTGGTCCTGAGTTTGAGTATTACCATCAGAGGGTAATGATTATGAAGGGCTGCAGCACATTCGAGCTGAGGGACAAATGGCCAGCTCTGTTTACAGCAGAAGCTTTGGATGGTCACTTTCAACAACTGATGGGCTTCAGTTGTCAAGGCAGAATGCTGGAGGCTTTTGGGGAGAAGCAGCAACTTATTGTTGACTCTTTTGAAGAAGAAAGCAGAGTAAAATCCAAACTTGCAAAGAAACTGAGGGGCAGACTAAGATGTGCAAAAAAAGCGTGTGAAGAAGTGGGAAATCAGTTGCCCTACCAGGTGGCAACAATCACCCTCATCATGGCATAATTTCAAGAGGCAAAAGAATCCCTTTTTCGAGTTGAAGAGGTAGGATTTATACTGTACTTGTTAAGCAACTACAGAATTAAAATATATTAAAAAAAAAAAAAAAAAAAAGGTTTATAAAAGCTGCAACATAACATAAAAACTTTAAATAATATTAGAATTATTCAGTATCCAGGACATTTTAGGCAATATATTAAGTTGAGAATTTATTGGTGATGTACACATGACTTGGAAAAAAGATTGATGTTGAAATTATATGAATAATTAATTGCTGTATTTCTTTTCTAGAAACCATATGATGTGAACAGACTGACAGAGGAAGCAGACTTCCCAAAAACGCCATGTTTGATTGCAGTTGGTAAGTATATGTGGATTCATAAAATATTCTAATATGGAAATTACTTGCTCCAACACTATTCCATGGCCTCTTTATTTTAATCAGGAAACTTCTGTTTGTCCAACCATGATTTCCTTTTTTGAATTCCTACTTATCCTGAACAAGTAAAGAGCTGTTAATGTTGAGCCCTGGCAAATGAAAGTGTTTAGAAGCCTTGAAATTGTTAATGTGTTTCTATTGCAGTGATATTTGCCTCACACAATAGTCACCTTTCTCTAGGTCTTCAAGTGTCAAGTCATTAAATGTGTTTATATATTTTTTGAAGGAACCCCTTGCCTTTACAATGGATCAAATTTCTACTTGGCGTCAGATGGAGTGATCGTCATGAGGGACATTCCATGCTTCATCCAGGCCTTTGCTCTCATGTTTGAGCTATTTTTCATCATGGATGTAAAATACCCATCAAATGCTGGGTTTACTTTGGAGTTTGTTCAGAGGTACTTGTTCAAGTGGATCAGTAAAGCTAGATTCAATAAAGATAGTTGCTGAAATACATGTATTTCATTTACAATCCAAAATAGCACTCCATGACTGAAGTAACTTTAAATGTTAAATTGAATTTTCCATGCAGGTTCTTCATGAAGATCGACCCAAATTCTGGGACCAAAATCCACAAAGGACCCCAAAAAAAAGAAGGTGGCTCCTGTTAGCCCAAAGGTGCTGTCTCTGTTTAATCTGTTGAAACATCACCAGCCAGATCAGCCGGAGCATGTGAGAATGTTGTGATTCTCTAACTTTGATGGGAAAAAGTGTTGTTTATATATACATATAGTTTTCTTTGCATAATTATTTATTTGTAAATTGCTTTATAAATCAGTATTTTGATCATTTCAACAGTCAGCAAGGTTATGAATAAATTCTTGTATTGGCTTCAGTAGGATAATGGTAATGGGTCTCAAGCACAATACCTACAATGCTCTTTTTGTGTTATGTAGGTTTATTTTCGTACTGCTCGTAGGTTTATACACCTTGTACATAGTTTTTATTTATCCATTTTAAAACTTTTTTACACTGTATGTATATATATATGGGCCATGTGTGCCTGAAATAAAAGTATTATTATTTTGTACTAAAAATTAGAGTACCCGTTAAAAAAAGTATGTTAAATTTTCTTTCGAATAAACATATATTCATTTGTTAGTCATAATACTTCAAGTGCTTAGAGTTCTGTATGTTCCCATTGCCAGACAGCCAGTTTAGTTTCTTTTTCTTTTTTTGTTAATGCTTGTAAGAGATTATATCACTTGAAGACTACCGGTACATTTAATTAGGTAGCATTCTTCACATTGACATATAGGCCTCATATAGGCATATTTTCCAAGAAAATATTATCCTTGTGACAAGTATTCATTGAATCTTGAATAAAACTGGATCTGTAATTTTATTTCACAAAGTGTTCAGTTTTTTGTCATAAAAAGTACTGTTTGGGTATTATGAAAGGATTTCTTTTAAATTTGTTTATACTTAGTACATTGCATCATTTATTCTCTTAAGGATTTGATCTTAGTAGTTATTTAGTTAAATGTGATTCTTTAACTTTGATGGGAAAAAAGTGTTATATGTACATATATTTTTCTTTGCACAATTATTTATTCCTAAATTGCTTTATACATCAGTATTTTTATCATTTTAATAGTCAAGGTTATGAATAAATTCTTGTATTGGCTTCAGTAGAATAATGGTAATGGGTCTCAAGCACAATACCTACAATGCTCTTTTTGTGTTATGTAAGTTTATTTTTGTACTATAAGCTAGGCTACCAGTTTAAAAAGTATGTTAAATTTTCTTTGGAATGAACATATTTTCATTTGTTAGTGTTAATACTTCAAGTGCAGAGAGTCCTGTATGTTCCCATTGCCAGCTAGCCAGTTAATTTTTTTTTTTTTTTTTTTTTTAATGTTTGTAAGAGATTATATCACCTGAAGGCATTTCATTAGGAAGCATTCCTCACACATATAGGCATATTCCCCCCCCAATTTTTTTTTTATATAATATCCTTGTGGAAAATATGGGATTATACTGTAAAAAAAATTGGTGTGACTAAAAAAAATTTCTGTGACCGTAATTTTTTACAGTAGAAAGATGGAAGCCCCAGCTGCCAGTATAGTACCGTAAAATTACTGAAAGTTTCTTAGTGTTATCATACAATTGTGTTCATGCATAGATGACAAAAAGGAAAAGAAAAACAAATGTTTAGATTCTCTCATTGGGAAACGTCATTAATCCCACAATGCACCGCGCTCCATTGCTGTCATTATTTTCGTGACGTCGATAGAAAACACTATTTTTGTATATAAAGTTTCCTGGTCATCTCCATCGAGTTTTTGGTCTTCAAAATACAGAATTGCGCTGAATGGCCTACCGGCTCCGGCGCTTGGTCTTCGAGCCAAAAAATTTCATAAATCAAATCAAATCAAAATACAGAAACATTTCTTCGCCAAAAGTCAAGGAAAAGGTTGCCTACGCGCGATGACCATGCACAAGGACCGAAAAATCTTCCCGCGCTCCGATGCCGACGTTATGACGTCACGTTGCATCAAATTCCATCATATTTTCAATATTTTTATCCATCTTTCCACGTGTTTAAAATTTTCTCAATGTTTCGTTCAACACAATTGTCAAAATTCATCGTCTTTCCTATATTTTCAAAACGTTTCTCTACGTGTATTTAAGGATTTTCTCAATGTTTCGCTCAGAACACAATTGTCAAAATTCATCGTCTATATTCTTTTTTACACATTTTTCTCTGCACGGCTTTCTCAGAAAATTTCGTTCCCTTATACCATAACAACTTGATTTCCCTTTCACGTCTTAAGCTATGCAATAACACCGTCGATTTCTATCTTCACACTAGGCAAAAATACCGTCGATTTCCTACACAAGGCAAAAATACCGTCGATTTCCATCTATAGGCAAAAATACCGTAGATTTCCTTCACTGCAAAACTTTCGTAGATTTCCATCTACACACTAGGCAAAAATACCGTTGATTTCCATGTACACACTAGGCACAACTGCCGTCGATTTTCATCACGACAAAATACCGTCGATTACAATCTTCACACTAAGCAAAAATGCCATCGATTTTTATCTTCACACTAGGCCAAATATCGTCGATTACTATCTTCACTGCAAAAATGCCGTCGATTTTCATCTTCACACTAGGCAAACTACCGTCGATTTCCATATCCACACTAGTCAAATATACCGTTGATTTCTATGTTCACAGCAAAACTGCCGTCGATTTCCATCTTCACACAAGGCAAAATTACCGTCGATTTTTATCTTCACTAGGCAAAAATGCCGTCGATTTCCATCTTCACATTAGGCAAAATGCCGTCGATTTCCATCACATGCAATCTACCGTCGATTTCCATATCCACACTAGTCAAATATACCGTTGATTTCCATGATCACAGTAAAATTGCCGTCGATTTCCATCTTCACACTAGGCAAAATTACCGTCGATTTTTATCTTCACACTAGGCAAAAATGCCGTCGATTTCCATCTTCACACTAGGCAAAATGCCGTCGATTTTGGTTTTCTATGTCGACGTCTTGCTTCATATTTATTTTTTGTTTTATTCGCCATGACCATACACAAGGACCGAAAAATCTTCCCGCGCTCTGATGCCGACGTTATGACGTCACGTCGGATATATTTTCTATATTTTTAAAACATCTTTCCACGTGTTTAAACAATTTCTCATAATGTCTCGTTCAACACAGTTGTCAAAATTCATCGTCTCTTCTATCTTTTTAAAATGTTTCTCTACATGTATTTAAAGATTTTCTCGGAATGTTTCGCTCAGTTTAATAACGCAATTGTCAAAATTCATCGTCTTTTCTTCTCAATTTTTTTTTCTCCACGGGTTTCTCAGAATGTTTCGTGTGAAGATGGAAATCGACGGCAGTTTTGCTCAGTGTGAACATGGAAATCGACGGCAGTTTTGCTCAGTGTGAACATGGAAATCAACGATATTTTTGCCTGGTGTGAAGATGGAAATCAACGATATTTTTGCCTGGTGTGAAGATGGAAATCGATGGCCTTTTTGGTTAGTGTGATGGTAATCGACGGTATTTTTGCCTAGTGTGAAGATGGAAATCGACGGCAGTTTTGCCCTGTGCGGAGGAAATCGACGGTATTTTTGTCTAGTGTGAAGATGGAAATCAACGGTGTTTTTTGCCTAGTTTAAGACATGAAAGGTAAAGATGTCATGGTATCAGGGAACGAAATTTTTAGGTCAGCATTGTGGACTTACGTAAGACTGAACGAAACATTCTGAGAAAGCCGTGTAGAGATTTTTTTTTTTAAGAAGAAAAGACGATGAATTTTGACAATTGTGTTCATTAAAACTGAGCGAAACATCACGAGAAACTATTTAAATACATGCAGAGAGAAAAGTTTTAAAAATATAGAAGAGACGATGAGTTTTGACAATTGTGTTGAACGAAACATTGAGAATTTTTTTAAACGTGGAAAGAAAGATGTTTTAAAAAATTTGAAAATATATGCGACCTGACGTCATAACGTCGGCATCAGAGCGCGGGAAGATTTTTCGGTCCTTGTGTATGGTCATCGCGAATAAAACAAAAAATAGATATGAAACAAGACGTCGACATAGAAAACGAAAGCCAACGGCATTATGCCTAGTGTGAAGAACGAAATTGACGGCATTTTTGTCTAGTGAAGATAAAAATCGATGGTCATTTTGCCTAGTGTGAAGATGAAAGTCGAAGGCAGTTTTGCTCAGTGTGAACACTGAAATCAACGGTATTTTTGTTTAGTGTGAAGATGAAAATCGACGATATTTTTGCCCAGTATGAAGATCAAAATCGACGGTAATTTTGCTCAATGTGAACATGGAAATCAACGGTATTTTTGCCTGGTGTGATGAAAGTCGACGGTATTTTTGCCTAGTGTGAAGATGGAAATCGATGATCTTTTTGCTTAGAGTGATAATGGTAATAGACGGTATGTTTGCCTAGTGTCAAGATGGAAATCGACGGTATTTTTGCCTAGTATGAAGATATAAGACTGAACGAAACATTCTGAGAAAGCCGTGTAGAGATTTTTTTTTAAGAAGAAAGGACGATGAATTTTGACAATTGTGTTCATTAAAACTGAGCGAAACATCACGAGAAACTATTTAAATACATGCAGAGAGAAAAGTTTCAAAAATATAGAAGAGACGATGAGTTTTGACAATTGTGTTGAACGAAACATTGAGAATTTTTTTAAACACGTGGAAAAAAATGTTTTAAAAAAATTGAAAATATGTGCGACGTGACGTCATAACGTCGGCATCAGAGCGCGGGAAGATTTTTCGGTCCTTGTGTATGGTCATCGCGAATAAAACAATAAATAAATATGAAACAACACGTCGACATAGAAAACGAAAGTCGACGGCATTATGCCTAGTGTGAAGAAGGAAATTGACGGCATTTTTGCCAAGTGTGAAGATAAAAATCGATGGTCATTTTGCCTAGTGTGAAGATGGAAGTCGAAGGCAGTTTTGCTCAGTGTGAACACTGAAATCAACGGTATTTTTGCTTGGTGTGAAGATGAATATCGACGGTATTTGTGCCCAGTATATCAAAATCGACGGTAATTTTGCTCTATGTGAACATGGAAATCAACGGTATTTTTGCCTGGTGTGATGATGAAAATCGACGGTATTTTTGCCTAGTGTGAAGATGGAAATCGATGATCTTTTTGCTTAGAGTGATAATGGTAATCGACGGTATTTTTGCCTAGTGTGAAGATGGAAATCGACGGTGTTTTTGCCTGGTGTGAAGATAAAAATCGATGGTAATTTTGCCTAGTGTGAAGATGGAAGTCGAAGGCAGGTTTGCTCAGTGGGAACACGGAAATCAACGGTATATTTGCCTAGTGTGAAGATGGAAATCGACGGTATTTAATAGTGTAGATGAAAATAGGTAACTTTGCTCAATGTGAACATGGAAATCAACGGTATTTTTGCCTAGTGTGAAGATAAAAATCAACGGTATTTTTGCCTAGTGTGAAGATGAAAATCGACGGTATTTTTGCCAAGTATGAAGATAAAAATCAACGGTATTTTTGCCCAGTATGAAGATCGAAATCGACGGTAATTTTGCTCAGTGTGAACATGGAAATCAACGGTATTTCTGCCTAGTGTGAAGATGGAAATCGATGGTATTTTTTGACTAGTGTGAATATAAATATCGCCGGCAGTTTTCCACAGTGTGAAGATGGAAATCGTCGGCAGTTTTGCTCAGTGTGAACATGGAAATCAACGGTATTTTTTCTTAGTGTGAAGATGGAAATCAACGGTATTTTTGCTTTGTGTGAAGATGGAAATCGATGGTATTTTTGCCTAGTGTGAAGATAAAAATCGACGGTAATTTTCCCTAGTGTGATGGAAATCGACGGCAGTTTTGCTCAGTGTGAACATGGAAAACAACGGTATTTTTGCCTGGTGTGAAGATGGAAATCGACGGTATTTTTGCCTAGTGTGAAGATAGAAATCAAAGGCCTTTTTGCTTAGTGTGATGGTAATCGACGGTATATTTGCCTAGTGTGAAGATGGAAATCGACGGCAGTTTTGCCCTGTGCGGAGGAAATCGACGGTATTTTTGTCTAGTGTGAAGATGGAAATCGACGGTGTTTTTTGCCTAGTCTAAGACATGAAAGGTAAAGATGTCATGGTATCAGGGAACGAAATTTTTAGGTCAGCATGTGGACTTACGTAACACTGAACGAAACATTCTGAGAAAGCCGTGTAGATTCTTTTTTAAGAAGAAAAGACGATGAATTTTGACAATTGTGGTCATTAAAACTGAGCGAAACATCACGAGAAAATATTGAAATACATGCAGAGAGAAAAGTTTTAAAAATATAGAAGAGACGATGAGTTTTGACAATTGTGTTGAACGAGACATTGAGAATGTTTTTAAACACGTGGAAAGAAAGACGTTTTATAATTTTTGAAAATATATGCGACGTGACGTCATAACGTCGGCATCAGAGCGCGGGAAGATTTTTCGGTCGTTGTGTATGGTCATCGCAAATAAAACAAAAAATAAATATGAAACAAGACGTCGACATAGAAAACCAAAATCGACGGCATTATGCCTAGTGTGAAGATGGAAATTGACGGAATTTTTGTCTAGTGTGAAGATAAAAATCGATGGTAATTTTGCCTAGTGTGAAGATGAAAGTCGAAGGCAGGTTGCTCAGTGTGAACACGGAAATCAACGGTATATTTGCCTAGTGGAAATCAACGGTATTTTATAGTGAAGATGAAAATCGACGGTAATTTTGCTCAATGTGAACATATCAACGGTATTTTTGCCTAGTGTGAAGATAAAAATCAACGGTATTTTTGCCTAGTGTGAAGATAAAAATCAACGGTATTTTTGCCTAGTATGAAGATCAAAATCGACGGTAATTTTGCTGTGTGAAGATGGAAATCAACGGTATTTTTGCCTAGTGTGAAGATGGAAATCGATGGTAATTTTGAGTGAAGATATATATCGACGGCACTTTTGCTCAGTGTGAAGATGGAAATCGACGGCAGTTTTGCTCAGTGTGAAGATGGAAATCAGCGGTATTTTTGCCTAGTGTGAAGATGGAAATCAACCGTAATTTTGCCTAGTGTGAAGATGGAAATCGACGGCAGTTTAGCTTAGTGTGTACATGGAAATCAACGGTATTTTTGCTTAGTGTGTAGATGGAAATCGACGAAAGTTTTGCAGTGTGGAGGAAATCGACGGTATTTTTGCCGTGTGATGGAAATCGACGGTATTTTTGCCTTGTGTGTAGGAAATCGACGGTATTTTTGCCTAGTGTGAAGATGGAAATCGACGGTGTTATTGCCTAGTTTAACACGTGAAAGGGAAATCAAGGTGTTATGGTATCGGAACGAAATTTTCTGAGAAAGCCGTGCAGAGAAAAATGTGTAAAAAAGAATATAGACGATGAATTTTGACAATTGTGTTCTGAGCGAAACATTGAGAAAATCCTTAAATACACGTAGAGAGAAACGTTTTGAAAATATAGAAAAGACGATGAATTTTGACAATTGTGTTGAACGAAACAGAAAATTTTAAACACGTGGAAAGATGGATAAAAATATTGAAAATGTGATGGAATTTGATGCAACGTGACGTCATAACGTCGGCATCGGAGCGCGGGAAGATTTTTCGGTCCTTGTGCATGGTCATCGCGCGTAGGCAACCTTTTCCTTGACTTTTGGCGAAGAAATGTTTGTATTTTTTTATTTGATTTATGAAATTTTTTGGCTCGAAGGCCAAGCGCCGGAGCCGGTAGGCCATTCAGCGCAATTCTGTATTTTGAAGACCAAAAACTCGATGGAGATGATCAGGAAACTTTATATATACAAAAATAGCGTTTTCTATCGACGTCACGAAAATAATGACGGCAATGTAGCGCGGTGCATTGTGGGATTAATGACGTTTCCCAATGAATCTAAAAAAAATTTTCTTTTCCTTTTTGTCACCTATGCATGAACACAATTGTATGATAACACTAAGAAACTTTCAGTAATTTTACGGTACTATACTGGCAGCTGGGGCTTCCATCTTTCTACTGTAAAAAATTACGGTCACACGGAATTTTTTTTTACAGTATAATCCCATATTTTCCACAAGAATATTATATATATATTTTTTTTTTGGGGGGGGGTGAATATGCCTATATGTGTGAGGAATGCTTCCTAATGAAATGCCTTCAGGTGATATAATCTCTTACAAGCATTAAAAAAAAAAAAAAAAAAAAAAAAAAAAAAAAAAATTAACTGGCTAGCTGGCAATGGGAACATACAGGACTCTCTGCACTTGAAGTATTAACACTAACAAATGAAAATATGTTCATTCCAAAGAAAATTTAACATACTTTTTCAACTGGTAGCCTAGCTTATAGTACAAAAATAAACTTACATAACACAAAAAGAACATTGTAGGTATTGTGCTTGAGACCCATTACCATTATTCTACTGAAGCCAATACAAGAATTTATTCATAACCTTGACTATTAAAATGATAAAAATACTGATGTATAAAGCAATTTAGGAATAAATAATTGTGCAAAGAAAAATATATGTACATATAACACTTTTTTCCCCATCAAAGTTAAAGAATCACAACATTGAACTAAACAACTACTAAGATCAAATCCTTAAGAGAATAAATGATGCAATGTACATACATATACCAAGGCTTTTTCCCCCTTACAAGGGAGGTAGCCAAAAAGGGAAAGGCATAAAAACACTCCCACCCATTTCATCCCTACATACACTCCACACCCCTCCCACCCTCCCTCTCATCTGAGCACCTCCTGGATGACGGGTCATCCCTGCAATGTACTAAGTATAAACAAATTTAAAAGAAATCCTTTCATAATACCCAAACAGTACTTTTTATGACAAAAAACTGAACACTTTGTGAAATAAAATTACAGATCCAGTTTTATTCAAGATTCAATGAATACTTGTCACAAGGATAATATTTTCTTGGAAAATATGCCTATATGAGGCCTATATGTCAATGTGAAGAATGCTACCTAATTAAATGTAGTCTTCAAGTGATATAATCTCTTACAAGCATTAACAAAAAAAGAAAAAGAAACTAAACTGGCTGTCTGGCAATGGGAACATACAGAACTCTAAGCACTTGAAGTATTATGACTAACAAATGAATATATGTTTATTCGAAAGAAAATTTAACATACTTTTTTTAACGGGTACTCTAATTTTTAGTACAAAATAATAATAATACTTTTATTTCAGGCACACATGGCCCATATATATATATATACATACAGTGTAAAAAAGTTTTAAAATGGATAAATAAAAACTATGTACAAGGTGTATAAACCTATGAGCAGTACGAACATAAACCTACATAACACAAAAAGAGTATTGTAGGTATTGTGCTTGAGACCCATTACCATTATCCTACTGAAGCCAATACAAGAATTTATTCATAACCTTGCTGACTGTTGAAATGATCAAAATACTGATTTATAAAGCAATTTACAAATAAATAATTATGCAAAGAAAACTGTATATATAAACAACACTTTTTCCCATCAAAGTTAGAGAATCACAACCTTCTCACATGCTCTGGCTGATCTGGCTGGTGATGTTTCAACAGATTAAACAGAGACAGCACCTTTGGGCTAACAGGAGCCACCTTCTTTTTTTTTGGGTCCTTTGTGGATTTTGGTCCCAGAATTTGGGTCGATCTTCATGAAGAACCTGCATGGAAAATTCAATTTAACATTTAAAGTTACTTCAGTCATGGAGTGCTATTTTGGATTGTAAATGAAATACATGTATTTCAGCAACTATCTTTATTGAAGGGAGTGAAGTGGAGGGAGTGAACATGAGGGGACGTCCTAGGATGAGGTGGATGGATGGGGTGAAGGGGGCTTTGGGGAAGAGGGGAATGTCTGTTGAGGAAGGAAGGGAGAGGACGGAAGACAGAGGTGAGTGGAGAATGGTTGTATATGGATGATGTTGTGATTGCATGAGGAGGAATGGGTGGGGGGTGGGGTAGTATGTGTGAGTAAAATTTGAAGCAGACCGAAGGGATTTCTCCCCGTCCTCTCCTTATACGCAAGGGGGGACGGAGAGGGGGGGTCGCCGATTAAATGAAGCGGCCTTGCTGTGGATGTGCTGTGTCTTGCGACACTGCTTCTGACCCAGGGCGGTGGGCAGGGTGCAGGGATGACCCGTCATCCAGGAGGTGCTCAGATGAGAGGGAGGGTGGGAAGGGGTGTGGAGTGTATTTAGGGATGAAATGGGTGGGAGTGTTTTTATGCCTTTCCCTTTTTGGCTACCTCCCTTGGAAGGGGGAAAAAGCCTTGGTATATGTATGTATGTATCTTTATTGAATCTAGCTTTACTGATCCACTTGAACAAGTACCTCTGAACAAACTCCAAAGTAAACCCAGCATTTGATGGGTATTTTACATCCATGATGAAAAATAGCTCAAACATGAGAGCAAAGGCCTGGATGAAGCATGGAATGTCCCTCATGACGATCACTCCATCTGACGCCAAGTAGAAATTTGATCCATTGTAAAGGCAAGGGATTCCTTCAAAAAATATATAAACACATTTAATGACTTGACACTTGAAGACCTAGAGAAAGGTGACTATTGTGTGAGGCAAATATCACTGCAATAGAAACACATTAACAATTTCAAGGCTTCTAAACACTTTCATTTGCCAGGGCTCAACATTAACAGCTCTTTACTTGTTCAGGATAAGTAGGAATTCAAAAAAGGAAATCATGGTTGGACAAACAGAAGTTTCCTGATTAAAATAAAGAGGCCATGGAATAGTGTTGGAGCAAGTAATTTCCATATTAGAATATTTTATGAATGCACATATACTTACCAACTGCAATCAAACATGGCGTTTTTGGGAAGTCTGCTTCCTCTGTCAGTCTGTTCACATCATATGGTTTCTAGAAAAGAAATAGAGCAATTAATTATTCATATAATTTCAACATCAATCTTTTTTCCAAGTCATGTGTACATCACCAATAAATTCTCAACTTAATATATTGCCTAAATAAAATGTCCTGGATACTGAATAATTCTAATATTATTTAAAGTTTTTATGTTATGTTGCAGCTTTTATAAACCTTTTTTTTTTTTTTTATTGAAATATCTTTTAATTCTGTAGTTGCTTAACAAGTACAGTATAAATCCTACCTCTGCAACTCGAAAAAGGGATTCTTTTTCCTCTTGAAATTATGTCATGATGAGGGTGATTGTTGCCACCTGGTAGGGCAACTGATTTCCCACTTCTTCACACGCTTTTTTTGCACATCTTAGTCTGCCCCTCAGTTTCTTTGCAAGTTTGGATTTTACTCTGCTTTCTTCTTCAAAAGAGTCAACAATAAGTTGCTGCTTCTCCCCAAAAGCCTCCAGCATTCTGCCTTGACAACTGAAGCCCATCAGTTGTTGAAAGTGACCATCCAAAGCTTCTGCTGTAAACAGAGCTGGCCATTTGTCCCTCAGCTCGAATGTGCTGCAGCCCTTCATAATCATTACCCTCTGATGGTAATACTCAAACTCAGGACCAGATTGTTCCTCAGGGGGGTCAGGCAATTTATTTGTTGGTCCATAACTTGATTTTTTTTTATTACTGCAGCTTCTTCACTGTCAGAATCTTCAGCAATTATCTTTATTTTGTACTGCCCACGCCTCTCAGTCTCCGCTCTAGCAACCAGCTGGTTGAGAACAGAATCATATCCTCTGCCAATACTGGTGCCAGCCACTTGCACATCTTTGAGGCATGGGAAGATGTCAATCACTTTTTTAGCAATCACCTCCATGTGGCACCGATAAGGCTTTGGGTGCACCTGCAGTACTTTGGCCACCACATGTCTGACAATGGCCCTCCTATCTCTGGGAGACAGCTCTGCAGTTCCACCATGCTTCAGCACTCTATGAACTGCCTTCCTGACCCCCTTTGGCCTGTCTTCCATGTCCTCAAATGTCAGCTCAACAGTTGAGGGCCATGTTGCACAGTGAGCACTTGGGGATGGTGACTGGCTGTCAGGAACTATGGACCTCAAGGGGGTGTGAGGTATCAGTCGTAGGGGACTGCTTGCCTCACTGACAACTTGAGGGTTATCATCCACTGCAAAATATAACAAATTAATTTAATTAAACTGACCAGGTTCTGCCCAATGTGGATGGCCCTGATCAGGACCACATCCCCAACCACTTATCATGGCCAACTCTAAATCGGGCCTGCCCATTCATAGCATTCATTTGATTACTCAATTTTCCCAAAATGCTGTTAAAGGTATTTCAATTTCCAATACACATTCTAAGTACAGATTTCTATTTTAAAAAGGCCAGGAAGTGTACTCACTTTGTTTACTGCTACTTACAGAAAATATATTTTACTGGCTTCATTCTGTCTTGATGTTTTCATGTTTAGATAATGATGGATGCCTGTGAACCCATTTTAGGGGTAAGGACTTTCTTTTTTTTTTTTTTTTTTGCTTGTCAACCCAAGTTAAATCTCCTACAGACACAAACATGCCACTTGACTTACCCTGGGCTGTCCATGTCTCCATGAGGGCTCTGGCCATTATAGGCTTCAGTGCTGCATGAAGGTCGATGTCTTTTATAAGCCTAAACTCTTCATCTCTATCCACTCCAACATCCTCCAGGCACTTCATCACTTCTTCTAGCTTGTGTTCAAGCTTAAGTTTCACCAGCCCAGACAAGACTAGGTCTTTCACTTCATCCATGTTTAAAAATGATACAGCCACTGGAAAATGACAGTATGTAGTCCAGAAACAGCTACACACCACCAAATGCAAGATATGAGATGTATAAAAAAAAAATCAATTCAAAACTGTTTGGAAGAGGTATATTTGATAAGCTTAGCACAACTGGCACATGTTAAGTTTATTAAATGAAGAAAATTCTGACAAGTATGTAAAGAGAAAATCAGCTTTTTTATATTTGAAAAATAGAATAGTTCGCTTTTTCACTTTCAGTGAGATGGGGGAAGAGGTCTCACACACACACTAATCAATACTTATACACTTGTCTGAAAGGTATGCAAGTTCAACAAAAGTGCTTAGATTCCATGCTTAATTTTTTTTTCTTACCTACCTACATAATTTTTTCAAGACATGTTAATCTAAACAAATTTTTTTAGGCTGGCTTGTATTTGGATTGCACATAAATCTGCTTGTGTACATATATTTATGTAGGAACAGTGTATTTTAATGAAATTCCCCAATCCTGTCCAAGCTTGTAGATGTTATGGGGTGCATAACTCAGAATATGACTCAAATTTACACATTTTGTACTCTTTACAGACTGTGAGGATCCATGACATATTAGCAAGCCAGAGGTTGGCACACAAATGAACTGATAGGTTTGCACAACAAAAAACAGTCATTTCTTTCACCAAAATAAGGATAATTTTTCCTACCAGAAAACCATCCTCGTTCTTTTCTAGAAGCAAGGCTTGGTCTTTTTAGTACTCGGTACCTTTAAATACTGCTGTTTTAATGTCCATCAAGAATGTCAAGCTTGAAATCTATAGAATGTTTTATTTGAAAGGCAGCAGGGAAGAGACAACCAGCACTGTAAAATGCCTGTAGCAACTGATGTCTTTTGGCAAGTGATTTGGGGAGATTTTTTAGATTATGAAGACCTCTAGCACACTTTTTAAAGTATGAGTGTTTGCTCTCAAATCTCATTGTCCACAATCGGATCAGTGGACCAAATCTGACAATTAGCTCAGGGTAGTGACAGAGAAAATGATGTTTTGGTCTAAGGTTGATGTTTGGGAATATGGTAGCTCTGTAATCAATATAATCTTCAATTAGAGAAGCCAAGAAGACAATCTGACCTTGGGCTATAGCTGGAGCACAAACCAATTCAACTATCAACTTTAATTTTAAATAAAGCTGCCAGTCTTCATCATTGGTGTCTTTAACTAAATCCCCAATATACACAGAAAACAGCCTGAGAAAAACCCAATTTTGAACAGCATGGCCCACCAGTCTGTCATTATTCCTAGTTACACCGCCTGGTCTATCCAAGCTATCAGTTCCTGATAAGACCAGGTTAAATATCTTGCTATTCAATTTGTCATAACTAAACCACTTCTTGTTGACAAGATTATGTATGATGAGTGGCATGTCATATGACACTACACCTTCAAAGAGATCATGCCCCAAGCAAGGTGGCAGTCCTGGATTTGCAACATGAAAATGTGTCAACTGGTTAAAAACTGAATCAAATTTAATACCATGATGAGAAGCAAGGTTAGCATGTTCATCAATGTATTTAATATCCCTGGTGTAACTCTCTACAGATCTCCTAGTCCCAAGTTTGTAAGGTGTCTCTCTGAAGGAGTCCAAGTCAAGTGTGCAAAATCTGCAAATGTATTGGTGTCTAAAACTCTCCACAAATCCACCAATTCCATGAGATCCAAGATTATCTCCAACAATTGCACAAACAGTGCCTTGAATATTCTTTTCACCTTCAACAGTTTTCACTTCTATGCCTGTAGTTTCCAGTGACTGCAGATCTTTCACTAGTCTTGAAAACACTTTATCTTGCCCAAACTGCAGATCCGACTCAGTGAATAGCATAACCAGTTGCATATGGTCAATGGATGACCATAAATGTGAATCAATATTAGCCAAGGTAAAATAGACACCTACAACTTAATGCTTCTTCCTGGATGATCCCAGAGGATTCACCACTTCAAAGGCATCTTGGTACAAAATAATTTGGAATGATTCCTGCTGAAATAAAGATCTAAATACTGTCCCATCTTTAACATCTCTGAGTATCTCAGGCATCTCATTTTCTGCAGTACGAGCTTCTGGGACATTATGTAAATTTATGAAAGCAGGATAACTATCATACATCAATTTTATACTCTCTTTAATTGGGATGTATTGAGCATATCTTGCACTGTTTTCATCATCATGTCCAAGATATATTGGTCTTGGATGCAAAGAAGGAAATTTGTTCTCATAATATGTTTTCCTAGTTTGTTCTGATCTTAAGGGACCATTCATACTACTCTGAAAAATCCCTGCTCCACTGTCTCAAGAATTCCTTGAATTTTGTCATTTTCTACACCTGCCTCAATCAATTTTTCACATAAGTTTTTTGTATATGTTTATTCTCTATCTGTTGTATGCATCTGACTTCATCTACAATTTTTTGTACTGTTTTAGCAGGTATAATAAATTTTGCTTCTAAATTCAAGTAAAATAATGCTAATTCCCTCAAAAGTAGCTCTTCCTTCATCTCATCTGAGAGCGAATCATCATCATCTGTATCATTATTCAGTGAAACATAATTTTCATCAATTTCCATTTCTAAGATTTCATTAACAGAGAAATCAGTTTCCTCTGTGCTAATTTGGAAACAGCTATCTTGCAATAATGTGTGAGTCCAATATCTATGTTTCCTAGTTAGATGTGATGTAAAAGATGAGGTCACACCAAATGTTTTCTGAGTTTTTAAAAGGATATGTTCCCCCCACCCAAAAACCCCGGTTTCCCACATTTTCCCCCCCAGATCGTTCAGGAGGAGAGGTAGGCCAAAGTGCATTACTTTAACAATTAATATCTATAAAACTACGCAATTCCGAAGGAAATGAAGTACACCATCGTTCACATCACAACATTTATCACTAGGAACACATGAGCCAGATATCAAGTTGTATGGTTGGCCGTGTCCATAAATTGTCCGATGTTTTTTCAAATGGCAAATAAAATCTCAAGTTCCTACATTTCTGTTGACAATGGGGTTGAGTACACTTCAGAAGTACACTTTTGGATGCAGTTTTGTCATATAATAAACTACAAATAGACATGTACTTATGCTCACGATACACGTGTGTCTTGAAACCAGAATAGCTTGAAAAACTTTGCACACATTTACAGATTCCACACGGAAATTGATAGTTTGGTGTATTTCTGTGATACTTATAGTGACTGACATATTGCTTCATGTTTGATGCAGAGTATGTACACTGATTACAATTGTACATTGCTACAGTTTAGTGAAATATTTGCCTAAACTATTTATCTGCACTGTAAAATCCAGTCAGTTAGTAGTTACTTTCGAAAATTTGTGGCAACCAGAAAGATTAAAAAATTTGCAGTTAAGGTCGAATTTACAGATAAACAATCAATTGGCATCAAATGAGAAATTACTAAAAGAGAATAATGTGCCAGCTGCTAAGAAAAACAAATATACATACAGGAAATAAGTTTTACCAAATTTCCCTCAATGTTCCGATCTCCTTTGTTGGGCTGCAAGATGGTCGCTGTATGTAACCCAGAATGCAATGCTCCGCACGTTGTCAGTGCATTATTGAAATAACGCATTTTCTCGGTAAGTTACTGAACTTCCTCAATAATACAGTCATACTGAATATTTTCTAAGTAATGTACCTTATATTTTATAATGCTAAAATTAAAAGAAAAATTAAAACGCATTTTCTCAGTAATATACTGAACTTCCTCAGTAATACAGTCATACTGAATATTTTCTCAGTAATGTACCGTATATTTTACAGCCATTTCTTAGAGTGTAAGCAGTTGTTACACATAGATTATATTTCTGACAACAACATATTTCCACCAAAATGGAAGTATTTCTTGTCCAAACTCACCCTTTTTGGCGCATTCCGTGTACTGCAAAGTATCTACATTAAATACAATGTCTTCATTTGATTCCTTCTTCCTTAAAGAACCTAATATTACAAATTAATCGACAAAAGTAATTATAAAGATACCAAGTATCAAGATGATATAATGTTAATCATCAAAATTCGCAAACACAGTAGCATATGTACTAGAACCTCCAACCTCCATTTGAATAACGACAATATGACTTCCGTTGCAGACATCTAGACGTCTCTAAGGACATATTCAACAGCATATGACGGAAAGATAATTTGTTGTTTGGAGATTTGAAAAATTATATTTTGTAACCATATATCAAAATCCCACGAATCAGTTTAACATAAACATATACATATCCATCACTATGTAATGAATTAGTCAAAACTTAAAAGAATGTTAAAATGGATCTTGTATCATTACTTTTCATTCATTCGACAAACTGTTTGTCAAACATCCCCACGGTTAAACATCACTTCAAGCACGTTTGTCGAATCATTTGACATTCACACGGTCAGTTGTCACTTCAAATACGTTTGTCAAATGTGTTTGACTAAACGTATCGACGTGAAAGGTTTGTGTACAAATCGACATGTCCAAGGGAGATATTCACGTATAAAGGACCATCTAGAGATGTCTGCAACGGAAGTCATTATGTCGTTATTCAAATGGAGGTTGGAGGTACGAGTACACATGCTACTGTGTTTGCGAATTTTGATGATTAATATTATATCATCTTGATACTTGGTATCTTTATAATTACTTCTGTCGATTAATTTGTAATATTAGGTTCTTTAAGGAAGAAGGAATCAAATGAAGACATTGTATTTAATGTAGATACTTCGCAGTACACGGAATGCACCAAAAAGTGAGTTTGGACAAGAAATATTTCCATTTTGGTGGAAATATGTTGTCAGAAATATAATTATGTGTAACAACTGCCTAATCATACAACTGTGCTCGTGCATAGATGAAAAAAGAAAAAGAAAAAAAAATAGATTCTCACATTGGGAAAGACGTCATTAATCCCACAATGCACCGCGCGCCATTGCCGTCATTATTTTCGTGACGTCGATAGAAAACGCTATTTTTGTATATATAAAGTTTCCTGATCATCTCCATCGAGTTTTTGGTCTTCAAAATACAGAATTGCGCTGAATGGCCTACCGGCTCCGGCGCTTGGCCTTCGAGCCAAAAAAATTCATAAATCAAATCAAATCAAAATACAGAAACATTTCTTCGCCAAAAGTCAAGGAAAAGGTTGCCTACGCGCGATGACCATGCACAAGGACCGAAAAATCTTCCCGCGCTCCGATGCCGACGTTATGACGTCACGTTGCATCAAATTCCATCATATTTTCAATATTTTTATCCATCTTTCCACGTGTTTAAAAATTTCGCAATGTTTCGTTCAACACAATTGTCAAAATTCATCGTCTTTTCTATATTTTCAAAACGTTTCTCTCTACGTGTATTTAAGGATTTTCTCAATGTTTCGCTCAGAACACAATTGTCAAAATTCATCGTCTATATTCTTTTTTACACATTTTTCTCTGCACGGCTTTCTCAGAAAATTTCGTTCCCTGATACCATAACACCTTGATTTCCCTTTCACGTCTTAAACTAGGCAATAACACCGTCGATTTCCATCTTCACACTAGGCAAAAATACCGTCGATTTCCTCCTACACACAAGGCAAAAATACCGTCGATTTCCATCTACACTAGGCAAAAATACCGTCGATTTCCTCCTTCACACAGTGCAAAACTTTCGTCGATTTCCATCTACACACTAGGCAAAAATACCGTTGATTTCCATGTACACACTAGGCACAACTGCCGTCGATTTTCATCTTCACACTAGACCAAATACCGTCGATTACTATCTTCACACTAAGCAAAAATGCCATCGATTTTCATCTTCACACTAGGCAAAATACCGTCGATTTCCATCTTTTACACTAGGCCAAATATCGTCGATTACTATCTTCACACTAGGCAAAAATGCCGTCGATTTTCATCTTCACACTAGGCAAAATACCGTCGATTTCCATCTTCACACTGGCCAAAATATCGTCGATTACTATCTTCACACTAAGCAAAACTGCCGTCGATTTTCATCTTCACACTAGGCAAACTACCGTCGATTTCCATATCCACACTAGTCAAATATACCGTTGATTTCCATGTTCACACTGAGCAAAACTGCCGTCGATTTCCATCTTCACACAAGGCAAAATTACCGTCGATTTTTATCTTCACTCTAGGCAAAAATGCCGTCGATTTCCATCTTCACATTAGGCAAAATGCCGTCGATTTCCATCTTCACATGCAAAAATACCGTTGATTTCCATGTTAACACTGAGTAAAATTGCCGTCGATTCCCATCTTCACACTAGGCAAAATTACCGTCGATTTTTATCTTCACACTAGGCAAAAATGCCGTCGATTTCCATCTTCACACTAGGCAAAATGCCGTCGATTTTGGTTTTCTATGTCGACGTCTTGCTTCACATTTATTTTTTGTTTTATTCGCCATGACCATACACAAGGACCGAAAAATCTTCCCGCGCTCTGATGCCGACGTTATGACGTCACGTCGGATATATTTTCTATATTTTTAAAACATCTTTCCACGTGTTTAAACAATTTCTCAGAATGTCTCGTTCAACACAGTTGTCAAAATTCATCGTCTCTTCTATCTTTTTAAAATGTTTCTCTCTACATGTATTTAAAGATTTTCTCGGAATGTTTCGCTCAGTTTTAATAACACAATTGTCAAAATTCATCGTCTTTTCTTCTTAAAACATTTTTCTCCACGGGTTTCTCAGAATGTTTCGTTCAGTGTTACGTAAGGCCACGTGCTGACCTGAAAATTTCGTTCCCAGATACCATGACATCTTTACCTTTCATGTCGTCTTAACCCCGAGGTTAAGGGATTTAAAGTTTCGATAGCGTGGTTGGTAGAAGCATTGATTTGCCAACGTACAAATCTTGGGTCCGGGGACAACTGTCGGAGAAATTCCTCTTCAGAGAAAAAGTATTAAAAAAACACTTATGACATAATTACAAAAAAAAATAAAAATCGTCTCGAATGAAATGTGAACTAATGGCGGGAATTCGACTTGCGCGTTCGATTGGAGGCAAAAGGTTTTTCGTAAGAAAATGGCATCTACAAAGAAAAAACAGTTCAACACACATGCACCTGTTGAAGAGGAAAATAAACATATATTTGCTGACCACAAGATAATGGCGTGACTCAGAGCGACTTGAAAAGAAAATTTAGATTTTTTTCTTCCCCCGTTTGACGTTCGGTTAGGTGTTAGGGAGAGGCATTTCAGAATCGGGCGACGACATGCACCATCTGCCAGGGAAGGTATAGAAAATAGCTGATAAAGGTAGAGGAAAAGAAATAACAATAAGAAATTTAAATAAATATCAAATAGATAGGGAATCAACGATGAGAATGATAATTTTAAATAATCGGCAGAGAAGCATGTCAGAACCATAAGGGCGACGACAGGGACATCTGCTAGGGAAGAAAGAAGGAAAAAATACAACGCCAATAGAGAGAAGCTGATAAAGTTGGAGGAAAAGTAAGAATAATAAATAAGAAATGTAAATAGATATCAAACAGATAGGGAATCAACGATAAGAAAAATAATTGAAAAAGATCAGCAGAGAAGCATTTCAGAATCGTAAGGGCGACGACATGCATCTTCTGCTAGGGAAGAAATACAACGCCAATAGAGATGAGCTGATAAAGGTAGAGAAAGTACATGATTAATAAATAAGAAATGTAAATAAACATGAAACAGATAGGGGAACAACGATAAGAATAAGAATAAAAAAAAGTTCACGAAGCATTTCAGGTAGAAGTAGGAGAGACCTGTTAAATCGAGGAAATATTAGAATGGTAAATAAAAAGTATATAAAACATACTGGAAACAATTAAGGATGCAACGATAAGAATAATAGATAAGAAATATGAAAAACATGAAAGAGATAGGGAAGCAACGAAGAATAATGAATAAAATATAAATAAACAAGAAACACATACGAAAGCTACGATTGGAATGATAAATAATAGATATAAATAAAAAGATAAGAAACAGACCAGGAAGCAACGATAGAAAAATAATTCATCAAAGACGAGAAGACCTTTTACGAAATGCAGATGATGACACGACAGCAGCAGTACGACAATACCAATAGAGAAATATGGTAAAAGATGAGAAAATATAAAAATAACGAATAAGAAATGCAAAAAAACAAAAGAAATATATAGAGATGTAAAAATGAAAAGTAATCAAAGACGAGAAGAAAAGTTTGTGTCGTCTGGGCGCAATTACAATGTCGACAATATAATTACTATGTTGAGAGCATATGGGAATGGACTCCTGGTGCCATTTCAATGTATTTATTTATTTTCATTCTGTATTTATATCATATATATATATATATATATATATATATATATATATATATATATATATGTATATATATATATATATATATATATATATATATATATATATATATATATATATATATATATATATATATATATATTATGCATGTCAACCCGTTTCTCCTCCATCTGGAGGTACAACCCAAAGGGGCTGATACACGGTCCCCTGGATGGGCCCTAGATTTCTACGACTTTCGTTAATTCCTCCATCTTTTCACATGAAGAAAGTCGACAAGTGACCGACGACTGTTTCCCTCCTCGTACCACTTTTGTCCAATGACAAGGAACATCACGAAAAGAACGCAGGCAACAGCCCGAGGACTGTTGCCGGCAGCTACTGGGCTATGGTATCTGACAAGAGAAATTAAGGCAACGATTTTTAAAAAAGATACGACAACTTTCACTGTACCTCTTTTCTTTCGTTCCTTCTCTATCTATTTGTTTATTTATTTATTCATTTATTTACTTATTTGTTCATCCACAGCAATGAACAAATAAGTAAATAAATGAATAAATGGATGTGCTGTGTCTTGCGACACTGCTTCTGACCCAGGGATGGAATGGGTGGGAATGATTTTATGCCTTTTTCTTTTTGGCTACCTCCCTTGTAAGGGGGAAAAAGCCTTGGTATATGTATGTATGTACTTATTTGTTTATTCTATTTTATTTGATCTATTTGATCAATTAATTTATTTATTTACATAGTATTTATTTGTCTATTTATTTATTCATTTATTTATTTCTATCTATTTTTATCATTTTTTCATGCTTCCGTGGGCAGATGGTCGTGAGTTCGAATCCCGGAAC
This sequence comes from Oratosquilla oratoria, assembly GCF_046742065.1. Taxonomy (NCBI): domain Eukaryota; kingdom Metazoa; phylum Arthropoda; class Malacostraca; order Stomatopoda; family Squillidae; genus Oratosquilla; species Oratosquilla oratoria. Next base: position 39,979,162 of record NC_134816.1, read on the forward strand.
CCACTATGGGCTATGTTACGTTGGTTCCCGACAGCCTTGGCCAAGCAAAGGAGAAAAAAGAAAAGAAAAAAGAGTAAAAGCAGCAAGACTGCAACAGGGTAGAGGCCAAACGCAGAGTATGGGAGTCCAATATATTTGACGTTTCGCCCAGCAGCAGGGCTTCTTCAGAAATAACATCGATGAAAAACTTTGTACTCCTTATATAGCCCGAGCCTTGCGGGGAGAAACAAACATTAAAATGGTGTACACACAATTTGCGCAAATTGCTTGTTACTTGTCATTACAATTGCCAATGGGTTTTTTTATTGTAAAAAATCCACTATTCTGATTTATATTTTCTATGAGGGATATAAACGCCGATTCTAAACATCTACATTTCATTGTATGTCGCAACTGAGAGGGTTTGCCCATACAGGAGTTTCTCACTTCCCACATCGCAGTTCAGTTGCCCAGGGGGCGCTGAAACCATTTCTTTTCTTTTTTACTTTGGTTATATCCGCCTGTCTTTGTAGACTTATTAGTTGATTTATTTATTTACTTATTGTCTCGTTGCATTATTCCTCCCTTCCTTGATTTTTTCTCTTTTCTTCGCTTTCTTGTGACATTCATTTATCATCGGCTGCCATATGTACGATGATGCACCACACTACTCGCATTATAAAACATAAAGTCACAGCTGTATTACTCGTTCTCTCTCGACTCGTTCTCTCTCACTCTGAATATTAGTAACCACAGAAAATATGATGATCAGGCCAGTTCACAGAGTACCCTCAGATACAACAACAAAATAGATATGATCAAGACGCCAACACTGGCATCCTACCCGCTCGCGCCTGAAGACGCCAAAAACTGGCGTCATCGTATGGAGAGGGTGAAGCTCTCTCGCAACTTCGCTCAAACCAATTCTCCCTTTCGTCGCTTCTTTGGCTCCAACCACAACAACAACAACAAAAACAAAAACAACAACAAAATCGCTCTTGTGAGATAATCTCTTTAAAATCCCACTTTCGAATTGTACAAGTTAAAAACTTTGTGTGTGTGTGTGTGTACATGTACACCCATGTACATAAGAACATAAGAATGAAGGAGACTGCAACAAGAGACCATGAGGCCTACACTAGACAGTTCCATGTCCACCTGCCATCCCCATCCATGACGTTGTCTAGCCGTTTCTTAAAACAACCGATAGTTTCAGCGCTCACGACATCATGGTCACCAAGTCTGTTATTCCATTCGTTGGCCACCTAACCTATTAGGAAACCAATTCTTACCTATTTCCTTTCTAAATCTAAATTTGCCCAGTTTAAACCCATTACTGTGAGTCCTGCACTGTTGTCTTAATATGATGACCTTGTTTTCGTCACCCTTGTCAAAGCCTTTGTATGAAAATTATTGATGATTTTTTTCTAGCCATCCTTCCACCCCCACCGCCGCCCCCCTCCCCCCACAGCCAAACCATCCTTCCACCCCCCACCGCCCCCTCTCCCCACCATCTCGCAACGCATCACAACTCACCTTAACCGGGAAGGACGAACTACCGGGAAGAACGAGATTCCTGTCAGTACCGGGAACGGGAACGAGACGATCGAACGTCCTCACTGAGCCAAGGTCTAAATATACAGGTCAGACCGTTAGAATTCTTCTGCGCAGCTTCTGACGTCATTTGGCTGAGTCCATTTTCTCTTTGTGATACACTGAAGAAAACTGTGAAACGCCAAGGAAGACAGGAACTATAATATTTTATATATTATATATATATATATTATATATCATATATATTATATATCATATATATTATATATTCATATATATAGACAGGAACTATAATATTTTATATATATTTATATATATATTTTATATAATATTTGTCAGAATATAACTAATTGCGTGGAGCGGTGCGAGCGAAGGCAACGTCATTTTCCAACGACGGACCAGCTTCAACTGACAGCTATAGGACCCGCTAACCCCACTTTGAACAGCCAGGTGACGTTCACGGGCCCGCTGCGCCAACTCCCTCGAAATTCGGTCGGAAGTGGTTAGACCTTATATTCTTAGATCTTGCACTGAGCAAGACCCGCCGGTTCATTGCCGACACGGACGAAAACATGTGGGTTGCCCATCCACCAAATCCTCGTGTACGTACGTACGCACACGCCAGGCTCGTGCGTGTACGTGTGTGTGTGTGTGTGTACCTATTTCTACTTATCCAACTGTAACATGCATGACAATGCCTATGCTCGAGGGAACCCGTTCAGACGCATCCATCCGTAAAAACTTAGCCATCTTAGTGTGTATTTACCTATTTACCTAGTTGTATTTTACGGGAAGGGGAGCTATGCTCGTGGGGTCCCGTCTTCATATCTCATTTTATCTAAACTATTTTTAAATTCATGTATTGTTTTTGCACACACCACTTTCTCATCTAACTTGTTCCAACTGTCTATTACTCTGTGAGGAAAGCTGTTCTTTTTCAAATCTCTTCTATAGCTGTCTTTTTTTATTTTCTTTCCGTGTCCTCTTGTATTTCTGTCATCCCATTTTATCAGATTCTCTCTATCAGTAATTTCTATGCCTTTCATGATTCTGTAAATAGCTATCAAATCTCCTCTCTCTCTTCTTTGCTCTAGTGTCTGTAGTTCAAGTTTTTGTAGTCTCTCTTCATATGATAGTTTTGAGAGTGTTGGTGCCAATTTTCTAATTGCTCTTTGTATTCTTTCAAGTTTTTTTATACATTTTTTTGTACTTGGTGACCATATCGTTGCTGCATACTCCAATCTTGGTCTTATCAGGGTGATTAGGATTTTCTTCACCATTTCTTCATCCAGGTATGTAAATGCAACTTTGATTGTTCTTATTAAATTATAAGTTTCTCCAAAAATCTTATTTATATGTTTCTCAGGTGACATATTATTCATAACAATGACTCCCAGGTCCTTCTCATTTTCTACTTTTTTTATTCCTTCTGTGTGTGTGTGTGTGTGTGTGTGTGTGTTTCAATATGGTTGGTACTCATATTCAACAAATACCTCTTGTTTCTTAAGTCATAGATTTTCTATAGTTTTCCTTGTCATTCCATCCAAACAATCTCCCAACCTCTTGCGCACGGTCAACTACGATGTGGATTGTGTTACATTCAACATGTTCTTCCCAAGATTAATATATATATATATATATATATATATATATATATATATATATATATATATGTATATATATATATATATATATATATGTATATATTCATCACAACAAAGTAATGTCGGGGCACATTGGTAAAATTGTACTAATGACCCACTTTTGGAGAAAAATAGGCGAAAGTAAAGAGATCCGTGTATTTTGATCACTGTAACATATCTGCTGAAGAGGATCACATATAGTGATCGAAATATATGGATCTCTTTACTTTCGTCTATTCTTCTCCGAAAGTGGGTCATTAGTACAATATGTTTTCATATAGTAACGCACGTATCTGTTGATTACATTTCATCCATTTTCAATACTAGTGCCCACGTTAGATGGATCGTAAATATTCTAAAATAAGCTACAAGATCTGTCACCTGAAGTATGATTTTTTTCTTCAAATTTATGATAATAGAAAGAAGCATCAAGTTCAGTCGGTTTTAAACAGTAGAGTCGTGAATTGATGTCTGTAGGGTCACGATCATTCATTTCTACTTTCACACCAAGAAACATTCTCTGAGCTGAGTGAAATCGACAGTTCTT
>NC_134816.1:39995384-40012884 GCF_046742065.1 Oratosquilla oratoria
GTGTATGATCTTCTTGTAGCAGAATGGGGAGGGTGTAGCATCGTCGGTCAGTGGCAGTTGACAGGCATTTTTGTCGAGGAGGTCTGCCTTTTCATTGGCAGCGATTCCAGCCAACGTGGGAGGGAATCCACAGAAATCTTATGATGGTGAGAGAGTGCCCTTGAGGTATGACTAGCTGTTGTAAAATGTGATGGATGAGGGAGGGGGGGGGGGGCGGCGGTGTATTATGGGTTGGGAAGACGAGATGGCCCGTAGGGTGGACTGGGAGTCACACATTACCACGCAGTTCAGTCGCCGCTGACAGAGTAGGTTAACAGCCAGCAGGAGTGACTGTAGTTCGCAGTACTTCGAGGTGGAGGAGTTGGGTAGCTTGCGACGACCAACCCAGCCTCCTTCAGGTGGCTCAACATCCGGTGAGTAGATGGCGCAACCCGCGCTACCGTCTGGCTGTAAGGATCCATCTACGTAGCTATGGTGCGCAGCAGGGACGTAGGAGGACACTGCGGTGACGTGCTCCAGGGAGGGGCGGTGGGCCTATCTTTGATGTGGGTGTGAGGGTGACATAAGGCTGTGGAATACTCCATGGAGGCGGTCCGTGATCAACCTCGGCCTTAGGGACTTCGATGTGGAGGCGCTGGAGGGTGGAGCACACTGTGCTAATGAGGGAGCGGACGCAGGGACGCAGCGGAGGGCGGAGTGTGGCGGGGTCGGAACCCCAAGTGACCTCGCCAAGCGTCTTTCCTGCGCTCGCCAAGACATCTTGCGTGCTAATTTTTTTTTTAATTCATTTGCTATAATAAAGTTCCATGATGCTAACTTTGTCTTTTATAACATTACAATAGATTAGTGGTGTCGCGGTCTTATCATGAGGATTATATTAGGGTCGCCTAAAAAAAAAAATGGGAAACACTGTCTTAAGATATGGGAATATTGCGGGGGCACAGGAGGAAGAGGAGGAGGAGGAGGAGGAAGAGGAGGAGGAGGAAGAGGAGGAAAAGGAAGAGGAGGAAGAGGAGGAGGATGAGGACGAGGAGGAGAAGGAGCAGGAGGAGGAAGAGGGGGAGTATGTATAAGCCAGGAATGTTAATAATGTAGATATTAAGAGCATGAAGAAAATTAACAAGTGCTATAGTCACCCCTAAACCATCCTGGTTTTCTTTCAGCGCGTCTAAGCTCCCAGAAATTCTTCAGCACTGAAGAAGAAAAAACACATCTTATCTACAATTATGAACCAACAGACGTTAGCGGATTTACTGGATTTAATCAGGTTTATTTGTCTTCCTGAAATATCGTGAACAGATAAACCGCACGACTGTGGCATATGTATATTTTTTCCAAGATCACTGGGTATGACATTATCGGCTGAGAATCGAACCCGGAACAGTCAAGAGTCTCTTATTGTACCTCATGCAGGTCCCTTCACCAAAAACAGTTTTCACTTCACAGGTGCTCAACTATGGAACTCACTACCTGTGTCCATTAAGAAGACAAATAGCAAGGTTACCTTCAAGAAAAAAGTCAAGGGTATATGTCTCAGCTATGGACAGAGAACAGCCTTGATTTTGTGTACTACTAGCTTAGTGAGGGATACCTGATTCCATGAGTAATACCATCCATATCTGCGTTCACTCATAACTGTTCTGACCTCCCCTCCCACCTTTTTTTTTGTTCTTCAGAAGTTTAGTTCAGCATAACAATGATTGATGTTTACAAATTGGTTTCCACCTTTGTTTTGCCAGTCATAATTTGGTATATGTCTCAGGTAGGGTCCGAGAACAGTTATGATCTGACCTTTTTCCTCATTCTCCTTGTTGTTTTACTCATTCGAGTACTGGTCCCCTGTACCCTACCTCTGGTGCTTCAGGTTATAATGTACTACTCCCTGGTGATCATAGTAATTGCCCACTCCGTCCTGAGATTCAGGTTAAATGTTAGATTTATTTAATAGGTGACCCTAGCTGCAGTGTAGGATTCACTGTAACTACATGTTGTTACAGATGTAGAATATTGTAGTATATCATTAATGGTCCTACTCTGATATAGTACTCACTCATACATGTTGATACAGATGTAGAAAAATGCAGTATATTATTAATGGTACTACTCCGATATAGTACTCACTCATACTGTTTTGTTACAGTTTAACAATATTTTGTTGTTCCTTGGCTTAACGCAATGTTCCTTTTGGATGGTGCTCAAATTTTTGGACTCAATGTTCCTATGTGTACAAACATTTCAGTAATATTAGCAAAACTATAACAATGTTTATGCGTCATATGTGTACTGACTGGTATTACTCATGAGTGTCTCTGGTCCCCTCAAACCCCTACGTATGTTGTCCGTGTGACTTAGTGTAGAATAATAACCTGATGAGGACTACAATGGAAATAAGCGTACATGCTTTTTGTGTTATCCTCGGCAATTTACATTTATTATCTCGAACTATGTGTTCTTGTCATTATTTGCACTTCATGTACATTGATTCATTGCCAAATAAAGTCTATCATCGCTTCTCGGCCTTTTGGCTAAGATCAAAGTGTAGTAGTGGATATGACACGTCAGTCTTAGAAAACGGTGCTTTTGTTTGTAGACCTGAGGAAGTAAAATTCTTTGTTTTTGTTGTTTTATTGTTTCCTGATGGTAGTTTATATTTTGCTAACTGGGTAGTTTCCTTAGTTTTGTAAAAGATGATAAATTTCACTTGATAATGGGAGTTTGTATTTTCTATTTACTATGTTGTATTGTCGTTTTCTTTACATATGTTTGTAAATACTAACTTGTAAGTTCTGTGTTCTCTCACTATCCTTTGGTTATTATCTGAATGCTATTTCTTTCAGAGAAGTAAATATACAAGACCTGGTTAACGAATGGAATAGACTTAGTAACCACGTAGTTAGCGCTGAATCTATCGGTTGTTAGAAAAGGTTACACAACTTTATGCATGGGGAGGACGGGCGGTAAGGAACTGCCTAGTGTAGGCCTTATGGTCTCTTGCAGTCTACTCCATTGATACTGGAGCCCCGCCGTGGCTTGTTGGTAGCGTGCGTGTTTGGTAATCCTTTGGGGGATTTCGGGTGTGTTCGAATCCTGGCCACGGTGCACAGGATAGGAAAGGCACCCTCCATGAGTAATAGCTCCTAACCGCTACTCACCTCTGACCTAAGTTGACCTGGGATGATAGGTGATCATGGACATGGAACTGCCTAGTGTAGGCCTTATGGTCTCTTGCAATCTCATCCTTATGTTCTTATCGCCACTTCAGTGGTATAGCGCGGACATCGTCTCCTGCAAGGTTAACGTCCGGGCGAGTTCGAATCCTGTAAACCATGAAAGACTCAAATTGAACATGGTAGGCTTCCCAAGCCACCTTTACATCAAACTCACTCTAAAACAGGCACTACGCGAGCAATAATATTGCGCAATATTCTGTGCAATATTACTGACGAATGGCACAATATATTGGAAACATCAGCAAACAGGTGTGCCTATTCAATACCCTCCCTACACCGTCAATAATATTGTACAATACGAAATATTGCGCAATATTATTGAGCGTGTAAGACCCGCTTCAAGCTCTTTCTCACGAGCGTTCCCGTATGCGCGTCCGCTTACGCGGGGTTCATTCAGTGGCGTTCAACGGGACCTTTCACACAGCGCTGTGCATGTGCGTACAACGCGCGGCGCAAACGCAAGGACGCCTTCTTCCTAATTATTTTATGCTATATTCCGTCGTGCGCTTCAAGGAGTCTGTTCAGTGTGTGGCATACGTCGTGATTAGTATGTACCTCTCTCTCTCTCTCTCTCTCTCTCTCTCTCTCTCTCTCTCTCTCTTATTTACCATCTATGTGTGGACAAGATGCAGGGATGACCCGTCATCCAGAAGGTGCCAATATAAGAGGGGGTAGAGGGGAATGGAGTACGTAGGGGATGGAATGGATGGAAGTGGTTTCTATGCCTTTGTATTTTGGCTACCTCCCGTGTAAGGGGGGAAAAAGCCTTTGGTATATGTATGTATGTATGTATGTACGTATGTACTGTATGTATGTATGTATGTATGTATGTATGTATGTATGTATGTATATACTCGTAGCTTTATAGTACAATGAGTATAATTGTGTATAGGATTTTCAGCGGCGGCGCCAGGAATTTTTAGTTGGGGAGGCTAAGGGGGGGCTGAGCAAATTTTTTTGGGGGGCTAATAGTAATATGATAATACACATATATTATCCTCATTTCAGAAGGGGAGGGGGTTAATGGTAGGGCTAGCACTGATGGCTGACAAATCTTTAGCCGTGGCAATTAAAAATTCCACTTAATAATATTATTTCAATGAGTGTTTTAAATTTTCAATTTGCTCATTTCAGTTGGGGGGGCTAATGGGGGGCTGGCCACTTTTTGGGGGGGCTAAAGCCCCACCCCTGGCGCTGCCACTGAGGATTGTAACAACGATTACCTATAACCCATCCCACTTGTCTCACCGGTGCCCCTCGGGGCGGCAATATGGGAGGGAGGGAGGGAGGGAGGGAGAGAGGGCGGAGGGAGAACGCGCTGATGCCAAATCATGTCATAAAATTGATTCAAATCGTTGCTATGGTCCCAAAACGTAATACTCGTTTTGTGGTGATACTTTTCTCGATGCTAATTGTATCGCCCACGTGATACAGCTTCCTATGACGTAATGCCGCCCCCAACTTGTGTCTTTCCCAATGCAATATTATCGGAGTTTGGAGACGTAAGCATCTCGCCTAAAAGCTCTCTCTCTCTCTTGTGGGGGTTAGACTCGTCATGTGCCCCCCCACCCCACCCCACCCCACCCCACCCCGGGGGGAGTCGAAAAGTGAGCCCTCTTCCCCCTTCCCCTCCACACACACGTCACCACTACCACCACCACCTTCCACATCTGATGGTCGCTAGCACGATTCACGTGTCACATTCATCCATAAAACAACGTTTATACACACATCATTCATAATACACACAACTCATGATAGATAAATCAATCAGTACATTAAGGGAAATTTGCTCTACCTTCTTTTACGCAGTTGTAAATTCATTACAAAATGCCAGTACCTAACGTGCGTTCGAACGAAGATGGACGGAGTAGTTGAGGGACCAGCAGCTTGTTGTGGCACATTCTACGACAGGAAAAGGAAAAAGGCGAGGCGAGCTCTGGGAACGATAGTGGCATCCAGACAACTACAACGACTGCTGTAAGCACGGACTGAAATGCAACGGTTGTCTTGAGTCCCAAGTTTCGTAACAGGTACAGAATTCACGGCAGAGGTCCCGTGAATACAACGAATCCCCATATGCCCAACCTGGACCTGAGAGTAACGGGGAGCGTCTGTAAGCGAATATACGTGGAGGGGCAGACGTCGTTTCGCCTCCCCGCGAGCCTGACACTGTCGACCGAACGACAGCGGCTGCTTGACGCGCGTTGCCTGCATGCACGTCAGTCACAGCAAAGCACAACGAATGACTCGGTGACTGTACCAAGCCTAACAGAAGCACCAACGGACAGTACCACATCATGCAAATGTCGAGAGGATCGCTGTGGTAGACAGCACCTCCCCCCCCACTCCCGTCCCTTCCTTCAGGGGCCTATGCATAGGGGGGGGGGGCAACCACCTCAGCTCCAGCGTGCCTTTGCTTAGTATGGAGGGCCTCCTGCCGTACAAACTTGGAGGACAACTCGAACTCTTATCAGAAGTGGCCCATGACGACAATGCCATCGTTCTGCCAATGACAGAGTCACACTCGAAGGAAAATATTAAAGAAGCAGAACATGCAATACTAAATTCTGTGCACTTTCGAATTGACAGGACGGGCCAGATATATATATATATATATATATATATATATATATATATATATATATATATATATATATATATATATATATATATATATATATATATATATATATAGAGAGAGAGAGAGAGAGAGAGAGGGAGGGAGGGAGAGAGAGAGAAGAAGAAGGGGAAAGCTTCCGTCAGGATTTGATGACGATGGAAGAGCGCTACCAAGGTCACTGGCATAGACACAAGATGGCGGACTACCGCGGGACGATTACAAGAGATCAGCCAGAGGAGAAGACTTACAAGAGAAAGAGTTACAAACGCATTTTCTTGCCCGATTAAAATCAAGAAGAGGTCCTCCAGCCTGATGTACGGTCATCAATAAATTAACATCTATTTGATTACAGCATTTGTAATCCTAATGTGTAATTCAAGTTTTTTCTCATATGCAATCAAATGTTTGTGCAAAAAAAAAAAATGCTTTACTATAATTAACGCGAAAGAAGGATTCAAAATTTTTTTCAGGGCATGATGGTAGGCGTGATAAAATGAAAATTATTGTATAATATTAGTATTGATATTACGAAAAATCTGTAGCATTTAGAAAGAATCTGATTTCAGATTTGAATCCAGTCAGTCTGCTCGAATTAGGTAAGAAATTATACTTTTGCCATCTCTATCAATTGCAAGGGATTCCAAACAAATAACATTATCTATTTGACACTGTTTATTTATTTGACCAATAGTAACATCTAAAACATCATTACAGCCAATACATTACCCATGTGAGAGATAAAAAAAAAAAAAAAAAAATCCTTTCAGACCCCCAAGAAGACTCTTGATCCTTGGAGCAGGGTCCCCTCGAGGACAGACACCCACACAAGTCTCGAGGATAGGCAGGAGGGTCCTCTTCAGGTGAATGGAATTGCCTGGAGGGAACCACCGTGCGTCCAGAAGTTGGCAGGAGTAAGGTGGCAAAGCTTCCGTGGAGGACTCCGATGAGAGTGACTGTATATTTTCCAGCAAAAGGATTTCTCCCACAGGCAGTAGGATTTCTCTTTGCCATCTCTACGCCCGTAATCATAGTTGTCTTCTTGGGGATCTTAGACCAACTTCCTCACTGCGCTGGTAGTGCACGAAATGAAAACGGTGTGAAGAAGAGAAAGAGGAGATCTACTGGCCGTTTACAGAATTCTAAAAGGGATGGAAGTCCTTGACAGAGAAGATTGATTAAAGTGGGATAAAAGAAAAACAAGAGGACATGAAAAGAAATTCAAAAAGGACAGTTATAGAAGAGATCTGAAAAAAGAATAGTTTCCCACACAGTGGTAGAGGTCTGGAACAAAGTGGATGAGGCAACAGGGTTTGCAAAAACTATACAAGAATTTAAGAACAAACTAGATGCTGAAAGCTACAAAGACGGGTCACTACGAGCATATCTCACTTCCCGTATAATACAACTATGTAAATACAAACTATAAGGCATAATAATGGCTGTATAGTTAAAGGGAAGAATCAAATGAGCCTTTTCAACTCTGTCCTCTTGACATCAGTCTTGGGGGATGTACCCCCCATAGAGTCCCTCCCTTCAGGGGCGGGGCGCTCCCTTCGTTCGCGGTGACGCGACGTGCAGGTGGTCCTCGATTGCATGGGTCCTCACCGCCTTCGTCCCTTTGAACCACGAGCGGATCCCTGTCGCGGCTCGTCCTTGGCCTTCAGCAGGCACCTCAGCATCACCAACAGGATCACCACCACCACAACACGGAGAACGAGGATGCATATCTCAATAGAAATAAGTGTGTATGCTGAAAGAAAATAAAAGCACTTGTTAAAGAGGGAGAAATGTATATATGTCCGTATCCGTGTATGTGTGTGTGTGTGTGTGTGTGTGTGTGTTCCCGCGCGTATACATAATAACAACTCGAGAGCAGTCCTCCATGCGGCAAGACCCTCCTACAGACCTCTCCAGGGAGAAAGGTTGGACTCTTGTTTGCCATGAGCTAGTGTGGGTCTGCGGGATGCAGGAGTATTGAGGAAGCAATCACTGCCTGTCATATCTCTACACGTGAAAGAAAAGCTGACGTAAATTAGAGTTGACAGAGAAATCCTGACATCAACTCTAAAACTGAACGCCAACTCTCGGACTGTGAAGATCAGAGGTGGGGAGATGATTCCCTCTGACGTCAGTCCTGGTAGATCATCATATGCAAGTATTTCAGGCACCTATCGTGGGTCGCGTGACGAGGGTGTACTTGTTTGAGTATCTTATGATTATAACAGCTGTATCAAATAAGAGATAAAGATCTCTCCTGAATCACCTGTACTGAATAGGTTTTGTACGAAAGACAACACAAAGTTCAGGATTCAAAATGACAAAGCCCGCTGCAGATTGGTACATCCCTTGTGGCGAAAAAAAAGCAACACATCATAGATACATGGGGGTACAGCCACGTGGGCGTCATTGAATACTAGGCTACATAGGCTATATCGAAGATACTACATCAGGTGGCATCCCAGACCTATCTCACCGGAGACTACGCGGAAAAGGGGTGAACCACCACTAAGGGCTAATGCAGCCCTGGGTGAGGATAAGGGTTGGGCCTGGAAGATTCCCGAACTCCACCGAATCGACTTCCCCCCCCCTCCCCAACAGCACACACACACAAAAAGAAAGAAGAAAAAAAAAAAAAGACTCCTGGAGTCGGACCTACTCACTTGTTGGAGAATCAGGAGAGCAGGTTCTGGGCCAGAAGACGACGGAGGAGCGCTCTCCCCATGCGGGAATCCTAGCGTAAACGGTGAGGTTGCCTTGACCCATGGTGGGAGCATCTTCTACTGACCAGGTCATGTTCTTTTGCCGATCTCCGCTCCAGACAACACCCTGGAAGAGTCCTCCGGAGTACTCCAGGCGGACCCTCCTAAGGGTTCCAACATTGAAGGGATCTTCGTTCTCAATAATTTTTGCGTTCCCCCATGTGCCCTTCTTCTTGAATCTGAGTATGACTCCATAAAGTGTATTAATGAGATACTCTACTACACTGGCGAGGGCGACCTCTTCTCCGTCCTTTTCAATGACGAAAACCATCGCTGTCCGTTCTGTAGTCTCAGCATCGAGTCTCTCATGTAAGAACTCAACCTCCATGCTCTTAGGGAAAGGTACCCTGGCGGATGGAGCACGACCCTTTACTAAGTTGACGTCAACACCTGCAAGACAGAGGGGCATAAAAGGAGGACTGGCAGTCTGGAATCTTTGCAAGTATGATCTGCGATAGAGTATAAGAGCACACTTCCGGTGAATGCCACTTGCCTTGGCTGCCGAGAACAAAAAACGCATGGCACCCCTTCTGCCACCATTGTTAAGCGCCTCGTTAAGTAAGCACATATATGCATACATTTATATATATATACATATATATATATGTATATATATATATATATATATATATATATATATATATGTATATATACATATATATATATGTATATATATATATTTATGTATATATATGTATATATATGTATATATATGTATATATATATGTATATATACATATATATATATATGTATATATATATTTATGTATATATATATGTATATATATATATATGTATATTATATATACATATATAATATATATATATATATATATATAGAGATAGATATATATATATATATATACACACATATATATATATGTATATATATATATATATATGTATATATATGTGTACGTATATATGTATATATATATATATATATATATATATATATATATATATATATATATATATATATGCTAATAAGAACACGGGTACGTGTGTTCACTTATGCAAAGTAGACCACTTGGAAAAAGTGGTCTACTTTGCATATATATATATATATATATATATATATATATATATATATATGTATATATATATATGTATATGTACGTATATATATATATATATATGTATATACATATATACATATATATATATACATATATGTATATATATATATGTATATATATATATATATATATATATATATATATATATATATATATATTCGTGAAGCGTGGCAGGAGATTCTCTTTCAAGCATATTCTGCTGAAAACCACAGCGAATTCAATAGAAATGAATTTCTTTCGTAAGCTTTCTAGCTTTCGGAATGTAGATTTCCGTGGAAAAGAGAGGGGAAGATGCAAATTTCCAAAATACACAAAATAGATGAAAGCAAACAAAACAAAACATAACAAAACACAACAGAAAAAACCCATCTACTGTGTTTTGATTTGTTTGTTTTCATCTATTTTGTATACAACCTATATTTGTGTTAATATAAGTTTCTAATGTCAATTGGAAATTTGCTTCTTCACCTCTCTTTTCCACGGAATTCTACTTTCCGAAAGCTAGAAAGCTTACGAAAGAAATTAATTTCTAATGAATTTGCTGCCGTTTTCAACAGATATATATATATACACATATATATATATATATATATATATATATATATATATATATACATATATATATATATATATATACATATACACATATATACACACACATGGATGTATGCATATTCATATAAATGTGTGTGTGTTTTCAGGACCACACACACACACACACACACACACACACACACACACACACACACACACACACACACACACACACACACACATTTTTCCCGCTGCTGGAGGGTCCAATGACGGCAGCGGTGTGACCACCTCGACTATCTTCTTGGACATCACGAAGAAGTCCCCCTCGGTGTCCCCCGGGCCACGAGGCGCAGGGGGACCTCCAGAGGCCGAAGAAGGACCAAGACGGCAACCGGACCAGACAGCCAGGCACGAGGAACTTGAAGAAGACCTGGACAGCCGTAGGAAAAAGGAAGACTAACGGAATATGAAAAAAATATACATATAAGTCCTATCTATGAAAAGAAAATCCTGCCTGCCGATTAAAAAAGATCCTGCCCGCCGGGGAGCTTGAAGAGTCCCGGCAGCATCGTGAGAACCTGGCAGGAAGGAATCAAGATTAAGAAGAAGAAAACTTGATTTGGACGCAATTCACACAAGGAAAGCGTCCAAGACTTTTGACTGTAAAACGCAAAGAACTTGCTGATGATAGCAAAAGAATGTGCATGTGATTCACTAAATGCAAGATTAAAGCACAAGGACAGACACTGGACCTCTGCAACGAAGGAAACAGAGAGGAATAAATGAAAAATCATAATTTGAGGAGCTCTTTCAGGAATGACTTGTCCTTGGGCTCGTGGAGAAAGACATATTGAGTACTTGAGGTCTTCATAGGCAAAGACTCGCCATAAGTCTTTCATTGACTGTAATTGCCTTCCACATGCCTGTGCCCTGCTTTTCGATAACTGGACCATTTAAGGACAATAACTGGAAATACATTTGCTCGTACAATTAAACCAATGACCTGGTTGTGGCCTTAGCTCCTTGGATGACTTTTAGTCGTTTTCTTTTTGTGCAACAACTCTTGGGCCTACATTTATTTTTAGTTAGCACCGATGAAGCTGATATGTCCAGGAATTGTAGTTGTGCACCGTCCCTTGGCGAGGCTATGTTGGTCCGCACACTACGCGAAACTTGCTTGAACCTGAGGTCTGCCGGGACGTACGAATGCGAGTGAAGACGCGGAGAGAAACAGAAAAAGGACCACCGGCCTGCCGGGGGACGGGAGGAGGGGGGACGAAGACCGGCGGGCCGAGGGCGACCTATGGAACAGGACCGGCCTGCCGGGGGCGGGAGGAGGCGGAACGACGACCGGCGGGCCGGGAGCGAGCTACGGAAGAGGACCAGCCTGCCGGGGGCGGTGGGGGGGAGGGTGGGGGGTAAACAAGACCGGAGGGCAGCGCCGGGGACGGGCGACCTATGGAAAAGGACCGGCCTGTCGGGTGCGGGAGGAGGTGTCTCCCTGTGGCCTCGGCCGGCGTCCTCGACCCGAGACCTCCTCCTCTTCCTCCTCGTCCTCGCAACGTGGAAGGTTCCTCTGCTCCTCGGGTGTCTCCCTGTGGCCTCGGCCGTCGTCCTCGACCCGAGGCCAAGCGTATGGTGAGGCCCAACGTCCCCACTCGTGCAGTCGCGGGCCATTTTTTGTGGGCTGTAGTGGCCACAAAAGAGTGGCTTCTTTATGTCTTTGGTAGTCAGGTTAATCTAACTTTAAATAACGCACATAACGACCGCACATAGACCATGTATGGTTACTCGTTAACCATACAGTTAACGCACAAAATAGATAAATAATTTTGAAATAAGATAAAATAGATTGTATACGTCACATACACATGTAAGTATCAGTCAGTCATATGACCCACACACTCCTCCATCTCAACTACCCCAACCACACTCTGGACTTATTGGCGCCACCCATTTCCTGCCAAGGAATTGCCGAGCTAGGCATCACGTGGATCAAGCAATACACACACACACGAACACACACTCATAAGTGCAATCAACCACCAACACATTACATTACAGAACTACCCCATAATAACGAGCTCTTCCCCCCCGGGAAATATTATAATATATAAATAGAAATGTAACAATAATTAAGTACCAACACAGCATATTGTAAGAGACTGAATACTCCCACTAAAAACTGTACAAGTACGATTGCTGGGACCCGCCAGATAGTGCTCGGTCAGCCGTTTTCTGATCAAAAACCGAAGCGCGCACCACAGGAGCGGAGGTCGGTCGATAACTTACAATGTGCACTGTAGTGATAAGGAAGATGTGATAAATTACTATTGATGTAAAACTTTTTAAAATATGTAGTGACAATAAGTGATTAAAGTGGAACTAGGTGACATATAGTGTTTGATATATTCGCCTACACATCTGGATAGGGACGGGACCACGTACGGACACATAGATAAATAGATTAATTAAATAGATGAATAAATAAATAAATAAATGAATAAATAAATAAAGTACTGAATAAAATTTTGAATAAGTGAATAAATAGATAAATGGAGAGACAAAAAGGACAAAAAATACATATAAATGAATTAAGATAAAATGAGTTGTCAGCTTCTTATCACGGTGAGAACCGAAAGCTGTGCTAATTTCACCGCATCAGCGGAAAAAAAAAAAATTCCCACTGTCCTATGACAGAGAAAATGCCTTAAAGTGTTTTCTTTCTATCAATTAATTTATCTAACTATTTATGTATTTATCTATTTACTAATCTATCTTCTTATTGGTTCATTCACTTATTTATATACTGTATATATATTTATATATATATATATATATATATATATATATATTTATATATATGTATATATATATATAATATATATATATATATACATACATACATATATATATATATATATATATATATATATATATATATACAGTATATATAAATATATATATATATATATATTCAATGGAAATAAACCTCTTATAGAGTTTTTTAAAGTTACCCCTAACATATTATCCCATTATTACCTGCGAGTCGGTATGTATTGCTTACATTTGTTGATAATTTAATTTTTACTGTTTATTGGATTAGTTGCTTGTAAATTGAATGTATACTGCAGTAAAAAGATGAAATCTAATCTAAAATTTTTGTAAGATAATCACAGAAAATGGTCTGTCGACCTGTGGAAGAATAATTCTTTGATCCTGTTTCGTGGTTTGTAGTGCTAGATGATGAATTTAATTTAAAAAACAGGAGTTTTAGGATTTACAAGGATATAGAGACATTATATCTATTTTTTAATTTGTTTATTGAATCGGCGATCTGAGTTCGAGTCTCGTCCAGGGCTGAAAAAAAGGCATCATTGTACTGCGAGTCGGTACTCTAACTCTGGTGGGCAAGGAGTTGGGTGTGTTACGGTACTGCTGTATTATTTTTTTCGGTAGAATTTTAGTGACCTTTTTTTGTTATAATGTAGATATTAAAAATAATTCTGTATATTGTTATGGGCAATAATGTACAATATTATGAAACATTGTTTGATGTGGAAGGAAATAAATATGTCTTAGAACAATTGCTACGGTTACGTAGTTTGGTTGTAATGACTAATCCAGTTCAGTCGAGGAGATTAGGGCAGCCAGCTCGGTCATGTGAGAAGCAACAGACACAATTCGGTCACGAGGAACAACAGAGATAATTCAGTCGCGAGGATCAGGTGGATCGGTGGTGAGGACGAGGTGGATCGGCCGTGAGAACGAGGTGGATCGGTCGCGAGGACGAGGTGGATCGGCCGTGAGAACGAGGTGGATCGGCCGCGAGGACGAGGTGGATCGGCCGTGAGGACGAGGTGGATCGGCCGCGAGGACGGGATGGATCGGCCGTGAGGACGCGATGGATCGGCCAAAGGGCATCTTCCATCCCCAGCGATGGAAGGGCGCCAACCGCGACGCCCTTGGGTCCAGGATGCTCCTGGCGTCTACCTCGCCGTTGGATGTGACAGGCAGGCTCTCTCCCTAATTTTCGGATGTCATTTTGGTCAGCTGCTCCGATTTACCCACCATCACGTCGCCCACAGGTCGATGGGGGCCATTGCTCATGTGGGGTCCATTTTGACATCTCTCAGGCCAACAGTATGGGTGCCAGAGGCCCAAAAGTGAAAAACGGGAGAAAAGCTCCCAAATTTTGGAGGGACGCCACGGCCCTTGAGCCCTTGAGCCCAGGCTCTTCGCCTCAACCTAGCCGACCAATGTGGCCGACTCTCTACCTCTGGGCTGATTTTGGGCCAAATTGGTCAACTGCCAGTTTTGGTCAAAATCAATGGGAGTGTGGTGCAGCGTAAGATCTATATCAGTGGTTCCCAAACTTTTTTCTGTCATTTCCCCCTGCACCCAGGTCAACCATCCAGATTTCCCCCTTCATGTGTAGCAGGGAAAGAGTAGTTAAAATACACTGACTATTTACTAATTTATTTTTCAAATGTACAAATATACTGATAAACAGTCATTCTCTCTCTCTCTCTCTCTCTCTCTCTCTCTCTCTCAGACATGAGAAAATCCATCAGAGATTTTTTTTTAGTTAGTAGGTAGTGTAATCATTTCCCCCTGGTAGCTTCAAATTTCCCCCCTGAGGGAAATTTCCCCCAGTTTGGGAACCACTTATCTATATCGTAAGTCAGGTTCATTTTGAATTCAGTCATGGACACCCATCGTATCAGTATTTTAAATGCTAAAGTGCTTTGCCTACCGGAACTGTGGTGCAGCTTACGTTCTATATCGTAAGTCAGGTTCATTTTGAATTCAGTCACGGTGACCCATCGTATCAGTATTTTAACATGCTAAAATGCCTGCCTACCGGGACTGTGGTGCAGTTCATGATCTATATCGTAAGTCAGGTTCATTTTGAACTCAGCCACGTTGATCCGTCGTATTATTGTTATTTCAACATGCTAAAGTGATTTGCCCACAGGGACTGTGGTGCAGCTTACGTTCTATATCGTAAGTGGTTCATTTTGAACTCAGTCACGGTGATAAGTCGTTTCATTCTATATCGTAAGTCAGGTTAATTTCGAGCTGAGTCACTGTGGGCAAAGGACTTCAGCATGTTTAATTGTAGAGGTGACGGATCTCCGTGCCTGAGTTCAAAATAAACCTGACTTATGACATAAAACGTAAGATCCACAAGCGTCCAGGTGGGAAAAGCACCCAAGCCCTGAATCGACGGATCACCGTTACTGAGTTCAAAATGAACATGACTTATGATATAGAACGTACGCTCCGCCAGTCCTAATGGCCAAGCACTTTAGCATGTTAATGTACTGAAGGGATAAGTTACCGGGACTGAGTTCAAAATAAACCTGACTTAAGATATAGGATATAGAACGTATGGTCCCCCCAGTCCCGGTGAGCAAAGCACTTTAGCATGTTAAAGTAGCAAATCGACTGGTTACCGCAGTTGAGTTCAAAATGAACGTTACTTACGATATAGAAAGGAAGGTGCACCACAGTCAACGTAGGCAAAGCACTTTAGCATGTTAATGTACTAATGCAACGGGTCACCGTGACTGAGTTCAAAATGAACCCGACTTAAGATATTGAACGTAAGCTCCACCACAGTCCTAGTAGGCACAGAACTATGTTATGTTAAAGTAGTGAGGCGACAGGTCACCGTGACTGAGTTCTAAATAAACCAGATTTACGGTATAAAAAATAAGCACCACCACAGCCCCGGTGGGGAAAAGAATTTACCATGTCAAAGTACCAAGGCGACAGGTCACCGTGACTGAGTTTAAACTGAACCTGATTTCCGATATGGAACTTAAACTCCACCACAGTCGTGGTGGACAAAATGTAGTGGTATGTTACCACCACATTAGTGATGGAGCTCGTCCGTGAGAGAAGGACTAAAGAAACTCTAATTCTCTCGAGATTTGTTTATTGCAAATACAATGCGACTGTAGCCGATTCAGGCTGCTGTCTTGGCAGCGAAACGCAAGAAGGGCATATTTCACATTTAGGAGCACTATGCACAATTTAGTTTATAAGTTACAATTCCTACTATACAGAATATTACTGCAATTATTTATACATATTTGCACATTGGTATGAGAGACAAGAAACTGTTAATCATGATGTGTTTACATAATTACTAGTTCCAACGGGTGACAATAATTGATGCAGGAAATTATGGTACACGTACATATATAGAAAACGATTTCTTGAAGGCGTGACCTTGCTACATTATTTCCCCCCTAGTGACGAGGTATGAGGAACGATCTTTCAGTCTCGAGGCGCGACGAGCTGTCAGCAGGATCGGAAGTCACCGACATGGCAGGTGTGAGGCCTGGTGTTGGCCTGAGTGGTGTCAAATTGGACTCCACAGCAGCCCTGGCCGCCCTCGACCTGTGGATAAGTTGGCGGGTAAATCGGAGCAGGTGACCATAATGACCCAAAATCCAATATATCTCATTTTGTCGCGAATCCGAAGGTGACCGATTTGGTCCAAACTTGCCCTCAGGGAGAGAGTCGGACAAAGTGCACAGCAAGGTCGACATGAGCAGCCTGAGCCCAAGGACGTGGCGGTGGCACTCCTCCAAACTTGGACCTTTTCACCCAGTATTGACTTATGGGCCTGTGACACCCATACCGTTGGCCTGAGTGGTGTCAAATTGGACTCCACAGCAGCCCTAGCCCATGTGAGAGATTAAAAAAGAAATCCCTTTGACCCCCAAGAAGACTCATGATACTTGGAGCAGGATCCCTTCGAGGACAGACACCCACACAAGTCTCGAGGATAGGCGGGAGGGTCCTCTTCAGGTGAATGGAATTGCCTGGAGGGAACCACCGTGCGTCCAGAAGTTGGCAGGAGTAACGTGGCAAAGCTTCCGTGGAGGACTCCGATGAGAGTGAATGTATATTTTCCAGCAAAAAGATTTCTCCCATAGCTTGGAGGATTTGTCTTTGCCATCTCTGCACCCATAAGGATAGTTGTCTTCTTGGGGATCTTAGACCAACTTCCTCACTGCGCTGGAAGTGCGCGAAATGAAAACGATGTGAAGAAGAGAAAGAGGAGATCTACTGTCCATTTACAGAATTATGAGAGGGATGGAAGTCCTTGACAGAGAAGATTGATTAAAGTGGGATAAAAGAAAAACAAGAGGACATAAAAATAAATTCAAAAAGGATAGTTATAGAGGAGATCTGAAAAAGAATAGTTTCCCACACAGTGGTAGAGGTCTGGAACAAAGTGGATGAGGCAACAGTGTT
>NC_134816.1:40017884-40042884 GCF_046742065.1 Oratosquilla oratoria
CATATTATGGGCTCATTATGGATGTTAGACCACCCATCAATTGAAAGACATACAATTTCATTATTCAGGTCATCTGCACACTTTTTATATTCCTTTTCATACACAAGATCCAAGTACTTATCAGCAATATCTTTTCTGGATAGAGGAATATAACCTGGCCTCAGGCTCTGAACCATCTTGAGAAACTGAGGATGCTGAACAAGACGAAATGGTGAATTTGTAGCAAATACAGTTCTTGCAATTTCTTTGTCTAGATTTTCCTTTTGAGAGGCTGAAGTTTTTATGATAAATCTGTTCAGAGATGTTGGTGACTTTCTTTTAGATGAAAATGATGTAGCAGAAGTGGCGCCAATGGAGGAGTCTGATAGTGACCTTTTTAATGGTGGAGTCAGGTTTGCAGATAATTCAAGTGGAGCCGATAATGAGGGGATTGAAGCTGTTGATACAGATTCTGAAATGGAAACAGAAAAAATTAGCATATTGCATAATATATAAATGAATAAATAAATGAATGAATACAGTGTGATTTAGGCTACTTTTGAGTACAGTAGTTAGTTTTTTAGATAATGATCATATTCACACAAGCCACTGAATTATTTGGAAATAATTAACAAGATATGAAATAGGTGGGCTTGGAATTCAGCCCACACAGGATTCAGTCCACTTTTAAATTCACTAAAAATAATGGGTTAGTTGGGTTAGGTTAGGCTAAATCCCTTTGGGCTGAATTCCAATGGAACCTATGAAATATATTACACAATGTTGAATGAAATGAATAACAATCGTCTAGACCCAAAAGTTGAATGGATACAGTATATTATAGTGATACAGTCATTACCCAAATTTAGAAGTAATGAAGTTGAAGTATCATCTCTTTAAACCTTCACATTTTTATCGCACATGCTCTCCTTTGTTCACCAAATTTATATAGTTGCGTATGAAAAGGGAGAAATGCACACAATATAAGTAAAATTATTTACCTGGGTCATCAATTTCTTCTTCTGTATGCTGTGGCTGACCTTGGCATTCATCTCTGTGAGATCTTAATCTTGACACAATGCCCTGTAGTTCCTGGCTGCAGTCGTACCCTTTGCCAGAAGTTGTTGGTAGTTTTTCAAAATAATTCCAGACAGGATCATTTTTTCTGCCTGAAGGAACCACTCTACCAGGTCCAGAAGACTTCCTTCTTGGTTGATTCCAAAGCAGGAACTGGCTCAATGAGAAGCTGCTTACTTAGAACAAGTTTCATCAAGAATCTTGTTAAAACTTGTTGTGGGCTGCACAGTGACATATATACTACATGTAGGCTTATACCGTTCCTTGTATACTTGTGGCAAGTCTATATAACACTGCTCCTTATATTGCTATGCTAAAAATGTCCTTTAGCAATCAGATCGCATATCAGATAGCAATTCCACAATATCTAAAATCTATAAAAAAAAAAATTAGATCAAATAAATATGATTTAGAAAAAAACATCGATTTTATATATTTTTAAAAAGATAAAAAGAATATATATATATCACCAACCCTGGTGTCCACTAGCCTTATACAATAACAACTGTTAAGTCCGGCTAAAATTGGCATTTCAAAGCATAACAGTGCCTTAAAAACAGTTTCTTATTTCACTATCAAAGTTTATATTAACTTATACTGCATTGAATAAGTCAATAATTGATATGTTTGATCTATATACAATGTTAGGGTTCTAGTTTTGATATATTTGTCTAATATAAAATGTTAGGTTACAAAGAAAGCAATGGCCTCCACTAGCGGACCCAGGGATCTGGGTGCGCACTTCCTGTGTAATAGTAGTCCTTTATATATATATATATATATATGTATGTATATGTATATGTACATATATATATATATACATATATATATATATGTATATATCATATATATTTATATATATATGTATATATTATATATATGTATATATGTATACATATATATGTATATATATATGTATATATATACATATACATATATATATGTATATATATCTATATATATACATATACATATGTATATACATATATATATGTATATATATATATGTATACATAAATATATATATATACATGTATACATATATGTATATATTATATATATATATACATATATATATATATATATATATATATATATATATTCGTGAAGCGTGGCAGGAGATTCTCTTTTAAGCATATTCTGCTGAAAACGACAGCAAATTCAGAAATTAATTTTTTTGTAAGTTTTCTAGCTTTCGGAAAGTAGATTTCCGTGGAAAAGAGAGGGGAAGAAGCAAATTTCCAATTGACATTGGAAACTTATATTAACACAAATATACGTTGTACACAAAATTGAAAACAAACAAAACAAAGCAAAACACAGTAGAAAAAACCCATCTGCTGTGTTTTGTTTGTTTTCATTTATTTTGTGTACAACGTATGTTTGTGTTAATATAAGTTCCCAATGTCAATTGGAAATTTACTTCTTCCCCTCTCTTTTCCACGGAAATCTACTTTCCGAAAGCTAGAAAGCTCACGAAAGAAATTAGTTTCCAATAAATTTGCTGTTGTTTTCAAAAGAATATATATATACACATATATATATATATATATATATATATATACATATACACATATATACACACACATGGATGTATGCATATTCATATAAATGTGTGTGTGTTTTCAGGACCATTTGATTTTTTAGTCCATAGCCTCTGTGAAGGGATTTGAACCCTCTTCTGTGCCGACACAATGAAGATGCCAAGACACTGCTACCAAGCCATGAACGACACTACAAATTTAAAACTCGATTCTCGACAATTTCTTCATGGCGACAGCACAACTTGTCGGAGGGCTTGCCTAAATGAAAGGATTCTATGAAAATAAGACTACGGTTGCTGTTGATATAAAGAGTGTGCTCGGGGACTCGAGTAATTCTTTCGTATCATCGTTCATGGCTCAGTTTCTAGTGTCTTGGTTCTGTGATTATGTCGGCATAATCCAGGGTTTGAATCCCTTGATAGAGCTTAAAATAAATATATACATATACATGCAAAATAACCACAGGAGAAGGGCAACTTGTGGACAAGTATTTTCGTATATTACATCCCCGGACTAAATGAAAGAGATACAGAGTTGTGTATACCTATTCCCCAGACGTCCCCTCTTCCCCACAGATCATACCAAGACTAACAAGAATAAGACTACCTGTATACATGATAGGTGACATGAACGACAAACACCCTACATTAGGACACAGCAGCACAAACATCATACGAAGACAAATAGCACAATTAATTCAAGGAGGACACTGAAGACCCTTAGAGTCAGACTTTCCCACCTTCATTACACTCAACGGACAAGGAACACCAGACATAATTCTAACAAACAGACACCACCACTTAAACTACAGAATCACACCAGGACAAATAACTACCTCAGATCACATCCCAATAAATTTAACGATAGCAACAAAACCAATAACAATACATTGAAACTACTACAATGGCAATATTAGCAATTACAAACACAAGCACACAATAACGGCACAGGGACACCACAAGCAAAACAAGCACTACGCGACAGACAAAACCAACTATTAGAAGAAAACAGACAACTATACGACGAACACTGGAACAATGCAATACGAAACTTGAACCTACATTGCAATGACACCAAATACTTTTGGACACAGATAAAAAGACTGACAGGAACACCTACTAACACCACCCCTTACATCATACTCAATAACCGCAAGATACACACAGACAAAGGCAAAGAACACATATTCAGACAGCACTTGAAAAACATATTTAGGATCACACCAGCAGAAAATGCAACATTTGACATGGAACACGAAAGAACAATCACAGCACAAGTACAAGACATACAAGAAGACATTACCCCTATCAACTTAGCTGACATGAGACGACTCAACCCAGACAACACACTAACAAAACCTTTTACACTAACTGATATATAAAAAAATCAAAGCAAAACATCCGGATACTCACAAACAAACAAAGTAATACTAACATTCCAGACTCAACACTACAATTACTCACACAAATCTTCAATGAAACATTCAGCATGGGATACTTCCCCGACACATTCAAAACAGCTACACTATTATTCGTAACCAAACACGGAAAAAACAACAACTCACAGACATAAACAACTACAGACCAATATCACTACCTGAAGTCCCAGGAAAAATACTAGAAAAACTCATACTACAAAGACTACTCAAACACTTATATAACATCAACCTAATAAACGAAAATCAACACGGATTCACAAGAAGAAGAAGAGCACACACACAGCCATAGCCACACTTTGCGAAACAATAGCCATAAGCCAACGACACAAACACGGATGTAACATAATATCACGAGACATAACAAAAGCATTTGGCAAAATATGGCACACTGGACTTAAACATAAAATACACCAAACACACCTCCCAGACATACTAACAAGAATACTTTGCAATTACCTCGACAACAGACAAGCACAAATACGAATACACCATTATACAGGACGACCCTTGAACACACACAGTAGAGTTCACCAAGGAAGCATCCTCTCACCAACCCTATTCAACCTCTACACACGTGACACCCCCAGGCCAACACACGGGGTCACACACATACAATTTGCAGATAACCTAACACAAGAAATCACATACCCTAACAAAAGAAATAAACACATGTTAGGACAAAAAAAAAAAAAAAAAGCAGAACAATAGAAACAATAAACACATCTGAACAACAATGGAAAATACAAACAAGCACAGCAGTTTGAATTACTAAATATATCAACATACAAACCAGCAGAAATATGGATAGGAAACACACAAATGCACACAAAAAAGAAACATAAAGATACTAGGACTAATACTTGGAAACAGAGGTCTACAAACATACACAAATTACAGAAAACAACAAAGAGAAAAAACACTAAAGACGATTCAGAAACCTAGACACCAAATAAGTATTAAGACTATACAAAGTACTCGTGAGACCTCAACTGGAATACATACCAATAACAACTATCACATTAAAACAAAACCAACTTCACAAACTACAAGCAACATAAAACAAAGCACTTAGATTCGCCACTCACTCTATACCCCCATACCTATTAGAAGAACTACACATACAACACAAACTCGAACCCCTTAACACAAGACTCTACAGACTAGCATACAGAACGTGGAACAGACTAACAATATTAAATCCAGAATTAGTATAACATAGACACAGAGAACGGACATTACCACATCTGGTGGCCTAGAGTGTCCCCAATCATCAAGGGACTCCCACCTGAACCTAAATACATACAATAAAACACAGATACACCTCTCTATATTCCCATCGTTGTTCTACTAACTCTACTAACACTATTACTATCATTATTATTGTTATTATTATTTAGAAATGATAACACATGCGAAACAAATCGCACGTGATATCATAAAAAAACAATGAATATGACAAAATAGAAATCCCTACCCTCCCCTAACAATAAACTGCAACAAGCGCCACTAGTCGTCATACGAATGTAAGGAAAAAAGTCATACTTATTGAAAAAAAGAAAGAAATGAATACGACGTGTAGAAATCAAGACCCTCCCTCATCACCAATGAACACAGAACCTACCCCACAGATGTCAAAACCTAAAATAGGAACAAACAGTGGAATACATCTATCAAAAAAACTAACAAACTAACTAGAATTAATGACCAGCAAACAACATCAACAACAAACAACTCAGGAGAGAAGAAAAAGATGACCCGAACCCACAAGAAGAAGAAGAAGAAGACGGGCCGAACCTCCAGTTACCCACAAACACGAAACTAACTACGTAGATGAATCTCCACGTGAAAGGCAGACACATTACCAATCACCAAATATAATGACTAAAACACCAAGTGGGTCTGCCCCACACCTATTGTCATAACTTCAACTTCCTTCCATTTCATTCTTTCTCTACACTAACCCCTTCCCCCTCCCCCCTCTCCTCCACCTTACCTATCATGCCCTGTAGTAGTAGTAGTAGTAGTAGTAGTAGTAGTAGTAGTAGTAGTAGTAGTAGTAGTAGTAGTAGTAGTAGTAGTAGTAGTAGTAGTAGTAGTAGTAGTAGTAGTAGTCGTAGTAGCCTACGGGTTAATGTTAGAAAACAAAAATCCAGTCTTACATCGAAGTTCAGCGAAGCAAAAGAATCCACCGAGCCCCAAACTCAGCACCAAGACTGTTGCTGCAGTGGAAAGGCTTGCCATCTGGGCGCTCGTGGGCGATGCGTGAGTCCTGGGTCCTGCTGTGGGTGCTGTGGGCCCCTCCTGGGCTGTTCTGGAAAGTCGGGCGAAGGGTATTGTAACCTTCTCATGAAGGGCACGTCTTTGCCTCTCGAGTATGGCACTGCAACTGGTTCGGGTTTCTCTACTTTTCCCCTCCAGGAGATAAAGGCGTGTAAAGGTCGAGTAGAATCCGGTGGGTCCTCTGGTGCTCTTGTTCGCTCCTTCGCCCTGGCTCGCTAGATTGCGACGTTTGGTCATTTCGGGGGAACCCAAAATCACAACCAGGTCGTCCCCGTATCCTCCTCCTCCTCCTCCTCCGATAGATGAATGATACCGAAAGGCGGCCCCAAGTCAACCGGACACGGTTCCCTGTTGCAGGAGACCCGCAGTCCCCAAGCGTCCGGCCACGATCCCGGTTGAGCCCTCAAGTCAGTGAAGAGCTTTAGAGGAACCGTCTGGAGTAGGTGGAGCCGGGTGTAGCTTGACTTTGGTTGTGCGGTTCCCTCTCAGTGGTTCTTAAACTGTGGTTCAGTGGGCCACCGTGGTTCGCAAATAGGGCCACAGATCAAAAGCTAGTGATAGTTGGTGGATGCACTAGGGGTTCTATCCACTAGTGATGGGATTCCTACGAGGCCTTTGAACAGCGCTGCATAAGAACGGGGTACATAAGGGAAGAGGTTGAGAACTCCTGAGCTGCACTGTCAGATCTCTTCTGTCTTTGCCTTTATGCAGCGCTGGACGAGGGAGGGGGGACTTCTAATTCGCCAAGAGAGTGAATTCTGTGCCGAGTTGATCTCTGACTGAATAGAGAGCATAATAGTCTAACGAAAAGTGTTTCTTCTGCAGTTTGTGGTCTCTGTATGTCCTATGTATTAGCTCCAATATTATATAGTATCTACTTTTCAAATTCATATGCGGATAAACTAAGAGTTGTATTAGAGCTTGTTTAAAAGTTTAACAAAGATATGAAGGAAAATGCAAGAAACAGACAGACGTGTCAAGATGGTTGTTCTGTAGAATTAAACGAAAGGCCTGTAGATCAGATGTGGGAAATATTTCAAAATACGCTCACTAAGATGATTCAAACTTACATTCCTTTTAAGGACAGACGTCCCCCAAATCAGGCTCGCCCAAAGTGGCTCGACAAAGAAACTGAAAAAAGTATTGCTAAAAAGAGACAGGCTTATAAGAAATATAAGTGCTCGGGTGCATCTAATGACTATGAAACTTATGTATCAATACAGAGAGATTTAAAAAAGACATTAAGAAAAAGAAAACGACAATACGAAATGAACATCGCTGAGAAATCCAAAGAGAATCCCAAAGAATTCTATAGTTACATTAGAGATAAAAAGGTTGTTAGGAATCACATTGGTCCACTATTATCTGCTGACGGTCAACTTGAATATTCAAATGAAGGAATGTGTAATATCTTAAACAATTATTTTAGCTCGGTATTCGTAAATGAAACACCTCAAAGTGAACTCCAAACTGAAACCTGTGAAAAGTCTAGGGTAAACTTACTCACTACGGTAAATATAACAAAAGAAAAAAATAAAAGTTGTATAGACAAACTCAAAGTTAATAAAACACCAGGGCCTGACGGTTGTCATCCAAGAATCTTAAAGGAAATGAAAAATGAGATTGTTGTTCCATTAGAAATTATTTTCAAGAAATCCATCATGTCCGGAGATGTCCCAAGAGAATGGAAGCTAGCTAACGTTACTCCAATATTCAAAAAAGGTGACAAAAAGAAACCAAATAACTATAGGCCTATAAGTATGACTTCAATCGTAGGAAAAATAATGGAAACTATCATCAGAGATGCTATCGAACATCATTTAGAAAGTAACCGTTTGATAAATGATAGCCAGCATGGTTTCAGACGGAAACGTTCTTGCGTGACTAACTTACTCGAATTCTACAACACAGTTATCTCGAATTATGACAAAAGAAACAATATAGATTTAATATATCTAGACTTTGCAAAAGCTTTTGATACCGTCCCACACGAAAGACTACTTACTAAACTAGCTTTGCATGGAATAAGTGGTAGCCTATTAGGTTGGACTAGTAACTGGTTGAATGGTCGAAAACAGAGAGTTGTTTTAAATGGAAAAACTTCTGGATGGAAAAGTGTTGCAAGTGGAGTTCCTCAGGGTTCCGTTCTTGGGCCACTTCTATTCATAGTATATATAAATGATATAGACCATGGACTAAAATCTACTGTTTCCAAATTTGCTGATGATACAAAACTGTGCGGAGTGGCAAATGATCACTCAAACCAATTAGATATTCAAGAAGATTTAAATAAATTACAGCAATGGTCTGAAAAGTGGCTAATGAAATTTAACACAAGTAAATGCAAGGTAATGCACATAGGTAAAAATAACAGTAAGTACGATTACAAGTTATTTGGAAATTCGTTAACAAAAGTGGATAGTGAAAAAGATCTCGGCGTAATTATCAGTAACGACCTCAAATCATCTAAGCAATGTATTTCAGCCTCTGAGAAAGCAAATAAGATTCTGGGACTGATTGCGCGATCTTTTGATTTCAAAAGTCCATCACTCATTAACAAGCTATATAGATCGTTAGTTCGTCCACATTTGGAATATGCTGTTTCCGTATGGTCACCGAATCTCATTAAAGACATTGACAGATTGGAAAAAGTACAACGGCGAGCCACAAAACTGATTCCAAATATCAAAAATAAATCATACGAAAATCGACTAAAGCACATGAATCTGTTTTCCCTAAAAAAGCGTAGACTCAGAGGTGACTTGATACAGGTCTTTAAGATTTTAAAGGGAATTGACAACATCAAAAGTGACCAAATTTTCACATTGAATGAGAATCAGACAAGAAACAATGGTCTCAAACTGTCCGGAAATAGATTCAGTTTGGAAGTAGGTAGAAACAACTTTGCCAACCGTGTAGTTAATGAATGGAATAAACTTCCTGCACAGGTAGTGCAATGTAGTTCAGTTCGAAGCTTTAAGAATCATTTAGATAAACACCTAAGTAAGATGCTGTAATGATTATAATTTATCTTATATTATTTGTTTTTGTTTTGTTATCATTTGTCTGTCTGATTTTCATTTATCATTAGTTATATGTCAATTTATTATTTACTATTTACCTGTTTGTTTATTATTTTAACTATACCTATGCATTTATTTATGTATTTTATTTGTTATTTACATTATTATAATTTTTATTTATTATTTTATTATTAATATGATTTTTTTTTTTTCTTTTTTTTTTTTTTTTGCATCCGACCTAGATATGGATCAAAAGGTCTCCTGTCGGCATGCTCCGCCTTTGTAATCCTTTGTAATCGGCGACGTGACGTCATATCGGCTTCCGTTCTGATGACAGCAAACAGTGAAGAGGGAGAACTTAATGTTGAAATAAGTTGCTAAGTTGATGATTTATGTCAACATTTGTATTAATGTGGTGAATCTTGTTCCTGAAATTGTGATTTGTTTTTCTGGAATATAAAGGAAAAAAATCTAATGTTTTGACAAATTAATCGGTGTTTGTGATTGGGCGTAAGATACTTTGTGTGCGCGTCGGAGTATTTCAAAGACACCAAGCGTACAACATGGCAGAAGCAGAGTATGACCATGTTATGCAAAACGAGTACCTTTGAAAATAGCGTACGTTATGTAATGTCACAAGCATTACGTCCTGAAATCTGTGAAATGTCACAATTGTAAACATTATGCACGTGCAGACTGACTGCACAGGCCTCCCAGTTTACGCCGTTGTACATTCATTACAAAATGCCAGTTAGGTACACGTGCGTGCGAACGAAGATGGACGGAGTAGTTGGGGGACCAGCAGCATGTTGGGGCACCTTCGCCGACAGGAAAAGGAAAAAGGCGAGGCGAACTCCGGGAACGATAGTGGCGTCGAGACAACTACGACGACTGCTGTGAGCACGGACTGAAATGCAACGGTTGTCTTGACTCCCAAGTTTCGTAACAGGTACAGAATTCGCGGCAGAGGTCCCGTGCGTGAATACAACGAATCCCCATATGCCCACCCTGGACCTGAGAGTAACGGGGAGCGTCTGTAAGCGAATATACAGTACGTGGAGGGGCAGACGTCGTTTCGCCTCCCCGCGAGCCTGACACTGTCGACCGAACGACAGCGGCTCATGTACCAGTCGGCGGGGATGTCGAACTGACTGACCAAGTGTGATTCCATGAATGAGGCGAAGCCTTTAGGCTTTGAGCCAGGTATGAGGTCTTGTTCTTCGTCTTATGAGGTCGTGTTCTTCGTATTGAGCAGTTTTACAACTATACGTACTAAGTCAACCTAATGCCGGGCACAGCAATTTTTTCTTTATTTTATTTTTCATTTATTGTCACCTCTCCATTAATCCCCGAATATTTGTTACCTCCCCCCCCCCAGCGGGTAATTTACTCACAGTTTGGGAACCGCTGGTCGAGAGAGTGCCACTTTCGAAAAGACCAAGTACGCCATTTCATTTGGACCCAGTGACAGTGAATGTAGTGATGATAACAATAATGATGACAATAATGGTGATAACTATAAATGTGATAATAAATGTATAATAACAATAATGATGACAACGATGATGATGACTATAGCTGTGATAATAAGTGTATGGTAACAGTAATGGTGGCAACAATAATGATAACTATAGATGTAATAATGAATGTATGATAACAATAACGATGATAATCATAGATGTAATAATAAATGTATGATAACAATAATGATGACAATAATGATGATGACTCTAAATGTGATAATACGAGTAAGTGTATGATAATGAAAATGAGGGCCATCACGACAATGATCACTTTCCAACACTAATTTATTGCCTCTTACCTTTTGCAGGGTTTCGACAGTCCAGGTTATTGAGTGGCGTCCCGGGGAACATTCTGGAAGCTTTGTGGCAGGAAAGGGTCACCGTCAACTTCCACCGGTGGTGCATGACGAGGGAGGTGAGTGATCGTGAGGAACCAATACAGGAAAACTCTTGGAGGAACGACATTATGAGGTCGATCTTATTTGTTTTTATTGATTTATAGTCATCTTTATTCGTCTGTCTATCCATTTATCAATTTAGTCTTATTTATTCATCCTCATTCATTATGTTTGCCTATTTGTTCATCTATTGATTATTTGTTTATTTATCTATTACCCCTGTGTCCATC
The DNA here is from genome assembly GCF_046742065.1 of Oratosquilla oratoria. Taxonomy (NCBI): domain Eukaryota; kingdom Metazoa; phylum Arthropoda; class Malacostraca; order Stomatopoda; family Squillidae; genus Oratosquilla; species Oratosquilla oratoria. Next base: position 40,029,377 of record NC_134816.1, read on the forward strand.
TTTGAAATATGTAAAAGAGAGGGAGAGTGTCCATATACCATTACTAACCATTACGATATATCACATGCCTGACACGTGATCCACGTGCATACAAAAAGGTGCCGACAGACACTGGCCTCTTGCAATACATCCAGTCTTGCTGACATCCACATTCCCAAATCGTAAACATCTGACTCAAACATACAACACACATGTAGCCATTTACCAGTTACACACACACACACACACACACACACACACACACACACACACACACACACACACACACACACACACACACACACACACACACACACACACACACACACACACACACACACACACACACACACACACACACACACACACACACACACACACACACACACACACACACACACACACACACACACACACACACACACAGAAAGAGAGAGATCGAGAGAACCAAAGTCTGAGGTCCATTGCCAGGCGATTGTATTCCCTTGTGGAGGCACTCCGTGGCTGGTAAACTTTGACCCACACCATAGACTCTATTCTGGTTAAATGTAGACGATTTTATTCAACTCAGAGATGGACTTGTGATTATTATTTTAGTAAAAGTTATCACAAGTTTATGATTATAGAGTTTTTTTTATATCTGCTTTTTCTCTTTGCACTAGACTTTTTCTTCCAAAGGAATTAATTAAAAAATGTGTGTGTGTATATGTATGTATGTTTACATATGTTGTAACAGAACCTGACCACTTCTGGACTTGTGATTATTATTTTATTAAAAGTTATGACAAGTTTATGATTATAGAGTTGTCTTTGCACGAGGTATTTTTTCCCAAAGGAAGTTGATTTAGAATATGTGTGTATGTATATTCATATATGTTGTAACAGAACCTGACCGCTTCTGGACTGGCCGATGACTATCTTCTCCTGACGACGAACCGGGACGCTGATGGGCTCGAGTTCGTATCGACGGTGGAGCACAAGCATCTGCCCTTCTACGGCGTTCAGTGGCACCCGGAGAAGAACGCCTTCGAGTGGGCCACGGGGCACAAGTACGACAACATCCCCCACTCGTCCCCTGCCATCGAAGTCGGCCAGTACTTCGGGAACTTCTTCGTCAACCAGGGTAAGAAGGACGGCGAGGAGGACGAGTACATGTAGGATGATTTTTTTTTTGTATAAATTTACTACACTTATAGAGCGACAAACCTAGTGCAGTAGGTAATTTTTATCTACTGTATACATAGTATGCGTGACGCGCGGGTCACGTTACCACGTACAGTGAAGATGTACGGCAATAATAAGAATATAAGAGCATAAGAGAGAAGGAGACTGCAAGAGACCACAAGGCCTTTACTAGGCAGTTCTATTACATCCTGTAAGGGGAAATATACTGGTAATCAAGGTGAGGTAAGCTTTAGCATCCACCAAAGTTAGGGTGTCGAATTAGGACAACAGTGTCTAGATTATTGTCCGTTAAGAGAAAGTGACACGCATGTATTAGGTCTTGGCTTTGGGGCAACAGGTCTCTACTGAGGGACATTCGAGGCAGTAGTGGTGGAGACTGTTGGCGTTGGGATTGTCGCAGTGCTTGCAGGTCAGGTGGAGTAGTGTGGTACGTCCGCCGCCTCAGGGACTTGCCACAGCGGTCTGTAACTAACCGAGGCGAAGCCGTGAAGTCACAGTATTGTGTCTGCGAACGATGAGTCCGTGCTTGCGATATCTCGGAGGTGGGGTGGGGGGTGGGGAGAGACGTAAGTGGTCGTAGTACCGATGGTCCTTGTGCGCGCTCTGCATTCATGCGGTAGAGAGTTGTTAGAAGAGTGGCAGAGTGTATGATCTTCTTGTAGCAGAATGGGGAGGGTGTAGCATCGTCGGTCAGTGGCAGTTGACAGGCATTTTTGTCGAGGAGGTCTGCCTTTTCATTGGCAGCGATTCCAGCCAACGTGGGAGGGAATCCACAGAAATCTTATGATGGTGAGAGAGTGCCCTTGAGGTATGACTAGCTGTTGTAAAATGTGATGGATGAGGGAGGGGGGGCGGCGGCGGTGTATTATGGGTTGGGAAGACGAGATGGCCCGTAGGGTGGACTGGGAGTCACACATTACCACGCAGTTCAGTCGCCGCTGACAGAGTAGGTTAACAGCCAGCAGGAGTGACTGTAGTTCGCAGTACTTCGAGGTGGAGGAGTTGGGTAGCTTGCGACGACCAACCCAGCCTCCTTCAGGTGGCTCAACATCCGGTGAGTAGATGGCGCAACCCGCGCTACCGTCTGGCTGTAAGGATCCATCTACGTAGCTATGGTGCGCAGCAGGGACGTAGGAGGACACTGCGGTGACGTGCTCCAGGGAGGGGCGGTGGGCCTATCTTTGATGTGGGTGTGAGGGTGACATAAGGCTGTGGAATACTCCATGGAGGCGGTCCGTGATCAACCTCGGCCTTAGGGACTTCGATGTGGAGGCGCTGGAGGGTGGAGCACACTGTGCTAATGAGGGAGCGGACGCAGGGACGCAGCGGAGGGCGGAGTGTGGCGGGGTCGGAACCCCAAGTGACCTCGCCAAGCGTCTTTCCTGCGCTCGCCAAGACATCTTGCGTGCTAATTTTTTTTTTAATTCATTTGCTATAATAAAGTTCCATGATGCTAACTTTGTCTTTTATAACATAACAATAGATTAGTGGTGTCGCGGTCTTATCATGAGGATTATATTAGGGTCGCCTAAACAAAAAAATTGAGAAACACTGTCTTAAGATATGGGAATATTGCGGGGGCACAGGAGGAAGAGGAGGAGGAGGAGGAGGAAGAGGAGGAGGAGGAAGAGGAGGAAAAGGAAGAGGAGGAAGAGGAGGAGGAGGAGGAGGAGGAGGAGGAGGAGGAGGAGGAGGAGTATGTATAAACCAAGAATGATAATAATGTAAATATCGAGACCATGAACATGATGAATAAGTGCTATAGTCACCCCTAAACCTTTCTGGTTTTCTTTCAGCGCGTCTAAGCTCCCAGAAATTCTTTAGCACTGAAGAAGAAAAAACACATCTTATCTACAATTATGAACCAACAGACGTTAGCGGATTTACTGGATTTAATCAGGTTTATTTGTCTTCCTGAAATATCGTGAACAGATAAACCGCACGACTGTGGCATATGTATATTTTTTCCAAGATCACTGGGTATGACATTATCGGCTGAGAATCGAACCCGGAACAGTCAAGAGTCTCTTATTGTACCTCATGCAGGTCCCTTCACCAAAAACAGTTTTCACTTCACAGGTGCTCAACTATGGAACTCACTACCTGTGTCCATTAAGAAGACAAATAGCAAGGTTACCTTCAAGAAAAAAGTCAAGGGTATATGTCTCAGCTATGGACAGAGAACAGCCTTGATTTTGTGTACTACTAGCTTAGTGAGGGATACCTGATTCCATGAGTAATACCATCCATATCTGCGTTCACTCATAACTGTTCTGACCTCCCCTCCCACCTTTTTTTTTTGTTCTTCAGAAGTTTAGTTCAGCATAACAATGATTGATGTTTACAAATTGGTTTCCACCTTTGTTTTGCCAGTCATAATTTGGTATATGTCTCAGGTAGGGTCCGAGAACAGTTATGATCTGACCTTTTTCCTCATTCTCCTTGTTGTTTTACTCATTCGAGTACTGGTCCCCTGTACCCTACCTCTGGTGCTTCAGGTTATAATGTACTACTCCCTGGTGATCATAGTAATTGCCCACTCCGTCCTGAGATTCAGGTTAAATGTTAGATTTATTTAATAGGTGACCCTAGCTGCAGTGTAGGATTCACTGTAACTACATGTTGTTACAGATGTAGAATATTGTAGTATATCATTAATGGTCCTACTCTGATATAGTACTCACTCATACATGTTGATACAGATGTAGAAAAATGCAGTATATTATTAATGGTACTACTCCGATATAGTACTCACTCATACTGTTTTGTTACAGTTTAACAATATTTTGTTGTTCCTTGGCTTAACGCAATGTTCCTTTTGGATGGTGCTCAAATTTTTGGACTCAATGTTCCTATGTGTACAAACATTTCAGTAATATTAGCAAAACTATAACAATGTTTATGCGTCATATGTGTACTGACTGGTATTACTCATGAGTGTCTCTGGTCCCCTCAAACCCCTACGTATGTTGTCCGTGTGACTTAGTGTAGAATAATAACCTGATGAGGACCACAATGGAAATAAGCGTACATGCTTTTTGTGTTATCCTCGGCAATTTACATTTATTATCTCGAACTATGTGTTCTTGTCATTATTTGCACTTCATGTACATTGATTCATTGCCAAATAAAGTCTATCATCGCTTCTCGGCCTTTTGGCTAAGATCAAAGTGTAGTAGTGGATATGACACGTCAGTCTTAGAAAACGGTGCTTTTGTTTGTAGACCTGAGGAAGTAAAATTCTTTGTTTTTGTTGTTTTATTGTTTCCTGATGGTAGTTTATATTTTGCTAACTGGGTAGTTTCCTTAGTTTTGTAAAAGATGATAAATTTCACTTGATAATGGGAGTTTGTATTTTCTATTTACTATGTTGTATTGTCGTTTTCTTTACATATGTTTGTAAATACTAACTTGTAAGTTCTGTGTTCTCTCACTATCCTTTGGTTATTATCTGAATGCTATTTCTTTCAGAGAAGTAAATATACAAGACCTGGTTAACGAATGGAATAGACTTAGTAACCACGTAGTTAGCGCTGAATCTATCGGTTGTTAGAAAAGGTTACACAACTTTATGCATGGGGAGGACGGGCGGTAAGGAACTGCCTAGTGTAGGCCTTATGGTCTCTTGCACTCTACTCCATTCATACTGGAGCCCCGCCGTGGCTTGTTGGTAGCGTGCGTTTTTGGTAATCCTTTGGGGGATTTCGGGTGTGTTCGAATCCTGGCCACGGTGCACAGGATAGGAAAGGCACCCTCCATGAGTAATAGCTCCTAACCGCTACTCACCTCTGACCTAAGTTGACCTGGGATGATAGGTGATCATGGACATGGAACTGCCTAGTGTAGGCCTTATGGTCTCTTGCAATTTCATCCTTATGTTCTTATCGCCACTTCAGTGGTATAGCGCGGACATCGTCTCCTGCAAGGTTAACGTCCGGGCGAGTTCGAATCCTGTAAACCATGAAAGACTCAAATTGAACATGGTAGGCTTCCCAAGCCACCTTTACATCAAACTCACTCTAAAACAGGCACTACGCGAGCAATAATATTGCGCAATATTCTGTGCAATATTACTGACGAATGGCACAATATATTGGAAACATCAGCAAACAGGTGTGCCTATTCAATACCCTCCCTACACCGTCAATAATATTGTACAATACGAAATATTGCGCAATATTATTGAGCGTGTAAGACCCGCTTCAAGCTCTTTCACACGAGCGTTCCCGTATGCGCGTCCGCGTACGCGGGGTTCATTCAGTGGCGTTCAACGGGACCTTTCACACAGCGCTGTGCATGTGCGTACAACGCGCGGCGCAAACGCAAGGACGCCTTCTTCCTAATTATTTTATGCTATATTCCGTCGTGCGCTTCAAGGAGTCTGTTCAGTGTGTGGCATACGTCGTGATTAGTATGTACCTCTCTCTCTCTCTCTCTCTCTCTCTCTCTCTCTCTCTCTCTCTCTCTTATTTACCATCTATGTGTGGACAAGATGCAGGGATGACCCGTCATCCAGAAGGTGCCAATATAAGAGGGGGTAGAGGGGAATGGAGTACGTAGGGGATGGAATGGATGGAAGTGGTTTCTATGCCTTTATATTTTGGCTACCTCCCGTGTAAGGGGGGAAAAAGCCTTTGGTATATGTATGTATGTATGTATGTACGTATGTACTGTATGTATGTATGTATGTATGTATGTATGTATGTATGTATGTATGTATATACTCGTAGCTTTATAGTACAATGAGTATAATTGTGTATAGGATTTTCAGCGGCGGCGCCAGGAATTTTTAGTTGGGGAGGCTAAGGGGGGGCTGAGCAAATTTTTTTGGGGGGCTAATAGTAATATGATAATACACATATATTATCCTCATTTCAGAAGGGGAGGGGGTTAATGGTAGGGCTAGCACTGATGGCTGACAAATCTTTAGCCCTGGCAATTAAAAATTCCACTTAATAATATTATTTCAATGAGTGTTTTAAATTTTCAATTTGCTCATTTCAGTTGGGGGGGCTAATGGGGGGCTGGCCACTTTTTTGGGGGGGCTAAAGCCCCCCCCCCCCCGGGCGCCCCCCCGGAGGATTGTAAAAACGATTACCAAAAACCCAACCCCCATTTATCACCGGTGCGCCTCGGGGCGGCAATATGGGAGGGAGGGAGGGAGGGAGAGAGGGCGGAGGGAGAACGCGCTGATGCCAAATCATGTCATAAAATTGATTCAAATCGTTGCTATGGTCCCAAAACGTAATACTCGTTTTGTGGTGATACTTTTCTCGATGCTAATTGTATCGCCCACGTGATACAGCTTCCTATGACGTAATGCCGCCCCCAACTTGTGTCTTTCCCAATGCAATATTATCGGAGTTTGGAGACGTAAGCATCTCGCCTTAAAGCTCTCTCTCTCTCTTGTGGGGGTTAGACTCGTCATGTGCCCCCCCCACCCCACCCCACCCCACCCCACCCCACCCCACCCCACCCCGGGGGGAGTCGAAAAGTGAGCCCTCTTCCCCCTTCCCCTCCACACACACGTCACCACTACCACCACCACCTTCCACATCTGATGGTCGCTAGCACGATTCACGTGTCACATTCATCCATAAAACAACGTTTATACACACATCATTCATAATACACACAACTCATGATAGATAAATCAATCAGTACATTAAGGGAAATTTGCTCTACCTTCTTTTACGCAGTTGTAAATTCATTACAAAATGCCAGTACCTAACGTGCGTTCGAACGAAGATGGACGGAGTAGTTGAGGGACCAGCAGCTTGTTGTGGCACATTCTACGACAGGAAAAGGAAAAAGGCGAGGCGAGCTCTGGGAACGATAGTGGCGTCCAGACAACTACAACGACTGCTGTAAGCACGGACTGAAATGCAACGGTTGTCTTGACTCCCAAGTTTCGTAACAGGTACAGAATTCACGGCAGAGGTCCCGTGAATACAACGAATCCCCATATGCCCACCCTGGACCTGAGAGTAACGGGGAGCGTCTGTAAGCGAATATACGTGGAGGGGCAGACGTCGTTTCGCCTCCCCGCGAGCCTGACACTGTCGACCAAACGACAGCGGATGCTTGACGCGCGTTGCCTGCATGCACGTCAGTCACAGCAAAGCACAACAAATGACTCGGTGACTGTACCAAGCCCAACAGAAGCACCAACGGACAGTGCCACATCATGCAAATGTCGAGAGGATCGCTGTGGTAGACAGCAACACCCCCCCCCCCCCACACACACACACTCCCGTCCCTTCCTTCAGGGGCCTATGCATCGGGGGGGACAACCACCTCAGCTCCAGCGTGCCTTTGCTTAGTATGGAGGGCCTCCTGCCGTACAAACTTATAGGACAACTCGAACTCTTATCAGAAGTGGCCCATGACGACAATGCCATCGTTCTGTCAATGACAGAGTCACACTCGAAGGAAAATATTAAAGAAGCAGAATATGCAATACTAAATTCTGTGCACTTCCGAATTGACACGACGGGCCAGATATATATATATATATATATATATATATATATATATATATATATGTATATATATATATATATATATATATATATATATATATATATATAGAGAGAGAGAGAGAGAGAGAGAGAGAGAGAGAGAGAACAAGGGGAAAGCTTCCGTCAGGATTTGATGACGATGGAAGAGCGCTACCAAGGTCATTGGCATAGACACAAGATTGTGAGAATAAACACAACCGCGGACTACCGCGGGACGATTACAAGAGATCAGCCAGAGGAGAAAACTTACAAGAGAATGAGTTACAAACGCATTTTCTTGCCCGATTAAAATCAAGAAGAGGTCCTCCAGCCTGATGTACGGTCATCAATAAATTAACATCTATTTGATTACAGCATTTGTAATCCTAATGTGTAATTCAAGTTTTTTTCTCATATGCAATCAAATGTTTGTGCAAAAAAAAATGCTTTACTATAATTAACGCGAAAGAAGGATTCAAAAAAATTTCAGGGCATGATGGTAGGCGTGATAAAATGAAAATTATTGTATAATATTAGTATTGATATTACGAAAAATCTGTAGCATTTAGAAAGAATCTGATTTCAGATTTGAATCCAGTCAGTCTGCTCGAATTAGGTAAGAAATTATACTTTTGCCATCTCTATCAATTGCAAGGGATTCCAAACAAATAACATTATCTATTTGACACTGTTCATTTATTTGACCAATAGTAACATCTAAAACATCATTACAGCCAATAAATTACCCATGTGAGAGATAAAAAAAAAAAAAAAAAATTCCTTTCAGACCCCCAAGAAGACTCTTGATCCTTGGAGCAGGGTCCCCTCGAGGACAGACACCCACACAAGTCTCGAGGATAGGCAGGAGGGTCCTCTTCAGGTGAATGGAATTGCCTGGAAGGAACCACCGTGCGTCCAGAAGTTGGCAGGAGTAAGGTGGCAAAGCTTCCGTGGAGGACTCCGATGAGAGTGACTATTTTCCAGCAAAAAGATTTCTCCCACAGGTTGGAGGATCTCCCTTTGCCATCTCTGCGCCCGTAAGGATAGTTGTCTTCTTGGGGAGCTTAGACCAACTTCCTCACTGCGCTGGTAGTGCACGAAATGAAAACGATGTGAAGAAGAGAAAGAGGAGATCTACTGTCCATTTACAGAATTATGAGAGGGATGGAAGTCCTTGACAGAGAAGATTGATTAAAGTGGGATTAAAGAAAAACAAGAGGACATGAAAAGAAATTCAAAAAGGACAGTTATAGAAGAGATCTGAAAAAAGAATAGTTTCCCACACAGTGGTAGAGGTCTGGAACAAAGTGGATGAGGCAACAGGGTTTGCAAAAACTATACAAGAATTTAAGAACAAACTAGATGCTGAAAGCTACAAAGACGGGTCACTACGAGCATATCTCACTTCCCGTATAATACAACTATGTAAATACAAACTATAAGGCATAATAATGGCTGTATAGTTAAAGGGAAGAATCAAATGAGCCTTTTCAACTCTGTCCTCTTGACATCAGTCTTGGGGGATGTACCCCCCATAGAGTCCCTCCCTTCAGGGGCGGGGCGCTCCCTTCGTTCGCGGTGACGCGACGTGCAGGTGGTCCTCGATTGCATGGGTCCTCACCGCCTTCGTCCCTTTGAACCACGAGCGGATCCCTGTCGCGGCTCGTCCTTGGCCTTCAGCAGGCACCTCAGCATCACCAACAGGATCACCACCACCACAACACGGAGAACGAGGATGCATATCTCAATAGAAATAAGTGTGTATGCTGAAAGAAAATAAAAGCACTTGTTAAAGAGGGAGAAATGTATATATGTCCGTATCCGTGTATGTGTACATGTGTGTGTGTGTGTTCCCGCGCGTATACATAATAACAACTCGAGAGTAGTCCTCTATGCTGCAAGACCCTCACACAGACCTCTCCAGGGAGAAAGGTTGGACTCTTGTTTGCCATGAGCTAGTGTGGGTCTGCGGGATGCAGGAGTATAGAGGAAGCAATCACTGCCTGTTATTTCTCTACACGTGAAAAAAAACTGACGTAAATTAGAGTTGACAGAGAAATCCTGACATCAACTCGAAAACTGAACGCCAACTCTCGGACTGTGAAGATCAGAGGTGGGGAGATGATTCCCTCTGACGTCAATCCTGGTAGATCATCATATGCAAGTATTTCAGGCACCTATCGTGGGTCGCGTGACGAGGGTGTACTTGTTTGAGTATCTTATGATTATAACAGCTGTGTCAAATAAGAGATAAAGATCTCTCCTGAATCACCTGTATTAAATAGGTTTTGTACGAAAGACAACACAAAGTTCAGGATTCAAAATGACAAAGCCCGCTGCAGATTGGTACACCCCTTGTGGCGAAAAAAAGCAACAACAACACATCATAGATACATGGGAGCACAGCCACGTGGGCGTCATTGAATACTAGGCTACACCGAAGATACTACATCAGGTGGCATCCCAGACCTATCTCACCGGAGACTGCGCGGAAAAGGGGTGAACCACCACTAAGGGCTAATGCAGCCCTGGGTGAGGATAAGGGTTGGGCCTGGAAGATTCCCGAACTCCACCAAATCGACTTCCCCCCCCCTCCCCAACAGAACACACGCAAAAAGAAAAGAAAAAAAAAAACGACTCCTGGAGTCGGACCTACTCACTTGTTGGAGGATCAGGAGAGCAGGTTCTGGGCCAGAAGACGACGGAGGAGTGCTTTCCCACCAATGCGGGAATCTGAGCGTAAACGGTAAGGTTGCCTTGACCCATGGTGGGAGCATCTTCTCTTGACCAGGTCATGTTCTTTTGCCGATCTCCGCTCCAGACAACACCCTGGAAGAGTCCTCCGGAGTACTCCAGGCGGACCCTCCTAAGGGTTCCAACATTGAAGGGATCTTCGTTCTTAATCAATTTTCCGTTCTCCCATATGCCGTCCTTCTTGAAGGTGAGTATGACTCCATAAAATGTATTATTGAGATACTCCACTACCTTGGCGTAGGCGACCTTTTCTCCGTCCTCTTCAATGGTGAAAACCATCGCTGTCCGTTCTGTAGTCTCAGCATCGAGTCTCACATGTAAGAACTCAACCTCCATGCTCTTAGGGAAAGGTACCCTGGCGGATGGAGCACCACCCTTTACTAAGTTGACGTCAACACCTGCAAAACAAAGGGGCATAAAAAGAGGACTGGCACTCTGGAATCTTTGCAAGTATGATCTGCGATAGAGTATAAGAGCACACTTCCGGTGAATGCCACTTGCCTTGGCTGCCGAGAACAAAAAACGCATGGCACCTTTTCTGCCACCATTGTTAAGCGCCTCGTTAAGTAAACACATATATGCATACATTTATATATATATATATATATATATATATATATATATATGGTTTCATTGAAGAAAATAGCAATTGATGCATTGATGATCTTCTTGTGTAGAGTTTCAATACGTCTAACTATAGACTTGGCTTCAGGAGGTAAGTTTGCTATCGCAGGTCCAAAGGACATGATTCAAACTCAGAAGGGAGAAGAGTAGTGTTTTACTGGAGCTTGACGTTTCGTACACTATGTACATTTTCAAAAGCAATGACAAAAGGTCAGAATACATAGACTAAGTCTATAGTTAGACGTATTGAAACTCTACACAAGAAGATCATCAATGCATCAATTGCTATTTTCTTCAATGAAACCTGTCTACAGGAAAACCTGCTGCCGAAATATACAAATATAAAAGTTCATGATCCGGCAGTCCGTCATGTTAACTTCACCAAGGATTACCAACGAAGACTCGTTCTGCACCAGATCGAAGCCAAAAAGACGAGTATTGAAGAATTCCAGAACGAACTTGCTGAAGTTACGAAGAAATGGAGGGATTACTGCCTTCAAAATGAGACCCGGGATTACATCGACCAAGCCCTGGCGGAAGAACTAGAACACCACAAAAAAGTCGCTGAAAGGAGAAATTGCAACAAACTCATTCGCCTCAACAGTGGCCAACTTAAATTTCCGTCCCCTCCCACCGGGTATGTCAACCTTACGACTACAACTTTAACTAAGGACCAAGAAGAACTTCTGAACCTCGGCCTCAATTGTCACATCTTCTCTAAACCTCGCCCACTACAGAAACGTCTAGAAATCGAGGTCCTCATCGATGATATTCACCGACTCGCTAAGGAAGGAAAAATCTCCACCGATGAGAATATCCACACCGAACTTCTAAGAGAAGCACGGAGGAGGCGAGGCCATTGCCAAAGTAAACTCATCAACAAGAGGCATCTGGACGCTGCTAAGGCTCTCCGTGAGGACCCTTCCATAACCATCCGCAGAGCAGACAAAGCCGACTTATATGTTTTGTTACCTTCTTCTGAGTACCTAGAGAAAATTGACTCCATCCTGAAAGACGAATCTAAATTCCTCGAGATATCAAGAAATCCGACAGAAGAAATTAAAAGAAGAGCCAACAAGATCATCGAGAAGGTTAATGCTAAGGCGGGCGGACTGAAGCTTCCCAAATTGGTAGGAGATTTTGGCCTTGGTTATTGTTACGGAAATGTAAAAATCCACAAGAATAACAATCCACTCAGACCCATAATCAGCCAGATCCCTACGCCTACTTATCAGATTGCTAAGAAATTAAACGAGTGGCTTACCCCATTTGTCCCAAAGGATTACACCTTGTCTTCTGCTGCTGATTTCCTCCATCTCCTCCACAACTCTAACGCCGACGGTGTGATCGCTTCGTTGGATGTAGAAAATCTTTTTACGAACATCGACGTTGATCGTACCATCAACTTTATCATTGATGAGATCTACCCTGCAGAAGGTTCCCCAAAACTAGACATCCCTGAAACAGCCCTTAGGACCTTATTGGAGATGTGTACGAAGGAAGCACCGTTTCTGTGCCCCCGTGGGAGAAAGTTCCGGCAAATTGATGGAGTAGCGATGGGTTCCCCTCTTGGGGTCCTTTTCGCTAATTTCTTCATGGGGATGGTGGAACGTGAAGTTTTCCGTATTTTAGACAAACCTGCTATTTACGCAAGATACATCGACGACATCTTTGTGAAAGTGGCAAGGGAAGAAGACCTCATCCCCCTCAGGGAAAAATTGCAAGCAGTTTCCGGGATCAATTTTACAATCGAGTCCAGTACCGACGGTAAACTTCCTTTCCTTGATGTACTCGTAGCACAGAACCAGGCACATTTTAACACTTCCGTATACACCAAACCCTCCAACCCGGGCCTGTGTCTTAATGGGAAAAGCGAGTGCCCCCAACGCTTTAAAGACTCCACCATCAGTGCTTACATCAGAAGGGCTCTCACGCACTGCAACAGTTGGAAAAGTGCTAATCTAGAAATTGAAAGAGCCACACAAGTATTAGTAAATAATGGCTATTCCAACCAAGACATTTCCAAGGTCATTAAAAGGCAAATCAACAAATGGTACGACCAAGCTCCAGTCCTCCCCAATTCAGGCCAAAACATCAAATTATTCTACAAATCCCACATGACTACAGAGTACAAAACAGAAGAGAAAATCATCAGGCAAATCATCAAACGTCATGTCAAACCTGCCAATCCTGTCGACCGGGTGGACTTCGTCATCTACTACAAAAACAAGAAAACTTCGAATTTCCTACTAAAGAATAACCCTTCCCCCGCTCCTTCTGAGTTGCAACGCAGCCATCTAGTGTATGAATTCTCCTGTAAACAAGGGAACTGTGAGTCCCTTCATTCTTCATACATAGGATACTGCACTACTAAACTCTCTAGAAGAATTACATTACACTTACAAAATGGTACACCTAAGACACACACAGAATCTCACCACAACACTATTCTTACCAGACAGACCA
>NC_134816.1:40045384-40060384 GCF_046742065.1 Oratosquilla oratoria
TATATATGAGAGAGTGATAGGTGGGGAAGGTAAACGAAGATGGGTTAAGAATACATTTTTTGTTCTTACATTTCGGTTATTATAACCTTCCTCAGAGAACTTGTTACAGAACTTGTTACAGAACTTGTTACAGAACATCTCTGAGGAAAGTTATAATAACCGAAACGTAAGAACAATAAATGTATTCTTAGCCCATCTTCGTTTACCCTTCCCCACCTATCACTTTCTCATTTGTCTTAAACAATTTATCAACATATATATATATATATATATATATACATATATATATATACATATATATATGTATATATATATATATGAATATATATACATGGATGTGTGCTTATTTATATATATGTGTGTGTATTTTCAGGACCATTTGATTTTTTGTCCATGGCTCTGTGAAGGGAGTCGATCCCCATTCTGTGCCGACATAATGACGATGCCAAGACACTGCTACTAAGCCATGAACGACACTACAAATTTAAAACTCGATTCTCGGACAATTTCTTGATGGCGACAACACAACTTGTCGGAGGGCTTGCCTAAATGAAAGGTATCTATGAAAATGAGACTACGGTTGCTGTAGACATAAAGAGTGTGCTCGGGGACTCGAGTAATTCTTTCGTATCATCGTTCATGGCTCAGTTTCTAGTGTCTTGGTTCTGTGATTATGTCGGCATAATCCAGGGTTTGAATCCCTTGATAGAGCTTAAAATAAATATATACATATACATTCAAAATAACCACAGGAGAAGGGCAACTTGTAGACAGTAAGTATTTTCGTATATTACATCCCCGGACTAAATGAAAGAGATACAGAGTTGTGTATACCTATTCCCCAGACGTCCCCTCTTCCCCACAGATGACATACTAAGACTAACAAGAAAAAGACTACCTGTATACATGATAGGTGACATGAACGACAAACACCCTACATTAGGACACAGCAGCACAAACATCATGGGAAGACAAATAGCACAATTAATTCAATGAGGACACTTAAGACCCTGAGAGCCAGACTTTTCCACCTTCATTGCACTCAACAGACAAGGAACACCAGACATAATTCTAACAAAGAGACACCACCACTTAAAGTACAGAATAACACCAGGACAAATAAATACCTCAGATCACATCCCAATAGATTTAACGATAACAACAAAACCAATAACAATACCTACACCAGAAAGATACTCATTCCACAAGCAGACTGGACAGGATTCCAAACCACATTAAACATGGAAAGAACAAAATATGACAAAGACAAAGAACAACACGTAACAAACAATGCATTGATGGCAAACTCAACACATGGCACAATATGATACATCAAGCCATGGATAAACACATTCCCAAAACGAAACATAAAATTCTACCACACCCAAGACAATCAGATACATCGAAACTACTACAATGGCAGTATCAGCAATTACAAACACAAGCACACAATAACGGCACAGGGACACCACAAGCAAAACAAGCACCACGCGACAGACAAAACCAACTATTAGAAGAAAACAGACAACTATACGACGAACACTGGAACAATGAAATGCGAAAATTAAGCCTACATTACAATGACACCAAATACTTTTGGACACAGATAAAAAGACTGACAGGAACACCTACTAACACCACCCTTTACATCATACACAATAACCGCAAGATACACACAGACAAAGGCAAAGAACACATATTCAGACAGCACTTGAAAAACATATTTAGGATCACACCAGCAGAAAATGCAACATTTGACATGGAACACGAAAGAACAATCACAGCACAAGTACAAGGCATACAAGAAGACATTACCCCTATCAACTTAGCTGACATGAGACGACTCAACCCAGACAACACACTCACAAAACCTTTTACACTAACTGATATAAAAAAAAAAAAAAAAATCAAAGACAAAACACCCGGACACTCACAAACAAACAAAGTAACACTAACATTCCAGACTCAACACTACAATTACTCACACAAATCTTCAATGAAACATTCAGCATGGGATACTTCCCCGACACATTCAAAACAGCTACACTATCATTCATACACAAACACGAAAAAAAAGAAAAGAAAAAAAGCTCACAGACATAAACAACTACAGACCAATATCACTATTTCAAGTCCCTAGAAAATACTAGAAAAACTCATACTACAAAGACTACTCAAGCACCTATATAACAACAACCTAATACACGAAAATCAACACGGATTCACAAGAAGAAGAGGAACATACACACAGCCATAGCCACACTTTACCAAACAATAGACATAAGCCACCGACACAAACACGGATGTAACATGATATCACGAGACATAACAAAAGCATTTGGCAAAATATGGCACACTGGACTTAAACATGAAATACACCAAACACACCTCCCAGACATACTAACAAGAATACTTTGCAATTACCTCGACAGCAGACAAACGCAAATACGAATACACCATTATACAGGACGACCCTTGAACACACACAGTAGAGTTCACCAAGGAAGCATCCTCTCACCAACCCTATTCAACCTCTACACACATGACACCCTCAACCCAACACACGGAGTCACACACACACAATTTGCAGATGACCTAATCACATACCCAAACAAAAAAGTAAAAACATGTTAGGACAAAAAAAAAAGAAAAAAGAAAAAAAAAAACAATAAACACATATGAACAACAATGGAAAATACAAACAAACACAGCAGTTTGAATTACTAAACATATCAACATACAAACCAGCAGAAATATGGATAGGAAACACACAAATACACACAAAAAAAGAAACATAAGGATACTAGGACTAACACTTGGAAACAGAGGTCTACAAACACACACAAACTACAGAAAACAGCAAAGATAAAAAACACTAAAGACGATTCCGAAACCTAGACACCAAACTACTATTAAGACTATACAAAGTACTCGTGAGACTTCAACTAGAATATATATCAATAACAACTATCACATTAAAACAAAACCAACTTCACAAACTACAAGCAACACAAAACAAAGCACTTAGATTCGCCACTCACTCTATACCCCCATACCTTAACACAATAGAAGAACTACACACACAACACAAACTCGAACCCCTTAACACAGGACTCTACAGACTAGCATACAGAACATGGAACAGACTAACAATATTAAATCCAGAATTAGTATAACATAGACACAGAAAACGGACATTACCACATCTGGTGGCCTAGAGTGTCCCCAATCATCAAGGGACCCCCACCTGAACCTAAATACATACAGTAAAACACAGATACACCTCCCTATCGTCCTAAAGTTGTTCTACTAACTCTACTAACACTATTACTATCATTATTATTGTTATTATTATTTAAATATGATAACATGCGAAAAAAAACGCACGTGATATCATAAAAAACAATGAGTATGACAAAATAGAAATCACTACCCTCCCCTAACAATAAACTGCAACAAGTACCACTAGTCGTCATACAAATGTAAGGAAAAAAGTCATACTTATTGAAAAAAAAAAATGAATACGACGTATAGAAATCAAGACCCTCCCCCATCACCAATGAACACAGAACTTACCCCATAGATGTCAAAACCTAGAATAGGAACAAGCAGTCGTATACATTTATATAAGAAAATAACAAACTAACTAAAATTAATGACCAACAAAGAACATCAACAACAAACAACTCAAGAGCGAAGAAAAAGATGACCCGAAACCTACAAGAAGAAGATGGACCGAACCTCCAGTTATCCACAAACACGAAACTAACTACGTAGATCAAGCTCCACGTCAAAGGTAGACACATTACCAGTCACCAAATATAATGACTAAAACAGCAAGTGGGTCTGCCCCACACCTATTATCATAACTTCAACTTTCTTCCATTTCAAACTTTCTCTACATTAACCCCCCTTCCCCCTGCCCCTCCTCCACCTTACCTACCATGCCCAGTAGTAGTAGTAGTAGTAGTAGTAGTAGTAGTAGTAGTAGTAGTAGTAGTTATAGTTGTAGTAGTAGTAGTAGAAGTAGTAGTGGTGGTGGTAGTAGTGGTAGTGGTGGTGGTAGTAGTGGTAGTGGTGGTGGTAATGGTGGTGGTAGTGGTGGTGGTAGTGGTGGTGGTAGTGGTGGTGGTGGTAGTGGTGGTGGTAGTGGTGGTGGTAGTGATGGTGGTAGTGGTGGTGGTAGTGGTGGTGGTAGTGGTAGTAGTAGTGGTGGTGGTAGTGGTGGTGGTAGTGGTGGTGGTAGTGGTGGTGGTAGTGGTGGTGGTAGTGGTGGTGGTGGTGGTGGTGGTGGTGGTGGTAGTGGTAGTGGTAGTGGTAGTGGTAGTCGTAGTAGCCTACGGGTTAATGTTAGAAAACAAAATCCAGTCTTACATCGAAGTTCAGCGAAGCAAAAGAATCCACCGAGCCCCAAACTCAGCACCAAGACTGTTGCTGCAGTGGAAAGGCTTGCCATCTGGGCGCTCGTGGGCGAGTCCTGGGTCCTGCTGTGGGTGCTGTGGGCCCCTCCTGGGCTGTTCTGGAAAGTCGGGCGAAGGGTATTGTAACCTTCTCATGAAGGGCACGTCTTTGCCTCTCGAGTATGGCACAGCAACTGGTTCGGGTTTCTCTACTTTTCCCCTCCAGGAGATAAAGGCGTGTAAAGGTCGAGTAGAATCCGGTGGGTCCTGTGGTGCTCTTGTTTGCTCCTTCCCTCTGGCTCGCTAGATTGCGACGTTTGGTCATTTCGGGGGAACCCAAAATTACAACCAGGTCGTCCCCGTATCCTCCTCCTCCTCCTCCGATAGATGAATGATACTGAAAGGCGGCCCCAAGTCAACCGGACACGGTTCCCTGTTGCAGGAGACCCACAGTCCCCAAGCGCCCGGCCACGATCCCGGTTCAGCCCTCAAGTCAATGAAGAGCTTTAGAGGAACCGTCTGGAGTAGGTGGAGGCGGACGTAGCTTGACTTTCGTTGTGCGGTTCCATCTCAGTGGTTCTTAACTTGTGGTTCAGGGGCTCCTTGTGGGCCACCGTGGTTCGCAAATAGGGCCACAGATCAAAAACTAGTGATAGTTAGTGGATGCACTAGGGGTTCTATCCACTAGTGATGGGATTCCTACGAGGACTTTGAACAGCGCTGCATAAGAACGGGGTACATAAGGGAAGAGGTTGAGAACCCCTGAGCTGCACTGTCAGATCTCTTCTGTGTTTGCCTTTATCCAGCGCTGGACGGGGGAGGGGGAGACTTCTAATTCGCCAAGAGAGTGAATTCTATGCCGAGTTGATTTCTGAGTGAATAGAGAGCATAGTAGTCTAACGAAAAGTGTTTCTTCTGCAGTTTGTGGTCTCTGTATGTCCTATGTATTAGCTCCAATATTATATAGTATCTACTTTTCAATTACATATACGGATAAACTAAGAGTTGTATTAGAGCTTGTTTAAAAGTTTAACAAAGATATGAAGGAAAATACAAGAAACAGACAGACGTGTCAAGATGCTTGTGCTGTAATCGGCGACGTGACGTCATATCGGCTTCCGTTCTGATGACAGCAAACAGTTGAAATAAGTGGCTAAGTTGATGACTTATATCAACATTTGTATTAATGTGGTGAATCTTGTTCCTGAAATTGTGTTTTGTTTTTCTGGTATATAAAGAAAAAAATCTAATGTTTTGACAAATTAATCGGTGTTTGTGATTGGGCGTAAGATACTTTGTGTGTGCGTCCGAATATTTCAAAGACACCAAGCGTACAACATGGCAGAAGCAGAGTGCGACCATGTTATGCAAAACGAGTACCTTTGAAAATAACGTACGTTATGTAATGTCACAAGCATTACGTCCTGAAATCTGTGAAATGTCACAAATGTAAACATTATGCACGTGCAGATTGACTGCACGTGCCTCCCAGTTTACGCCGTTGTAAATTCATCACAAAATGCCAGTACCTAACGTGCGTGCGAACGAAGATGGACGGAGTAGTTGGGGGACCAGCAGCTTGTTGGGGCACATTCGCCGACAGGAAAAGGAAAAAGGCGAGGCGAACTCCGGGAACGATAGTGGCGTCCAGACAACTACAACGACTGCTGTAAGCGCGTAACAGGTACAGAATTCACGGCAGAGGTCCCGTGAATACAACGAATCCCCATATGCCCACCCTGGACCTAAGAGTAACGGGGAGCGTCTGTAAGCGAATATACGTGGAGGGGCAGACGTCGTTTCGCCTCCCCGCGAGCCTGACACTGTCGACCGAACGACAGCGGCTGCTTGACGCGCGTTGCCTGCATGCACGTCAGTCACAGCAAAGCACAACGAATGACTCGGTGACTGAGCCAAGCCCACTAAAAGCAGCAATGGACAGTACCACATCATGCAAATGTCGAGAGGATCGCTGTGGTACATAGCAACACCCCCCCCCCTCCCGTCCCTTCCTTCAGGGGCCTATGCATCGGGGGGGGGGGGCAATCACCAACGCCCTCAGCTCCAGCGTGCCTTTGCTTAGTATAGAGGGCCTCCTGCCGTACAAACTTGGAGGACAACTCGAACTCTTATCAGAAGTGGCCCATGACGGCAATGCCATCGTTCTGCCAATGACACAGTCACACTCGAAGGAAAATATTCTAAGAAATATAATTAGCAATACTAAATTCTGTGCTTTTCCGAATTGACAGGACGGGCGAGAGAGAGAGAGAGAGAGAGAGAGAGAGAGAGAGAGAGAGAGAGAGAGAGAGAGAGAGAGAGAGAGAGAGAGAGAGAGAGAGAGAGAGAGAGAGAGAGGAAGCATTGTAATTGCAATCCTGTACTCCAAGTCGACCGAGTTCACTGAAGCTCATGTTCTACACCCGCGAGACATTGATTGACGTTGTGTTTATTAACATTTCTAGGCCACCGACTTGCCCATCTTTTGCACCCCTCGAGGACATTAAAGCCCCTGTCACACCATCACGACCCAAGTGAGTGCGTTTGAGTAGAAACGTCTTTGTTTACATTTTTTTTTCGAATCTCCAAATGTCGTATTACCTCTGCGTCATATGTTGAGAAGCTGAATGACGAGCTAAGAGATGATAAACCTCTGCGATTATTCGACGCATTGTTGAATTGCAGACTTGGTGAAGTCTAGAACACTATAGGCGAAGTCGTCTGGAGCTTTTCAAATTCACAGCATTTGATCAGAATCGTGACGGTGTAATTGGGGACTGAGACCGCTCTAAAAAAAAAAAAAAAAAAAAAAAAAAAAAATACAGAGGAGCGGGAGACACGAGGATACAAGCAGAAGCGCAGGTACGTAGAGCTGGGCGCGTTCCTCGATGCGTTACTATATGCGTTCCTCGGTGTCCTGACTGGCATGACTTTGCTCAGGACACCGAGGAACGCGCCCAGCTCTGATGGTTCGTTTCTCCGAGGATTTTTCCCTCAACATTCCCACAAGAGACGACAACATACTTATATATTCATGACAAGCAACGACGAACTAGTACATAGTTTTAACACACATAAAACAAGCGTCTCAAACCACAACATTACAACCATAACAACTAATTACATGCAGCGAACTTCTAAAACAAAAAAAAGTTTCCAGATCCCTTCTAAACCATTGAATTTCGATCAGCTAAACTTTTATTAAAGCTCAGGTAACCTGGAATGGATGGAATGAGTGTCGACGAGGAGTATAATATTTTTCCTCCAAGTAAATTCATGATGCACTGTGGATCATGAAATTGTCAAACATTATACTCTTATATTACTGATTACAAGTTACCTCCACCTCCACCAATTGGCTGTTTTGTTATATTTATTGACGATTGATGTATTGCTATATCATGAATATGAAACTAGAAAATAGTTTCATTGCATCTTATAAACATCAATATCAGAGCGAAAACTATCTTAGCAATGCTAAAAGCCCTCGGTCGGCGGGATACAGTTATGACCCGACATCCACGAGAAGCTAAGATGAGAGTGGGAAAGGGTGGTGGAGGGGAGTGGAATGCGTGGGAGTGAGTACGTGCCTTTGACTTTGGCTACCGCCCTTATAAGGGGGAAAAACGCTTGGAATATAAATAGATATGCAGGATGTGGATGTCGTTAGGCCGTTTTCAATACGTCATAACAGCAGAAGTAGGCGCCGCCTGATTGGTCAATTTGAATCAATTGTAGAGTCCAACCACTACCCCAGCGTTGATCGTTTGTGTCCTGGTGCTCGGTCGTTGTTCTGCGCCGTCACCCAGGCACACGCCGTCGCTCAGGTCATGGTAACGTTTTTAATTATTACCTTACCTAACTTAACCATTAATGGTCCCAAATAGTAAACTGAGTTATAGAAAAACGTCACCATGACCTGAGTGACGGCGTGGAGCATTCCGGATCTTTATCGTTGTGTGGGGATTGGAGAGCCACAATCGACATCCGACTCGCTGAGCGGATTTGCGTCATCCATCCAGAACGAAGAAAAGAATGACGTCACACGTCACTGTCTCAGTCAAGGCCTTGAAGCGATGACGGTTTTTTTTTTTTTTTTTTTTTTTTTTCGGGTCCTGGCTGATTGCCAAATAATGAGTGAGCGAATGATAATTCTGTATATACATGATGGGTGCTATATAACATGATACTAATTGCAGGCATATATATATATACATACATACATACATACATACATACATACATACATACATACATACATACATACATACGTACGTACATACGTGTATACATATATACATACATGCATATATACATACGTGCATCCATGCATACATACACACTCGTGGCGCGGTGGTAGAGTTCCCGCCTGCCACTACGGCAGGGCTGAAATTATTTCGGTATCGCTGCGCTGCGGGTCGTTACTCCAAATCTCGTGGGCGAAGAGTTGGGTGTGTGTGTATGTGTAAGGTTACAGCATTACCCATAGATACGGTCATATATGAGCTCTGAGCTCTCTTCCGATAGGGAAATAGCTGTCGATCACGAGTCCGACACGTGATCCAAGACCATGGTGAATCACATATATAAATACATACATGCATACATATATACATACATATATATACACATTCACATACACATACATATATACATACATACATAAATACATACATATATACATACATACATACACACATTCACATATACATGCATACATATATACATGCATGCATATATACATACATATATACATACATAATACATATATACACACATTTACATATACATACATAAATACATACATATGTACATACATATATACACACATTCACATATACATGCATAAATACATACGTACATACATACATACATACACACATACATACATACATACATACATAAATATATACATATATACATATATACACACATTCACATATACATACATACATAAATACACACATACATATATACACATTCACATATACATGCATACATACATACATTCATACATACATATATGCATACATACATACATTCATACATACATTCACATATACATACAGTGGTACCGTCCCCGACCGCTAACCCATTAATCCGAGATCGAGTCCTGATCAGAGCTAAACAAAATTTAGCATCGCTGCACTGTCAGCCGGTGCTCCAACTCTGGTGGGTAAGGAGGTGTGTGTGTGTGTGTGATTCGCCGTGGTCTTGGATCACGTGTTGGACTCGTGATCGACAGCTATTCCCCTCCCGTAAGAGAGCTCAGAGCTCGTATGACCGATCTATGGATAATGCTGTGACCTTACACGCACACACACCCCTACTCCCCGCCCACGAGACTTGGAGTAACGACTCGCAGCGCAGCGATACTGAAATTATTTTAGGCCTGGGCGGGATTCGAACTCGGACCACCGTACTGGCAGCCGGGAACTCTACCACTGCGCCAAAAGTCGTGTGTATGTGTGTGAAAGAGAGAGAGAGAGAGAGAGAGAGAGAGAGAGAGAGAGAGAGAGAGAGAGAGAGAGAGAGAGAGAGAGAGAGAGAGAGGGGGGGTAATGGAATATGCAAACAAATAAAGAAATCGATAAATAGACAATCGGTTGCGAAAATCTGTGCGAGCCAAGAGACAATTTTTTTTACACCTAATTCGACTTCCATTGGGGGAAAAAATCGAAATTGGAAAAAAAATCCATTTCATTTCAACGCGTGAGATCTTTGACGATATTTGGAAGGCGCACGGGTATATAATATCAGAGGATTATCTTCTCAAGTCTCGTCGGAATAAGGAAGAACATTTATTTATTATTATCTAAATTGTTATATTTCTATTTATTTATTTATCATTATTATATTTTTTCCGCATCCGACCTAGTTATGGACCAAAAGGTCTCCTGTCGGCAATGCTCCGCCTTTATAATCCTTTTCAAATTCAATTCTTGAACTAAAATCAGCGAGGCGGGAACTACGGCAAGTCGTTTTAGTTACTGGTCTTGCCGCTAGATGGGGCGTTTGGCGCTCGGCCCACAAGTAACAACGATCACCGAGCTTCAGTGTTAGGTGAAAGTTTGTAAAGTTCGCTTCTTCACGGAACACCTCGTACAGGTAAGCTACATTCACTGCTTTAAACGATTTACTAAACCCAGAACCGTGGTGGCTACATGACTTAAAGACCGAGATTGTTGTACGCCATTAAACGTGTTTTGCAAAATAGAAAACGATATATGATATAAAGTGTATACTGGTTGGTATTAGTGCGTAGGTGTCCAGGATATATTGTTGTCTAAGTCTGTGGATGATGTCACACCAGGTTAATCGAAAGGTTGATTTTTTTTCCTTATTCCGACGAGACTGCAGAAGATAAACCTGTGATATTATTTGCCCGTGCGCCCTCAAAATATCGTCAAAGATCTCACGCGCTAATATAAAAATGATTTTTTTTCCAAATTCGATTTTTCCCCCTAAAGGAAGTCGAATTCGGTGTAAAAATATTTCGTCCTGGCTCGCACAGTTGTTCGCAACCGATTGTCGATTTATTAATTAATTTATTTGTTTATTCGTTTATTTATTTGTTTATTTCATTAAATGAATAATTCTAAGTCGTCTGATATATCTTGTAGAAGTCGAGGTGACCACCTAATATATCTCTCTCTCTCTCTCTCTCTCTCTCTCTCTCTCTCTCTCTCTCTCTCTCTCTCTCTCTCTCTCTCTCTCTCTCACACACACACACACACACACACACACACACACACACACACACACACACACACACACACACACACACACACACACACACACACACACACACACACACACACACACACACACAAAAGAGACACTTTTACGGGCGTTGCTCAATTCCTGTGTATTACAATTAGGCGCACACACGCACACGCACGGGCACACATGCGCACACAAGCACACACACACACACACACACACACACACACACACACACACACACACACACACACACACACACACACACACACACACACACATGCGCACACACACACACACACGCGTGCGCACACACACACACACACGCGAGCGCACACACACACACACACGCGAGCGCACACACACACACACACACACACACACACACACACACACACACACACACACACACACACACACACACACACACACACACACGACTCGGTGGCGCAGTTGGTAGAGCGCCAGACCGGGAAGTACGACAGTGCTCGCAGTACCCAGTTCGAATCCTGCCCAGGGCCGAAATTATTTCGGTATCGCTGTGCTTCGGGTCGTTACTCTGACTCTCGTGGGCGGCGAGTTGGGTGTGTGTGTGTGAAAGGTCATAGCATTACCCATAGATCGGTCATACGAGCTCTGAGCTCTTCCAGGAGGGAAATAGCTGTCGATCACGAGTCCAACACGTGATCCAAAGACCAAGGTGAATACACACACACACGCACACGCACGCACGCACGCACACAAATCGCGAAGGAATACAGGTTACCTTATAGATGCATAAATATATGGAATTGCTAAGAAAGTGATATAGCACAGGCTCAAACAATACACCAATTTATAACTAAATATAATAATTATAAATCAAGGATATAATTGAGGTGCTCAAGTGAATCAAAGGCTTTAACAAGGGTGATGCAAACAAGGTCATCGTATTAAAACAAAAGGGCAGGACTCGCAGTAATGGATTTAAACTGGACAAATGTAGATTGAAGAAGGAACTAGGCAAGAATTGGTTTATTAATAGGGTGGTCAGCGAATGGAATAGACTTAGTAACCAATTAGTGATTTCTGAAACTGTTGTTTTAAGAAACGGTTAGACAACCTTATGGATGGGGATGACAGGTGGTGATGGATATGGAACTGCCTTGTGTAGGCCTTATGGTCTCTTGCAGTCTCCTTCTTATAGATTAAGTTAGAACTGGACGTGAATTTGAGTCTAGGTATGTTAGAAAATTGGGGAATAGGAGACGGGACCCGACAAATGTTAATCATTGCCTGTATACTACAACTAGGTACATACGCACGCACACACACGCATCAATGAATCATAATTAAAAGATTGTTTTGGGTCCAGACAAGTTTAATCGCCCGTGATGGGACTCAGAGACAGGGATTGCCCATCAGGCCTTGGATACATGTAGACTCGTCCTTAAAAAAAGAATTGTACGAGATTCTTAGTCACCTCCTTTATAAGCCAAGACAAGCCAAGACAAGCCAACCCGATCGTCTCTTCGAGTTAAAAGGTGAAATGTCGCTTGATCTTCGAGGGTGATGTTAACCCAAAAGAGAGAGAGAGAGAGGGAGGGAGGAAGAGAGAGAGAGAGAGAGAGAGAGAGGGAGGAAGAGAGAGAGGGAGGAAGAGAGAGAGGGAGGAAGAGAGAGAGGGAGGAAGAGAGAGAGGGAGGAAGAGAGAGAGGGAGGAAGAGAGAGAGGGAGGAAGAGAGAGGGAGGAAGAGAGAGAGGGAGGAAGAGAGAGAGGGAGGAAGAGAGAGAGGGAGGAAGAGAGAGAGGGAGGAAGAGAGAGAGGGAGGAAGAGAGAGAGGGAGGAAGAGAGAGAGGGAGGAAGAGAGAGAAAGAGGAAGAGAGAGAGGGAGGATGAGAGAGAGAGAGAGAGAGCGAGAACACTGCCACTCTCTGACGCATGACGACGCAACAATAGGCAGGTGTTGACCTTGTTGCATTTGGGTGACACGCCCTCCTCCTCTCCTCGCGCCTTCCTTCCCTCCTTCCTTTGACGACATCAGATGGAGGAGGAGGAGGAGGAGGAGGAGGGCAAAAAGGCTTCTCCTCCTCCTCCCCCCTCCTCCTCACCCCCTCCCCCTCCTCACCCCCTCCCCCTCCTCACCCCCTCCCCCTCCTCACCCCCTCCCCCTCCTCACCCCCTCCCCCTCCTCACCCCCTCCCCCTCCTCACCCCCTCACCCTCCTCACCCCCTCCCCTTCTTCTCCTACTCACTCTCCTCCTCCTCCTCCTCCTCCTCCTCCTCCAACCCTCCTTCTCCTCCTCCAACCCTCCTTCTCCTCCTCCAACCCTCCTTCTCCTCCTACTCGCTCTCTTCCTCCTCCTTCTACTCGCTTTCCTCCTCCTCCTCCTCTTCCTTCTCCTCTTCCTTCTCCTTTTCATCTTCCTCTTCCTCTTCCTTCTCCTTTTCATCTTCCTCTTCCTCTTCCTTCTCCTCCTCTTCCTTCTCCTTTTCATCTTCCTCTTCCTCCTCCTCATCTTCCTCTTTCTCCTCACACTCCTGCTCCTCCTTCTTCCTCTTCTTCCTCGCACTCCTGTTCCTCCTCCTTCCTCTTCTTCCTCACACTCCTGTTCCTCCTCCTTCCTCTTCTTCCTCACACTCCTGTTCCTCCTCCTTCCTCTTCTTCCTCACACTCCTGTTCCTCCTCCTTCCTCTTCTTCCTCACACTCCTGTTCCTCCTCCTTCCTCTTCTTCCTCACACTCCTGTTCCTCCTCCTTCCTCTTCTTCCTCACACTCCTGTTCCTCCTCCTTCCTCTTCCTCCTCCTTGCCATCTTCCTTCTCCTCTCTCTTCTTCGTCTTGTTCCTCCTCTTCATTGTCGTCGTCGTCGTTGTAGTTGTTAAGACAGACGTCTAATTCTTGCTCTGTTTGGCGAGGTGTAGGCGGAACTAGTTTGGGCAAGCGAGGGCAAGGGAGGGGAGGTGTCCTCTTCCCTTCCCTTCCCTTCCCTCTTACCCTTCCTTTCCCTCTCTTCCCCTTCCCCTTCCTTTCCCTCTTTTCTCCTCCCTTCCCTTCCCCCTCTTCCCCTTCACTTCCATCTCTTACCCTCCCCTTTCCTTCCCTTCCTTTCCCTCTCTTCCCCTTCCCTTCATTTCCCTCTCTTCCCATCACCTCCCCTTCCCTCTCTTCCCCTCCCCTTCCCTCTCTTCCCCTCCCCTTCCCTCTCTTCCCCTCCCCTTCCCTCTCTTCCCCTCCCCTTCCCTCTCTTCCCCTCCCCTCTCTTCCCCTTCCCTCTCTTCCCCTTCCCTTCTCTTCCTTCCCCTTCCCTTCTCTTCCTTCCCCTTCCCTTCTCTTCCTTCCCCTTCCCTCTCTTCCCCTTCCCTCCCCTCCCCTCCCCTTCCTTCCCCGTCCCTTCCCTCCCCTTCCCTCCCCTTCCCCGTCCCTTCCCTTCCCTTCCCTTCTCTTAGCTCAGGTGTCCCAGATGACATTTTTCTTTTTTCTTCTTTATCTTCATCTTCATCTTCATCTTCTTCATCTTCTTCATCATCTTCTTCTTCTTCTTCATCTTCTTCATCTTCATCTTCATCTTCATCTTCATCATCTTCTTCATCTTCTTCATCTTCTTCATCTTCTTCATCTTCTTCATCTTCTTCATCTTCTTCTTCATCTCGTCGTCGTCGTCCTCGTCCTCCTCCTCCTCCTCCTCCTCCTCCTCCTCCTCCTCCTCCTCCTCCTCCTCCTCCTCCTCCTCCTCCTCCTCCTCCTCCTCCTCCTCCTCCTCTTGGCTGCAGACTCTGTGGCACAAACTCCACACCTCTATCCGTTGGGAGTGAAGGTGCTGACATTTATCATGACAGACCTCTTGTGTCACAAACAAAAATGACGACACTACTGTTCCCGTTGACCGCTTGCTAT
>NC_134816.1:40067884-40072884 GCF_046742065.1 Oratosquilla oratoria
CACTGGTTGGAAGCGGCCTCCTCCCTCCCCCTCCCCCCCCAAAAAAAAAAAAAAAAAAAGTGACCATCCTTCAACCTGCCAGCAGGGAGAGAGGTCTCAGTGGGAACTGCGGCTATCTTGCCGCATCTTGCCGCAGGCTGCGGCATGACTTGACACTACACGTGTCCCTGGTGGTCGCAATTGACTACAAGTGAGAAAGATGGTGGGTCGGTGGTTATCTTGACTACTCTAAACTCGTGGGGCCCCGGCTCCCACGCAGGGTCTTGTAAAGGGCCTATAGCAGTTGTTGATGGGGCCATTGCCACCTCAGTCCCGCTCTTGATGAATGGGTGGATGAATGGGTGTAGATGTTTAAAAGTGGCTGCGCGTTAGGCTAGCATGCTACTTGCTTTTGCTACTTGCTTTTCCTACTTGCTTTTGCTTTTGCTACTTGGTTTGAGCAGCAACGACTTGGGTTACAATATTCTAGACTTCCGTAATAAGAACATCTCAACAATGTGTCTAACATTTTTATTCTAGGTTTAGCTTATCTAGTTCGTCATTCAGCCTCTTGCTCTATGACGTCATCAGGGTGTTTGTCTTTTGGAAATTTGAAAAAAATATCGTAACCGAAATCGTAAAATCCTTCCCCCCCTCCCCTCTTCCTCCTCCCCCCTCCCCTCTTCCTCCTTCCCCCTTCCCCCTCCCTTCTCTGAAGGTCGTGAGCTCGCGTGAAAGTAGACTCGTGATTACACACACACACACACACACACACACACACACACACACACACACACACACACACACACACACACACACACACACACACACACACACGCACGCACGCACGCTGAAATTCTATATACCAATAGGCTTCCTCCCCCAGCCCCCAGGCATGCACCCATTCCATCCCACCCGTACACTCAGCCCCCCCCCCCCCTATACTGGGGTTTCTGGCCACGAATAAAATAGTCTGGGGGAATGGGGGACTTGAGATCAGTGGTTTCCAAACTATGGGTCGCGACCCCCCCCCCCCCATAGGGAACAGTGACAAGGTGTGACGTCATCGGTTCAGAAATAATTGTTCAATAAGAATAAAGAAATGATTCCAAGAACAAGTACCTGGCGTTTCGTATGATTAGGTCAACCCCCGTACCCGTTTTTTATTACGATATGAATAGAAATGACATTAAAAGAATCATATAAAAAAAGAATCGCTTACAAAAAAGAAAAAGAATGACGATGATGATGATGATGACGATGATGATGATGGGGGTCTATCAGCATTGTGGGTCTTTTTTCAATGGGGAGCTTGTTTCATCAACCCCTACCCTCCCTCCCTCCCTCCCTCCCATCCTCCTCCTACTTCCCTTTCCCATTGTTATAAACCTACCTACCCCCCATCCTCCCCTCCCCTCCCTCCCTCCCTCCCACTCCCTCCCACGAATACTTTCCCCATTCACACACCACCTTGGGCTCGTTTCTCCTTCCCTCCCCCCCTCCCTTCCTCCCTCCCTTCCTCCCTCCCTCCCTCCCTTCCTCCCTCCCTCCCTCCCTCCCTCCTTCCCTCCCTCCTTCCCTCCCTCCTTCCCTCCCTCCTTCCCTCCCTCCTTCCCTCCCTCCTTCCCTCCCTCCTTCCCTCCCTCCTTCCCTCCCTCCTTCCCTCCCTCCTTCCCTCCCTCCTTCCCTCCCTCCTTCCCTCCCTCCTTCCCTCCCTCCTTCCCTCCTTCCCTCTCTTCCTCCCTCCTTCCCTCCCCTTCTTCCCCCCTCCCTTCCTCCCTCCTTCCCTCCCTACCTCCCTTCTTCCCTCCACCTTCCTCCTTCCCTACCTCTCTCCCTCCCTCTCCAACTCGTGCCATTTTTTTCATCCTTGATGTCTTCTTCCCCAAAACTCTTCTTTTCCTTTCCCCAAAAAAGGAAGCCTTTCCTGCCTCCTCCCCATCTTTACCTCCTCCTCCTCCTCCTCTCTTCCCTCACCTTGTCCCTCCTCCCCTCCGAGTTTACTCCCCCCCCCCCCCTGGTCTCTCCAGTCGTCGTCGTCGTCTTCATCTTCATCTTCATCTTTGTTTTCTTCGTCATTTTCTTCTTCCTTTTCTCCTCCTCATTTGGCCCTGCAAGCAACAGATCTGCAAGCACCCATCCAATCTTAAGAGAGCCTTGAGGTCGCCTGTTCTATCTGGCCTGATGCGACCGGATTGGATCGTGTGTGTACGAATTTACCTTACCCCGACCGACACACACGATCCAATCTGGTCGGATCCGTCCAGATCTGGCCTCAAGATCGGATCGTAAGGTAGATGGGGTCGACACGGTGTGGAACGTCCCTGGGGCGGGAACGTGAGATGAAAGTGTTTCTTCGCGAACGGCAGAGGCCGACTTATGACGTCATCCGGGTGGGTGCGGTTCCTCTGCGGCCCTTGGCGTGGGTGTGAGTCAAGGAGAAGAGGAGGAGGAGGAGGAGGAAGAGCCTGGGGGAGGAGGAGAAGGCAGGGAGGAGGGGCAGGGGGAGGAGGAGGCGGCAGGGAGGAGGGGCAGGGGGAGGAGGAGGCGGCAGTGAGGAGGAAGATAAGGAGGAGGCAGAGAGGAAGAGGAGAAGAGGAAGATGAGGAGGCAGAGAGGAAGAGAAGAGGAAGATGAGGAGGCAGGGAGGAGGAGGAGGAGGAGGAGGAGGAAGATGATGAGGAGGCAGAGAGGAAGAGGAGGAGGAGGAGGCAGGGAGGAGGAGGAGGAAGAGGAGGCGGCGGGGGGGAGGGCTTTTGAGAGCCAAGTAGCCTACTAGTTGCCATTCCTTCCTTCCTTCCTTCCTTCCTTCCTTCCTTCCTCCCTCCATTCCTTCCTTCCTCCATTCCTTCATTCCTTCCTTCTTTCCGTCTTTCATTCCTCCCTTTTTTCCTTCCTTCCTTCTTTTCTTCTGCCCTTCCCTTCTTTCTTTTTTCCTTCTTCCTTCCTCATTTCTTTGCTTCCTTCTTCCTTCCTCATTTCTTTCCTTCCTCCCTTCCTTCCTTCCTCCCTTCCTTCCTTCCTCCCTTCGTTTCTCCCTTTCTTCCCTCCTTCCTCCCCTCCCTCCTTCCTCCCTTCCCTCCTTCCTCCCTTCCTTCCTCCCTTCCTTCCTTCCTCCCTTCCCTCCTTCCTCCCTTCCCTCCTTTCTTCCTCCCGCCCATCCCCTCCTTCCTCCCTTCCCTCCTTCCTTCCTTCCTTCCTTCCTCCCTTCCCTCCTTCCTCCCTTCCTTCCTTCCTTCCTTCATTCCTTCCTCCCTCCCTTCCTTCCTTCCTTCCTTCCCTCCTTCCTTCCTCCCTCCGTTCCTTCCTTCCTTCCTTCCTTCCTTCCTTCCTTCCTTCCTCCCTCCCTTCCTTTCTGCTTCATTTCCTTCCCCCTCTCTCCATGCATTCACAGAGACCAACAAATTCACAAATTGCAAGCAAATTGCACAAGCGGCCGTGAAACAATTATGAACAGTTGGATTGTGCTCTCGAAGTCTTGTATACACGCATTATATTATTACATGGAGTCCATATTCAAAAGTTAGAAAGAAAAACCCCCCACTACTTTCCCAACCTAGCCAATATATAATCAAATATTTCCATATGCAATTTCTATCATCATTGTCGTCGTCATCTTCGTCTTCATCATCATCATTATCGTCATCTGCATCTTCATCTTCATTATCGTCGTCGTCGTCATCTTCATCATCATCATTATCGTCGTCGTCATCTTCATCATCTTCAACATTATCGTCGTCGTCATCGTCATCATTTTCATCATCATTTTCATCATCGTCGTCGTCGTCATCATCGCATCTTCATCATCACTGTCGTCGTCATCTTCATCTTCATCATCGTCGTCGTCGTTGTCGTCATCGTCGTCATAATCATCATCACTATCATCATCATTATCATCATAATCATAGTAATTCTTTGTCATTTGGCATAACCACGTTGGCCCACAGTCATACTAACTACATAGCCTCCTGCCCACCTGGCCTGTCAGAGGGAGTTGGGAGAGCGAAAATGCCGAGTCACAGCATCGGCCAAAATAGTGTCTGATGCACCCTCAATCCCAATTGATCACACGATACGATTTTCCAACTCATACCAGATATATAACCCACCCTCTTATCTCTCTCTATTTATCTACATGTGTATCTATCTGCCTTTATCCCTATCCATCCATTTATCTTTCTTTACCCCTCTCTTTATCCCTCTTTCTCTTTATCCCTGTCTTTATCCCCCCTCTTTATCCCTGTCTTTATCCCCCCTCTCTTTATCCCCCCTCTCTCTCCCTGTCTCTTCTTTTTTTCTCCTTTTTTTTCTTCTTCTTCTCATTCTCCTCCTCCTTCGTTTTCTTTTTTCTCCTTCTCCTTCTTCTCGACCTGTACCATGTTTGTTAACCATTGTACGTTTACACACTCCGGTATGAACCATTACATACACAAGTGCATACACACATACACAAGTACATAGTACCACTATGGTGCTGGTAGTTGCGAGATTTAAGATCTCTCCTTTGTGTGGTCATAGTCGAAGGACAAACTCGCCGCGAACCAACCAACCAGAGAGAAGAGAAAGATGACGTCATGTCGTCATAGGTCGTAGCGTCGGCCGTGGCGGAAATCGTACGTTCGCACACGAACGCACACATCTACACACTACTCTGCAGGATGACCAAATTGAGCAATAACTATGCTAAATCTAACACATTTACCTAGAAATGATACTATATTAATCCAAAAATATAACCGAAACTGACGTATTAAGAGAAATAAAATGTTAACATTATTTTTGTCAATCTAGCATAATGTCAGCTGTTGTCTAGCATATTCCTACTTGTGAAATCTGGTCACCCTGCTCACAGATGTACGTTTAAGGACATCTGCCCTTCCTAGTCAATTTCTTTGTAAAGTTACACCATAAAGTTCTTTACAAAAGTGTGTCTTGGAGCTTGATCACTGGCCAGGCCGATGTTAAGTGCTTATCACACTAAGCTTCCACGGGCTCCACCAGCGCTGACAGTTGAGAGTTCG
>NC_134816.1:40075384-40255384 GCF_046742065.1 Oratosquilla oratoria
CAATACGTATATTTCCATCTAACTGATGCATGGCATTTTATGTAGCTCAGTCGGTCGTTTTGATAATCGAATGATGTGGCTGGTTCTGCTGTGTCTTGCTGCAGTTGGTTCTTACCCAGGTAGTGGGCGGGAGACTGGGATATCCCCTCATCCACGAGGAGCTAAGATGGAAGAGGGAAAGAAATGGGTGGTGGATGTGTGGTTGCATGCCTTGGTATAACAGTCAGTCAGTCAGTCATCCAGGGGACATCAAACTTGAGATAAAAACGGCTACGATGACTGGAAACGATCCTCTTTTGTCCGGCCTGTACTTATGTCGTCCGTCCGTTTTAGTTTGCTTTTTAGTTTATTTCTCTCGTATTTTAGGGTGACTCTCTCCTGTGTGAAGTTAAGGTTGTATTGTGTTGCGTTTTTTAATATATATCTTGTTGACTTTCTGAATGGTCCCTGCTATATCTTCCATTGCTTTGTCGATGGTTAGATACTAGTCTGTGGCAAAGGTTCCTATGTTCTTCTCTATTTCTTCAGTATCGCCTTCCCCTCTTGTAGTTTATGATCATTCTCTCACACTTGGATTTTGTTATACGTTCTAGCTCCATGGGAATTTTAATTGGGACCTGAAGGAGAGTCGTGTAAGTTCTTCCATATTGTTTAGAGCAGGGGTTCTTAACCTTTTTTCTCCAATTCCCCACTTTTTAGTGAGCCAACTCTTCATTTCCCACCACAGCATCGGTCTTTGGCCAATTCGATTTTAACCCATGCAGTGTTTAGTACGTAAATATACGCTTTGCTTTTTTGTGCCATGTTACGGCCCTTAATTTGACAACAAGAAGACACCAGAAACAAACAAAAAGAAACAAAACACATCGATAAAAAAAGACCGTGGTTCTTCTGTCCGACCGGTCATTCCCCACTTGGCAACTCCGCCATTCCCCACCAGTGGGGAATTCCCCACAGGTTAAGAACCACTGGTTTAGAGAGAGTGTAAACACCTTGTTATGTCGAGAGAAGTTGCTTGTTGGTTAGCTTGAAGAGGTTTCGTGGTGTGTCGGTTGCTGGAATTTAATATATTCAAGTTTTGAAGTTGTCGTAATATGTTTTCTCTTTGGTTTCCTGGTTGCGTGATTAGCCGAACTGGGTGGCGTGTAATCAGGTCACCTGCTATTATGTGGTTTTGTGAGTTGAGGCGTTCAACTTGAAGGATATAACGTGGTGGGTGGTTTGTAAATATGTGATAATGTAGGTTGTTTTCTTTGTGCCTGGATCGTGATTGTTCTAATTGTGTCTTCTAGCGTTTTTTTGTGTTGTGTTGTCTTAACTGACTGTTACGTATTCGGTGGTGCTATTTTAGTTTTCTGTATTGGTGCTAATTGAAGCAGCTCCGTGGGTTTGCGATATGGTTGATGTTTATTGTACTATGATTAGTGTGCCTTTATATTGGAGACTTTCATGTATTTTGTGTTGCTGGAGCTCCACCTCTGTGTTAACTAAGGTGTATTAGCGAGTGTAGCGTATGTCAGTTGGATCAATGTGTAGCATTTCTTACATTTGATTGATGTGTGTGAGAAGTTTATAGATTTTATAGAGGGAGAGATTGAGAGGGAGAGGTTGAAAGGGAGAGGTTGAGAGGGAGGGATTGAGAGGGGGAGAGATTGAGAGGGGGAGAGATTGAGAGGGGGAGAGATTGAGAGGGGGAGAGATTGAGAGGGGGAGAGATTGAGAGGGGGAGAGATTGAGAGGGGGAGAGATTGAGAGGGGGAGAGATAGAGAGGGAGAGATTGAGAGAGGGAGAGATTGAGAGGGAGTGATTGAGAGGGAGTGATTGAGAGGGAGTGATTGAGAGGGAGTGATTGAGAGGGAGTGATTGAGAGGGAGTGATTGAGAGGGAGTGATTGAGAGGGAGTGATTGAGAGGGAGTGATTGAGAGGGAGTGATTGAGAGGGAGTGATTGAGAGGGAGTGATTGAGAGGGAGTGATTGAGAGGGAGAGATTGAGAGGGAGAGATTGAGAGGGAGAGATAGAGAGAGAGTGATAGAGAGGGAGTGATTGAGAGGGAGAGATTGAGAGGGAGAGATTGAGAGGGAGTGATTGAGAGCGTGTGATTGAGAGGTCGAGATTGAGAGGGAGTGATTGAGAGGGAGTGATTGAGAGGGAGTGATTGAGAGGGAGTGATTGAGAGGGAGTGATTGAGAGGGAGTGATTGAGAGGGAGTGATTGAGAGGGAGTGATTGAGAGGGAGTGATTGAGAGGGAGAGATTGAGAGGGAGTGATTGAGAGTGAGAGACTGAGAGGGAGAGACTGAGAGGGAGAGAGTGAGAGGGAGAGACTGAGAGGGAGAGACTGAGAGGGAGAGACTGAGAGGGAGAGACTGAGAGGGAGAGACTGAGAGGGAGAGACTGAGAGGGAGAGACTGAGAGGGAGAGACTGAGAGGGAGAGACTGAGAGGGAGAGACTGAGAGGGAGAGAGAGAGAGAGAGAGAGAGAATGAGAGTGAGAGAGAATGAGAGTGAGAGAGAATGAGAGTGAGAGAGAATGAGAGTGAGAGAGAATGAGAGTGAGAGAGAATGAGAGTGAGAGAGAGTGAGAGAGTGAGAGTGAGAGAGAGTGAGAGTGAGAGGGTTGGGTTGAGAGGGTTGGGTTGAGAGGGTTGGGTTGAGAGGGTTGGGTTGAGAGGGTTGGGTTGAGAGGGTTGGGTTGAGAGGGTTGGGTTGAGAGGGTGAGATTGATCGAGAGATTGATCGAGAGATTGATCGAGAGATTGATCGAGAGATTGATCGAGAGATTGATCGAGAGATTGACCGAGAGATTGACCGAGAGATTGACCGAGAGATTGACCGAGAGATTGACCGAGAGATTGACCGAGAGATTGACCGAGAGATTGACCGAGAGATTGACCGAGAGATTGACCGAGAGATTGACCGAGAGATTGACCGAGAGATTGACCGAGAGATTGACCGAGAGATTGACCGAGAGATTGACCGAGAGATTGACCGAGAGATTGACCGAGAGATTGACCGAGAGATTGACCGAGAGATTGACCGAGAGATTGACCGAGAGATTGACCGAGAGATTGACCGAGAGATTGATCGAGAGATTGATCGAGAGATTGATCGTGTTTGAGAGAGAGAGCGAGATTGGTTTTTGTGTCTCCGGGGTACTGATCTCCTTATATGGTAAAATTCATAAGGGAGGGGGGGAGAGGTTGGTTGGAGGTGACAAAAAGAATAGATTGAGTTTCTGGACTTGGCCCGGAGACTAGGCTCCGGCGTAGAGGTCGCGTTAGGCGTCAGGGGGAACCCTGGTAGGTACGACACGGTAGCTCTTCTGTACCTTATTTCAGAAAAAAAAATCTTAGCATAATAGAAAATATATACTTGGTAGTGTGCTGGGCTAGTTACGTTGTGGTCTGTGATCTGGAGTTTTTTGTTGTGAACGTGTCATATAGGCATGCAACACTTGGGGACAATAAAGACTACAATCTTTGATTTAAAAAGTTGCAAACTATAATTCAGATGCTAAACAATACGTAACATGATTCCAGAGAGCGTTGTATGAGCGAAAGTCGGGGGGGGAGGGGAGATTACCGACCTTACCCAATCAAGTCGACGATGTCCAGCAAAGGTTGAAGAAATGCCGTCAACTTTCAAACTCTATTTATCGTCTGGAAATCTCGGGTTGGTGAAAACTTCATTAATCGAGTTAGTCAGGCTTTCTTTTAAAGTAAAATATCCACATGTAATGATTTTACGCGCTCGCACTCCCATTGGAAAGTTTTGATCTTGTGGCATTTTTATTTGTTTTCCTTTTTATCGGCAGAAACGCGTTTTTACTCCATCTGTGTGGAGAATTTCAGGACTTTTTCCAACCAAGTGACTGACTGGCCATAGATACTGTACATAGATCTACAAATGTACCGATTAAAGAAGAAAAGAAGTTACTAGAGTTATTTTTAGAGAAAATAAAAGTGACTCGGACAGGCCTCCTCTTACTAGGCCTCACTGATAGCTTACAACGCTGTCAGTAATCACATTTTCTTTTTTTCAAAATCTAGTTGATTGCATGTGAAAAATCTAATGAAAAGTATTAGTGTTATTCCCGATACTCTGATTGAATACAGCGTATATTTTGATAACCTGAATCGTGGCCTTGTACAACTATTTTCTGAAATGTGAATTATAGAGAAACGTTTAGTGTGCGAGTGGGAGTATAGTAGTGTCATTTGTACGTGGGAATTTAATGTACAGCTACACAGAAAACTATCGTTAGTAGGGGTGTCGAAACATTCGCTAATGAACATAACCTTATGGTACCGAAGGGTTGGTATTTCTGGGGTTCTAACTGTTCGAATTCCTTCTGAATGAATATGAATCGAATAATAGTTCCGGAGTTCATATGAATTCACTATGACATGATAATCTTATTTCCGATGGAGACTTCAACTTGTCTCAAATAGTTTCGTTGTTTTGTGTCAAAATGATTAGCGTGATTTACTAACGATAGTTTTTTGTGCAGCTGTACACACGTATACGTACATGTGTGTGTGTGTGTACGTGCTACATCTAGCGTCCCCACCAAACTAGAAACGCTTTCAAGTAGGGTTTTCCTAGTTTTGACTTTCCTCGTAACAACTTGCCTTGCTTTCCCCAAGAATATTTTGTTTGTATTGCTAAATAAATGAACATTAGGCTTATCAGTGACGACTATGTGTTTGGGACTAGACTTTACGTAAAGTCAGCAGATAAATGGTGTATGTTGCTGTGTTGTAGTATTGTATTAGCAATGTATGCAAATTGGAATGAATGTGTGTCGCGCTCACATGCAACATTCAATGGATGTATTATGAAATTGTCACCCCTAAATCATGCATCATAGAAAACGTTAAAATATCCATAAAAGAAAACTGAAGAATTTTGACAAAGTGCCCACTTGATGCATCTAGAGGATGTTGTTCATATTTAAAAGTACTCGAATCTGACGCTTGATATTCAACACACACACACACACACACACACACACACACACACACACACACACACACACACACACACACACACTCACTCACTCACTCACTCACTCACTCACTCACTCACTCACTCACTCACTCACTCACTCACTCACTCACTCACTCACTCACTCACTCACACACACACACACACACACACACACACACACACACACACACACACACGGCTCGGTGGCGGATTGGTAAGGCACTGGCCTCACAAGCCGGAGAACCGGGGTTCGATTCCCCGGCCGGGCGGAGATAAGTTGGGTTTCTCCTATCACGTGTAGCCCCTGTTCACCTAGCAGTGAGTAGGTACGGGATGTTAGTCAAGGAGTTGTGACCTTGCTGTCCCGGTGTGTGGTGTGTGAGTGGTCTCAGACCTACCCAGAGATCGGCAAATAATGAGCTCTGAGCTCACTGCCGTAGGGTGGTGTCTGGCTGTCTCGAACAGAGGCTGCAGCAGATCCGAGGTGAATACACACACACACACACACACTCACTCACTCACTCACTCACTCACTCACTCACACTGGGAGTGTGTGGGGAGTGGAAGTCAGTGATAGTACTTTATCAATAAAGGAAATGAGGGAAAACGAATGCATGTTGGTTGGATGGGATGGGTGAAGGGTGAATATATGCTTTGTATGACCATCTTTATGAGGAGGAAGAAGGCTTTCTTGTATATGTAATTATACAATATTACACTAGACTTTTATGAAACGCTTCTAACACTTTTTTCATCATTATATATCACCAGTGTTAACTAATGTTTTCTTTATTACTAAGTCTTATGCTTTTATGTTATCCTCAGCAATTGTAATTATTCGAAATATGTGTTCTTTTCATTATCTGCATTTCATGTAGTATATTGATTCATTGCCAAATAGACTTATTATTATTCTTCTCCTTTATCATTATTAGGCTAAGAAAAATGTAAAAAAAAATTGGGCTGAATTTGTGTAGATTTCCCAACCCTTCCGCCTTTTCCAAGTGCGTTTCTTTTCCCCCGACGAATTGATTAAAATGATTAATTCAGCCACAAATTTCTAATTTCAGGAAAGATGTCTGAGACGTGCACTGCTTGCGGAGTGAGTAGACCTACACAATTTGCTCCAAATGTTTTTGTCGATTAAGGATTAAGTATCTGAATGGAATTTTGTTTTCGCCCACCTCCAACACCTGCCAGGGAGTGGGAGGAGGGAGTGGAGGAAGGAAGTGGAGGAAGTGAGAGTTCGAATTCTGGCTTCTGTCAGCCCGTTCCTATTTTGGTCACGTGTAAACATGCGTGCTTGTGATTCACAATCATCTTAGATCACATGCTGGTCTCGTGATCGACAGGATGAGAGCTTCAGAGTTCGTGTACCTAGATCTAGGGGTTTTATTGACTCTCTCTCTCTCTCTCTCTCACACACACACACACACACACACACACACACACACACACACACACACACACACACACACACACACACACACACACACACACATATATATCTTTGCACAAGGGGAACAGTAACGACGTGCTGTTACGTAATGGAAGTTTTCGCGCCCTGTCAGCACGAAAGAAACGCGAACTCGGTACCCCCAACGTTGGTAGGTTATGATGCTCTTCACTACACGAACGAGACAGAAAGATTGACTGACAGATTGATTGAGAAAGATTGACCGACAGATTGAGAAAGACTGAGAGATTGATTGACTGAGAGGGAGAGATTGATTGACTGAGAGGGAGAGATTGATTGACTGAGAGGGAGAGATTGATTGACTGAGAGGGAGAGATTGATTGACTGAGAGGGAGAGATTGATTGACTGAGAGGGAGAGATTGATTGACTGAGAGGGAGAGATTGATTGACTGAGAGGGAGAGATTGATTGACTGAGAGGGAGAGATTGATTGACTGAGAGGGAGAGATTGATTGACTGAGAGGGAGAGATTGATTGACTGAGAGGGAGAGATTGATTGACTGAGAGGGAGAGATTGATTGACTGAGAGGGAGAGATTGACTGACTGAGAGGGAGAGATTGACTGACTGAGAGGGAGAGATTGACTGACTGAGAGGGAGAGATTGACTGACTGAGAGGGAAATAAAGACTGAAGAACACCGAGACAGTGAATCACTGAGAGGGAGAGATTGACTGACTGAGAGGGAGAGATTGACTGACTGAGAGGGAGAGATTGACTGACTGAGAGGGAGAGATTGACTGACTGAGAGGGAGAGATTGACTGACTGAGAGGGAGAGATTGACTGACTGAGAGGGAGAGATTGACTGACTGAGAGGGAGAGATTGACTGACTGAGAGGGAGAGATTGACTGACTGAGAGGGAGAGATTGACTGACTGAGAGGGAGAGATTGACTGACTGAGAGGGAGAGATTGACTGACTGAGAGGGAGAGATTGACTGACTGAGAGGGAGAGATTGACTGACTGAGAGGGAGAGATTGACTGACTGAGAGGGAGAGATTGACTGACTGAGAGGGAGAGATTGACTGACTGAGAGGGAGAGATTGACTGACTGAGAGGGAGAGATTGACTGACTGAGAGGGAGAGATTGACTGACTGAGAGGGAGAGATTGACTGACTGAGAGGGAGAGATTGACTGACTGAGAGGGAGAGATTGACTGACTGAGAGGGAGAGATTGACTGACTGAGAGGGAGAGATTGACTGACTGAGAGGGAGAGATTGACTGACTGAGAGGGAGAGATTGACTGACTGAGAGGGAGAGATTGACTGACTGAGAGGGAGAGATTGACTGACTGAGAGGGAGAGATTGACTGACTGAGAGGGAGAGATTGACTGACTGAGAGGGAGAGATTGACTGACTGAGAGGGAGAGATTGACTGACTGAGAGGGAGAGATTGAC
Source organism: Oratosquilla oratoria (assembly GCF_046742065.1). Taxonomy (NCBI): domain Eukaryota; kingdom Metazoa; phylum Arthropoda; class Malacostraca; order Stomatopoda; family Squillidae; genus Oratosquilla; species Oratosquilla oratoria. The sequence continues at coordinate 40,083,252 of NC_134816.1, forward strand.
TGACTGAGAGGGAGAGATTGACTGACTGAGAGGGAGAGATTGACTGACTGAGAGGGAGAGATTGACTGACTGAGAGGGAGAGATTGACTGACTGAGAGGGAGAGATTGACTGACTGAGAGGGAGAGATTGACTGACTGAGAGGGAGAGATTGACTGACTGAGAGGGAGAGATTGACTGACTGAGAGGGAGATTGACTGACTGAGAGGGAGAGATTGACTGACTGAGAGGGAGAGATTGACTGACTGAGAGGGAGAGATTGACTGACTGAGAGGGAGAGATTGACTGACTGAGAGGGAGAGATTGACTGACTGAGAGGGAGAGATTGACTGACTGAGAGGGAGAGATTGACTGACTGAGAGGGAGAGATTGACTGACTGAGAGGGAGAGATTGACTGACTGAGAGGGAGAGATTGACTGACTGAGAGGGAGAGATTGACTGACTGAGAGGGAGAGATTGACTGACTGAGAGGGAGAGATTGACTGAGAGAGAGGGAGAGATTGACTGACTGAGAGGGAGAGATTGACTGACTGAGAGGGAGAGATTGACTGACTGAGAGGGAGAGATTGACTGACTGAGAGGGAGAGATTGACTGACTGAGAGGGAGAGATTGACTGACTGAGTGAGAGATTGACTGACTGAGAGGGAGAGATTGACTGGACTGACTGAGAGGGAGATTGACTGACTGAGAGGGAGAGATTGACTGACTGAGAGGGAGAGATTGACTGACTGAGAGGGAGAGATTGACTGACTGAGAGGGAGAGATTGACTGACTGAGAGGGAGAGATTGACTGACTGAGAGGGAGAGATTGACTGACTGAGAGGGAGAGATTGACTGACTGAGAGGGAGAGATTGACTGACTGAGAGGGAGAGATTGACTGACTGAGAGGGAGAGATTGACTGACTGAGAGGGAGAGATTGACTGACTGAGACTGAGAGATTGACAGACTGAGAGAGACCGAGACTGACTGACTGAGACTGAGAGAGACCGAGACTGACTGACTGAGACTGAGAGAGACCGACTGAGACTGAGAGAGACCGACTGAGACTGAGAGAGACCGACTGAGACTGAGAGAGACCGACTGAGACTGAGAGAGACTGACTGAGACTGAGAGAGACTGACTGAGACTGAGAGACTGACTGAGAGAGACTGACTGAGACTGAGAGAGACTGACTGAGACAGAGAGACTGAGAGAGACTGACTGAGACAGACAGACTGAGACAGACTGAGACAGACAGACTGAGAGAGACAGAGAGACTGACTGAGACTGAGAGAGACTGAGATTGAGAGAGACTGACTGAGATTGAGAGAGACTGACTGAGATTGAGAGAGACTGACTGAGATTGAGAGAGACTGACTGAGATTGAGAGAGACTGACTGAGATTGAGAGAGACTGACTGAGATTGAGAGAGACTGACTGAGATTGAGAGAGACTGACTGAGATTGAGAGAGACTGAGATTGAGAGAGACTGAGATTGAGAGAGACTGAGATTGAGAGAGACTGAGATTGAGAGAGACTGAGATTGAGAGAGACTGAGATTGAGAGAGACTGAGATTGAGAGAGACTGAGACTGAGAGAGACTGAGACTGAGAGAGACTGAGATTGAGAGAGACTGACTGAGATTGAGAGAGACTGAGATTGAGAGAGACTGACTGAGAGAGACTGACTGAGAGAGACTGGCTGACTGAGAGAGACTGGCTGACTGAGAGAGACTGGCTGACTGAGAGAGACTGGCTGACTGAGAGAGACTGGCTGACTGAGAGAGACTGGCTGACTGAGAGAGACTGGCTGACTGAGAGAGACTGGCTGAGAGAGACTGACTGAGAGAGACTGACTGAGAGAGACTGACTGAGAGAGACTGACTGAGAGAGACTGACTGAGAGAGACTGACTGAGAGAGACTGACTGAGAGAGACTGACTGAGAGAGACTGACTGAGAGAGACTGACTGAGAGAGACTGACTGAGAGAGACTGACTGAGAGAGACTGACTGAGAGAGACTGACTGAGAGAGACTGACTGAGAGAGACTGACTGAGAGAGACTGACTGAGAGAGACTGACTGAGAGAGACTGACTGAGAGAGACTGACTGAGAGAGACTGACTGAGAGAGACTGACTGAGAGAGACTGACTGAGAGAGACTGACTGAGAGAGACTGACTGAGAGAGACTGACTGAGAGAGACTGACTGAGAGAGACTGACTGAGAGAGACTGACTGAGAGAGACTGACTGAGAGAGACTGACTGAGAGAGACTGACTGAGAGAGACTGACTGAGAGAGACTGACTGAGAGAGACTGACTGAGAGAGACTGACTGAGAGAGACTGACTGAGAGAGACTGACTGAGACTGACTGACTGAGAGATGACTGACTGAGAGAGAGACTGACTGAGAGAGACTGACTGAGAGAGACTGACTGAGAGAGACTGACTGAGAGAGACTGACTGAGAGAGACTGACTGAGAGAGACTGACTGAGAGAGACTGACTGAGAGAGACTGACTGAGACTGACTGAGACTGACTGAGACTGACTGAGACTGACTGAGACTGACTGAGACTGACTGACTGACTGACTGACTGAGACTGACTGACTGACTGACTGACTGACTGACTGACTGACTGACTGAGACTGACTGACTGAGACTGACTGAGACTGACTGACTGAGACTGACTGAGACTGACTGACTGAGACTGACTGAGACTGACTGACTGAGACTGACTGACTGAGACTGACTGACTGAGAGAGACTGACTGACTGAGAGAGACTGACTGACTGAGAGAAGGAGAGAGACAGAGGAGAGATTGAGAATATTTGATTGAAAGTGAGGTTGAGATTGATTGAGAGATTGAGATATTAAGAGGCAGAGATTGAAATACACAATTAGATATTGAAATACACAATTAGAGATTGAAATACACAATGAGAAATTGAAATTGATTGAGAGAGATTGAGACAGGGAGAACTCATTTTGCACAGAGAAAGATTAAAAAAAATTCTTATTTCTTCCAAGCACCAAGTACTTATTTCAAACTTAATTTTTTTTTATTGTAGACCCATATTGCCATATTGTGTGTGTGTGTGATTCTTTACTGCCTTGGATCGCGTGTTGGACTCGTGGTCAACAACTGTTACCCTCCTGGATGAGAACCTACTGTACAGTTCATGGTTTGATCTATGGGTAATATTGTGACCTTACACACGCACGCACGCACGCAACTCCTTGCCCACCAGAGTTGGAGTGCCGGCTTGCAGTGTGTGCATGTGTTTAACATTATGAACTCTCTCATTCAGAGTGCTAGGGCAAAGGATGCAGGGCGGAGCTAGTTAATCGGACACAAAATAGGCTTGGCCACAGATTCAAACTAACCCAGATGCAATCGCCACAAAGATGCACAGAGCATCTTAAATTACAATACCCCACACTAACAGTCCGTAGACACGATATATCTACCTTGAGTGACTTGTGGACCTGTTTGTTACTGGTTACATGAAGATAGGCTTTCTGCAAGAGAGATTAGGGAGAATGGACTGATCAGTTGGTTCCATCATGGTTCAACTCTTTGCATGTGAATGTCGAATATAATTTTCAAAGTTAAGATGGCAAATGTCCATATGTATGGGTTTAAAGAACAACAAACTGATTTTACATGATGAAATACTAATGGACAGTTGCCATCTTACATATGTATGTAAGATGGCAACTGTCCATATGTATGGATTTAAAGAGTAACAAACTGGTTTTTACATGATGAAATACTAACGTACTTCTGCAACTTTTCAGAAAGGGAAGATCAAGAACTCTCCCACAAAGTGCTCCTACATCACGTGTATCCTCCTGATTCCATTTGGTATTTTGCCGGGCATCATTGCACTCTGCTGTTGTTGTCAGGAGCCCAAGTGTAACAACTGCAGTTACAAGCCTGAAGCTTAGGAAACTTTCGAGTAATGCCAAGAATTTATCATACTGATATACCTTCGACTCCACTCAGATGTAACTGTTATACCAAAATTAAAATGAGCAAATGACTGGTATTGTTTGTAAGTAAATACTGAAAATGTGAATTACTATTAAGTATCTAAATACTTAATAACAATTCATTTTCAGTATTTGCTTATAAACAATACCACTCGTTCAGTCATTTTAATTGGCCTTTGGCTTGGCTACCTCTCTTGATAGGGGGAAAGCCCTTGGTATATAGATAGACGAGATTATTAAGCACTAAACTGTTAATTCTTTTATCTCAAAATATCAATTAGTCTTTATATTCAAACTAAGCAGTTCTGTTATAACCTTAGGGATTCAAATATTTAGTATAACAAAAGCTTTCAAAAGAGGTAACACAAATGTATTTTTATAAATACGGTCATGATTTACATTTTCCACTATTCAATTTTGTATATCAAATATATATTTTACATCCAAAATGTGATTTCTATATAACCTTTTGTCTCGCTATGGAAAATTCTGTCGTATATTTTTTATCCATGCACATAATTTCCTTGTTCCACCCAGAAAAGGATTTTGCAATGATGAAAGTCCCATAGTTTAAGAAAGTTCACAGAAAAGGAGTTATGAGAGTTCAAAATGAACTCCTGGTATTCCAGGGTTTTGTGTAATGATATCTCGCTGACAAGGCCCTCACGTAAGCTACTGTGCCGGAATAGTGCCAAATCACTGGCACCCTCTCTAGACTACAACAAAGAATGGCAAAACTCCCTTCGACGTAGTCAACCACTCTATAGTCATAGACAAACTGAGACTATTGGGCGTACACGGCCCATTGCTGTCATGGATCATAGATTTTTTATTTGGTCGCACAATGCAAGTCTCAGTTTCAGGGTTTACCAGCTCCTCCAGAAATGTCCTCAGTGGGGTCCCCCAGGGATCAGTCTTGGGCCCCCTCTTATTCCTAGTGTGTACATTAACTCCCTGCCAACATATATCCACTCAAAATGCAACATATATCCACTCAAAATGCTACGAAGAGATTCCAGTTCCCCTTCAGCCGAAGACATAGGAATCTGCCAGAGGAACATAGATACAGTATACAGAGTTGCTGACTCCTGGGGCCTGCGCTTCAACCTGGACAAGTGTGCTGTACTACGTTGCCAAAGAGGCTCAACAGACATCAACCTAGGCCCCCAGCATCATTATATAATGGACACCACCGCTCTCTCTATTGAGACTGCACATAAAGACTTGGGTATCACAGTCGATTGTAACTTGAAATTTCATACTCGTATTTCAAAAACTGTAAAGAAGGCAGCAGGTCTAGCAAAAAATTTACTAAGATCAACACTGTCGTGACAAAGACTTCATGATCACCCTGTTTAAATCCCACATCAGACCACTGTTGGAGTTTGGATCCACTGTATGGAACACTGGATACCTAGGTGACCTTACGCTCCTGGAATCTACGCAACGCAGGTGGACTAAACAAATAATTGGAATGGCAGAGCTTAGCTATGCAGACCGTCTGCTAACTTTAGATCTTTATTCAGTCCGTGGCAGATTAATCAGGGCAGATCTCATAAAATGTTGGAAAATTTTCCACGAGCAGTCTTCTCTTTCACCCCAAGATCTTTTTTCCTTATCTCCAACAACACACACTAGCCAAACCCCATACATCTCTAGAGTGTAGACGCAGATTTTTTAGTGTCAGATGTATTGACCTCTGGAACTCCCTGTCTGGGCCAAACACTCTTTGAATATGTTGATTAATCATTATTCAGATATTCCTTCCTAGCTGTCTACTTTCTGTGCACATGGCACACAACTCAGCCCTTTACCCTGTACTTTTCTATTCTGATATATATTGAACAAGGGCTGGCGTGCCAGCAAGATGTGGGCTATCCCAGTGTACCCAAAACTTATCTCCTTTGAGCAGTATGCTGGCCAACCAGGTGAGAGTTAACCCTGTAGTTGGCCTTTCCGTTCTCGAGGTCACTGACTACCTTGAGCAGGTCCCCTTCACCTATTTTCTTCTCGCACAATGACACAAAAAGGAAACCCCATTTCTTCAGCCTGTCATAGTCTGTCACGGAGAATCTTTACTCATCACCTGCATGGAAAAGGTGGGGGGGTATATGCCCTGGGGGCAACACTTAGGTATATAAAGACTCTGCTTGCTGAATACAATGAATACCTTTACCGATATCTTCAACCTCTCCCGGTTACAACATAACATTTCAGCTATGTGGGAAAGAGCCGTAATGTAAAAGGTGACCAATTTGGTCCAAACTTGCCCAACAGGGAGAGTCGGTCAAAGTGCACAGCAAGGTAAAACTTGAGCAGCTTAGGTTCAAGGGCGTGGCAGTGGCACCCCTCAAAATTTGGGCCTTTAAACCCAGTAATCACCTTTAAGCCTCTGGCACCCATACCGTTGGCCTGAGTGGTGTCAAATTGGACTCCACGGCAGCCCTAGCCACCCTCGACCTATGAGTGAGATGGGTAAATCGGAGCAATGACCAATATGACCCAATGTCCAAAAAATCTCAAAGGAACCCCATGAATTTAGCCGAAAATTCGAAGGTAACTGATTTGGTCCACACTTGCCCCACAGGGAGAGAGTCGGTCAAAGTGCACAGCAAGGTAAACATGGGCAGCCTGTGTCCAAGGGCGTGGCAGTGGCACCCCTCCAAATTTAGACCTTTTCACCTAGTAATCACCTTTGGGCCTTTGGCACCCATACCGTTGGCCTGAGTGGTGTTAATTTGGACTCCACGGCAGCCCTAGCTGCCCTCGACCTGTGGGTGAGATGGCAGGTAAATCGGAGCAAGTGACCAAAATTACCCAAAATCCAAAAAATTAAAAATTTCGAAGGTGACTGATTTGTTCCAATTTTGCCCCACAGGGAGAGAGTCGGTCAAAGTGTACAGCAAGGTAAACATGAGCAGCCTAAAACCAGGGGCTTGGAAGTGACACCCCTCCAAATTTGGGCCTTTTCACCCAGTAATCACCTTTGGGCCTCTGGCACCCATACTGTTGGCCTGAGTGGAGTAAAATTGGACTCCACGGCAGCCCTAGCCGCCCTCCACCTGTGGGTGAGATGACGGGTAAATCGAAGCAAGTGACCATAATGACAAAAAATCCAAAAAACCTCAAAGGAATTTGAATTTACCCGAAAATTCGAATGTAACCGATTTGTTCCAAACATGCCCCACAGGGAGAGAGTCGGTCAAAGTGCACAGCAAGGTAAACATGAGCAGCCTGAATCCAAGGGCGTAGCGGTGGCACTCTTCAAAATTTGGGCCTTTTCACCCAGTTATCACCTTTGGGCCTCTGGCACCCATACCGTTGGCCTGAGTAGTGTCAAATTGGACTCCACGGCAGCCCTAGCCGCCCTCGACCTGTGGGTGCAATGGCATGTAAATCGGAGCAGGTAACCAAAATGACCCAAAATCCAAAAAGTCTCAAAGGATTAACCCCGTCAATCTAGCCAAATATTCGAAGGTAAACGATTTGTTCCAAACATGCCCCAAAGAGTAAGTTTGGGCCAAATCGGAGACATGACGGTTTTTAGCCACTTGTCCCGATTGGGTCACCACCTGAGCAACAGGTCGAGGGCCACCAGGACTCTTGCGGATCGCACTTAGATACTGCTCAGGCTAAAAGTACGGACGCCAACAGCCGGAAATGAGAGGGGAAAATTACACAAAGACAAACAAATTTAGCTGGTCGCCACAACCTCGCCCTTGGGTCCAGGTTGCCCACGTCTACCTCGCTGTGCCCTGTGGACGACTCTCTCCCTCTGGAGTAAGTTTGGGCCAAATCGGAGACATGACGGTTTTTTGGCCAAATGCGACACCCGCAACATCTCGCGTATAATGTATATGGGGTGGATATCCCTGGCCGAGAGACCGGTTGCCCCCCACCCAACCCAATGGAGGACACCGCGGATGGACTAAATGATGTCGGACGACTGCTGGTCCATGATGGGCGAGGTTAGCCCGCAACTTCCAGCCGACATACCCAAGCCTGCTGCTGACCGTGGTGTAGTACCCCGCGAATGGGCTAAGTGATGTCGGTCTAAGGGCGAGATGGCAGGTAAATGGGTGCAGGTGACCAAGATAACCCAAAATCCAACAAATCTCAAAAAATTAACCCCATGAATTTAGCCGAAAATCCGTAAGTGACCGATTTGGTCCAAACTTGCCCCATAGGGAGAGAGTCAGACACACTGCACAGCAAGTTAGACATGAGCAGCCTGAGTCCAAGGACGTGGCAGCGACACCCGTCTAAATTTGGGCCTTTTCACCCAGTAATCACCTTTGGGCCTCTGGCACCCATACTGTTGGACTGAGTCGTGTAAAATTGGACTCCACGGCAACCCTAGCCGCCCTCGACATTTGGCTGACATGGAGGGTAAATCGGAGCAAGTGACCAAAATGACACAAAATCCAAAAAATCCTTTGAGATTTGTTTGGATTTTGGGTCATTTTGGTCATTTGCTCCGATCTACCCACCATCTCAGCCACAGGTCGAGGGCGGCTAAGGCTGCCGTGTAGTCCAATCTGACACCACTTAGGCCAACGGTATGGGTGCCAGAGGCACAGAGGTGATTACTGGGTGAAAAGGCTCAAATTTGGAGGGGTGCCACTGCCACGCCTTTGGACTGAGGCTCCTCATGTTTACCTTGCTGAGCACTTTGACCGACTCTCCCTGTGGGGCAAGTTTGGACCAAATCGGTGACCTTTGAATTTACCGGTAAATTCATGGGGTTAATCCTTTGAGATTTTTTTGATTTTTTGTCATTATGGTCATTTGCTCCGATTTACCCGCCATCTCAGCCACAGGTCGAGGGCGGCTAGGGCTGCCGTGGAGTTCAATCTGACACCACTCAGGCCAACGGTATGGGTGCCAGAGGCACAGAGGTGATTACTGGGTGAAAAGGCCCAAATTTGGAGGGGTGCCACTGCCACGTCTTTGGACTGAGGCTGCTCATGTTTACCTTGGTGAGCACTTTGACCGACTCTCTCCCTGTGGGGCAAGTTTGGATCAAATCGGTGACCTTCGAATTTTCGGGTAAATTCATGGGGTTAATCCTTTGAGATTTTTTTGATTTTTTGTCATTATTGTCACTTGCTCCGATTTACCCGCTATCTCAGCCACAGGTCGAGGGCGGCTAGGGATGCCGTGGAGTCCAGTCTGACACCACTCAGGCCAACGGTATGGGTGCCAGAGGCCCAGAGGTGATTACTGGGTGAAAAGGCCCGAATTTGGAGGGGTGCCATTGCCACGCCTTTGGACTGAGGCTGCTCATGTTTACCTTGCTAAGCACTTTGACCGACTCTCTCCCTGTGGGGCAAGTTTGGACCAAATCGGTGACTTTGAATTTTTTTTTTTTTTTTTTTTTTTTTTTTTTTTTTTTTGTCATTATGGTTACTTGCTCCGATTTATCCGCCATCTCAGCCACAGGTCGAGGGCGGCTAGGGCTGCCGTGGAGTTCAATCTGACACCACTCAGGCCAACGGTATGGGTGCCAGAGGCCCAGAGGTGATTACTGGGTGAAAAGGCCCAAATTTGGAGGGGTGCCACTGCCACGCCTTTGGACTGAGGCTGCTCATGTTTACCTTGCTGAGCGCTTTGACCGACTCTCTCCCTGTGTAGCAAGTTTGGACCAAATCGGTGTGGCGGTGACAGCCCTCCAAAGTTGGGCCTTTTCACCCAGTAATGACCTTTAGGCCTGTGGCAGCCATACCGTTGGCCTGACTGATGTGCAATTGGACTCCACGGCAGCCGTGGGCGCCCTGGACCTGTGGGTGTGATAGCGGGTAAATCGGTGGAAGTGACCATAATGACCCAAAATCCAAAAAATCTCAAGGGCCCCATGAATTTGAGCGAAAATCCGAAGGTGACCGATTTGGTCGAAACTTGTCCCACAAGGAGAGAGTCGGATACAGTGCACATGAAGGTAGACATGAGAAGCCTGAGACCAAGGGTGTGGCGGTGACAGCCCTCCAAATTTGGGCCTTTTCACCCAGTAATGACGTTTAGGCCGGTGGCACCCATACCGTTGGCCTGACTGATGTGCAATTGGACTCCACGGCAGCCCTGGCTGCCCTGGACCTGTGGGTGTGATAGCGGGTAAATCGGTGGAGGTGACCAAAATGACAAAAAAAAAAAAAAAAAAAAAAAGGGGGTACCCCATGAATATGAGCGAAAATCCGAAGGTGAGCGATTTGGTCGAAACTTGTCTCACAAGGAGAGAGTCGGATACAGTGCACATAAAGCTAGACATGAGAATCCTGAGACCAATGGTGTGATTTTTTGCATTTTGGGTCATTATGGTCACCACCGATTTACCCACTATCACACCCACAGGTCCAGGGCGGCCAGAGGCCTGCGTTTATCCTTAGAAGACGTTACCATGTTATTTGGCCAACTATACCCGGCCAAGTCCTCTTTTCGGCGGAACTGCCGTTCCGACCATTTCGACAACAAATTCTTTTTTTAGTACATAGATAAGCCAGGAAGAAGTGTAGCCAGGCTAAAGGTTTTATAAACTGATGAAACACGAATACCAGACGGTGTGTTCCCAGTAATACTGCAAGCCTGTGCAGGAGTACTTAGCTTTCCCTGACAGTAATATTCAAATCATCACAAGAGACAGGTGAAGTCCTAGAGCATTGGAGGAATGCAACTATCACTCCAATATACAAGAAAAGTAGAAAAACAAATCAACTGAACTATGTCACTCACAAGCGTGGCTGTTAAGGTATTGGAAACCATTGTCAGATGGAAAATTGTACCTCTGGTTGGCTAAGAGAGTGGTGACGTCATGGAAAAGGAGACGACTGATTGACTAAGAGCGATGACGTCACGGCAACAGAGACGACTGATTGACTGAGAGCGAGACGCCCGCAAACCCACGGGAAAGCCTTTAGAAACACCTGGGGAGCCCTTTGGGAGCCCTTGGATAGTCACTAGGGAACCTCTGAGAATCCCTGTGGGGATTCCCTGTTGAACCCTCTAGGAACTACTGAGGAGCCCATTAAGAACCCCCTGGAACTTCAAGGGGGGCACTTGGGGAGCCCCTGGGGTGCACTCTGGAAACTCCTGGGGAGCCTCTGTGGGACCCCTTGGAAGCCTTCAGGGAATCCCTTGGTACTAATAAAAGAATTCCTGTAATCGGACCGGAAACCGGAAATCCCACAAGGGAACACGTCCCCTCCGGCCCGGTGTGTCTCTGCAAGATTGTCGAACACCATGGCCAATGCCGCGCAAGACAAACACAAGCAACGCCATTTTTGGAGTTGGATAAGAAAGGGAAATGTTTACTAAATTATGTGAAGAAGAATAAAAGGTTAAAACAGGAGTTAGTTAACATTCATAGAAGTGAATTCCCTGAGAAGTTCATGTCCTCTTTGTCTCTTTTCGGCAAGAAGAAAGCTAATGAGGCGTCAGAAATCAAGAAGAGTATTTTGTTGTTCTTTAGAAAAATTAAGCGCCCAGAGGAGGAGGAGTTTAAAAACAATCCAGCTCAACAGCTGAGTCTTGAGGATCTTGCAGATTACGACGGAGATATAGACCCTGAAGAAGAGAAGCGATTTGTTTCTCACTACTGGGCTGCATACAGATCGTTTATATCCAAGAGTGGGTGGTTTAGCGCTAACGAGGATTTTATATCCTATCATTCTCACATGAAATGCAAGCAGCCCGTAGGGCTGGATGCCGAAAGCACCTGCGAGCGAGGCGAGCTCGCCCGAAAGGCCGAGACCCCGCATAGTGGAATTTGGTGAAGCCCGATGCTCGTATCTATGCCATTTATTTCTTCCTCTTGGATATCCACCTTCTACTATAGGCATTTTTCCCTGTCCTCTTCTATGACGAATACTATTGAAAGTTGAATTCATTACTTCGGTTGTTTCTGTATCATCTTCCGTCAGGTTCTCCTCCCTGTTAATTAGCCTAGTGACCTCCTTAATACATGTCTTGGACCTGACATATCACCAGAAATGTTGATAATTCTCCAGTGTATTCATCGCTACTTCTCTTTTAAATCTGAACTTTGCTTGTGTTATCTCCTTGGGTGCTCTATTTCTTGCCTCTGTATATTTCTGTCTACACAGTGGTTTTCGTCTTTCTCTATATCTTGCCCATATCTCTTCTTTCTTAAGAATCACCCTATGAAGTTTTGAATTTATCCACTTAGACCATGTCCTTCCTTTAGCTGCTATTTTAGTGGAAACATAAAGATTGACTACTCTATTATACTGCTCTAAAATATTTTTCGTTTACCTTCCGTTGCTTGTAGTTCAAGCAACACTTCCCATCACACTTCTTCCAAAAGTTTATTTATATTATTTGTGTCTCCTTTGTGATAATTTATTCTCCTGCCTTCCGTGCTTTGTTCCTGGGGTTATCTATCAATATCAAAGATAAAAATAAATGTAGAATATTTACTCAATCCCATTGGCGTCCATGAGGTAAATATATACACAAGCCCTCACATCCCATCAAAGGGTAGCTTCTCGAGAGGTCAGTGGATTAAGTCAATTTCAATTATGGAACCTTTTGACGCTCATGTTAAATGGTTTCTTATTTTATCTTATTTATCTATTCATTTATTTTATTTTTGCTTCTCCAGGGAGGTTTTATTTGACTGAGGGAAAAACCCTTCGATGTAGTAACAACCTTGTAGATTTTATTCTGCCTAACGCCATTTTTTTTTGTAACGTCACTTTTTTCATTTGCTCTGTTGTCTGCTTATCTTCGACACTTATCTTTTTTCCTCTATCCAATGTCTAATAAATTTAAAAAAATCTTCTGTCAGATGTTTCTTACTTGATTAAAAAATTGAATTTTGTAATACGGATGTCTTTTGTTGACGATGTTTTCGCGGGCATTCAGGTGAGACATCTTACGGAGACTTTATGTAACACATTATGGGTTCAGCCAATAGCGGAGACTTTATGTAACACATTATGGGTTCAGCCAATAGCCTAATAGTTTTGAGTCCCGTGACCGATTTCAGCCAATCACAGGGCTTTCCTTCATAGCGAAAACGAAATCGGACAGGCGCCATCTTAGTTTTGAATTGCTTTGTGACGAGTGTGGACGATTTGTCTAAAGATTTGTGTTTTTTTTTTCTTTCTTATTTTGTAAAAAATGGCGTTCCGAGTGCTTTGGAAAGGACCACGGTGTCCTTCCAAAAGAATATATATATTTTTTAAATGTGATATCTGCAAGATGCAGCCAGGGATGGAAATGGCTTGAGAGTACATGGCGGCATATCTCAAATTCAATCTTTTTCTTATGTTCAATCTGCATTAGTGGGAACAATATTTATTATACTTCTTCGAGTAAAACTGACGGGTGCTTCATTCATGCGTATGCCACCTTTTTCTCCAAAATCTATTTCCATCACTGGTGTTATTCTGAAGGACGAGAAGATTGACCTGCGCTCGCCAGACTGCTGGACAAGAGCCTTCACTCTTGACCTAAGGTAAGTTCTAATTATGTGCTTCCCAGGTTTCTTGTCGGGTGAACTGCCCACAGTGAAGTTAGATTGATATAGGGTTACGATGTAATGAACGGCAAGGTCTGCGATATCTGCTTGGGTCTGGCAGATAGTTTAGGTAAAGGAGCTCACTGAAAGCTTGGGCTAGGTCACGTAGCCCAGTCAATGGTGTAATCAGTCACTCAACAACCCCAATCTCCAACCTAGCTCACCCATATGTTATTCTTTCTTTACGTGCGTGTGTGTGCTTGATGTCAAATTCATCAAATAAGTTCAACTTCTGGTAAATTTTTAGAATTGCACACCCACGCGATATAGCAATAGAAGGTAAAATTTTAGAAGTGCACATCTACGCGTTATAGCAGTAGAAAATTAAATGTTCATTTTTTGTATTCTGATACCTCAACGTAGTATACTTTTTTTTTGTGGAAATCAATAACAGAAAAAATTGTTAAAAGCGATACATTAACGAACAAAGCTATGACGACTGCTTGAGATGCCATCTTTTTTTATAGATGCAAAACTCGAAGAAATTTAAATATGATAAATTCGTCTAACCTAACCTTCGTTTAGTAATTTGGAATCTGTAATTCTAGGGGTCACCAGAGTTGTCGTCGTCGTCAAGAGAATTTAATGGTTACATTAGAGATAAAAAGGTTGTTAGGAATCACATTGGTCCACTATTATCTGCTGACGGTCAACTTGAAAATTCAAATGAAGGAATGTGTAATATCTTAAACAATTATCTTAGCTCGGTATTCGTAAATGACCTCAAAGTGAACTCTAAACTGAAACCTGTGAAAAGCCTAGGGTAAACTTAATCACTACGGTAAATATAACAAAAGAAAAAAATGAAAAGGTGTATAGATAAACTCAAAGTTAATAAAACACCAGGGCCTGACGGTTGGCATCCAAGAATCTTAAAGGAAATGAAAAATGAGATTGTTGTTCCAGTAGAAACTATTTTCAAGAAATCCATCATATCCGGAGATGTCCCAAGAGAATGGAAGCTAGCTAACGTTACTCCCATATTCAAAAAAGGTGACAAAAAGAAGCTAAATAACTATAGGCCTATAAGTTTGACTTCAATCGTAGGAAAAATAATGGAAAGTATCATCAGAGATGCAATCGAACATCATTTAGAAAGTAACCGTTTGATAAATGATAGCCAGCATGGTTTCAGACGGAAACGTTCTTGCGTGACTAACTCGAATTCTACAACACAGTTATCTCGAATTATGACAAAAGAAACAATATAGATTTAATATATCTAGACTTTGCAAAAGCTTTTGATACCGTCCCACACGAAAGACTACTTACTAAATTAGCTTTATACGGAATAAGTGGTAGCCTATTAGGTTGGACTAGTAATTGGTTGAATGATCGAAAACAGAGTTGTTTTAAATGGAAAAATGTTACAAGTGGAGTTCCTCAGGGTTCCGTTCTTGGGCCACTTCTATTCATAGTATATATAAATGATATAGACCATGGACTAAAATCTACTGTTTCCAAATTTGCTGATGATACAAAACTGTGCGGAGTGGCAAATGATCACTCAAACCAATTAAATATTCAAGAAGATATAGATAAATTACAGCAATGGTCTGAAAAGTGGCTAATGAAATTTAACACAAGTAAATGCAAGGTAATGTACATAGGTAAAAATAACAGTAAGTACGATTACAAGTTATTTGGAAATTCGTTAACAAAAGTGGATAGTGAAAAAGATCTCGGCGTAATGATCAGTAACGACCTCAAATCATCCAAGCAGTGTATTTCAGCCTCTGAGAAAGCAAATAAGATTCTAGGACTGATTGCGCAATCTTTTGATTTCAAAAGTCCATCACTCATTAACAAGCTATATAAATCGTTAGTTCGCCCACATTTGAATATGCTGTTTCCGTATGGTCAGCGAATCTCATTAAAGACATTGACAGACTGGAAAAAGTACAACGGCGAGCCACAAAACTGATTCCAAATATCAAAAATAAATCATACAAAAATCGACTAAAACATATGAATCTGTTTTCCCTAAAAAAGCGTAGACTCAGAGGTGACTTGATACAGGTCTTTAAGATTTTAAAGGGAATTGACAACATCAAAAGTGACAAAATTTTCACATTGAATGAGAATCAGACAAGAAACAATGGTCTCAAACTATCCGGAAATAGATTCAATTTGGAAGTAGGTAGAAACAACTTTGCCAACCGTGTAGTTAATGAATGGAATAAACTTCCTGCACAGGTAGTGCAATGTAGTTCAGTTCGAAGCTTTAAGAATCATTTAGATAAACACCTAAGCAAGATGCTGTAATGATTATAATTTATCTTATATTATTTGTTTTTGTTTTGTTATCATTTGTCGATTTTCATTTATTATTAGTTATATGTCAATTTATTATTATTTGCTATTCACCTGTTTGTTTATTATTCAACTATACCTATGCATTTATTTATGTATTTTATTTGTTATTTACATTATTATATTTTTTATTTTTTATTTTATCATTAATATGATTTTTTTTCGCATCCGACCTAGATATGGACCAAAAGGTCTCCTGTCGGCATGCTCCGCCTTTGTAATCATTTGTAATTCTTTGCAAGAATGTTGACGGCCGGTTTTGGCATCCGATAGGACTGCGGGGTTGCAAAGGAGTTTCATTGTTTGAAGAATAGCATGAAGCTCAGTTCCGTAGCACTGTTTTGAAAACATTTAGCGTGGTGACGTCACTTAGAGTGGGGAAACACACAGTACACAACGTGAACGCCATCGTCCATCTGACATTGACGGGACTGAACAAACTGGGCCTATCGTCGCAGCTCCGTTCGGTAGTGTATTTGCTTTTAGCAACGATTTTTGTTATTGATTTCCGCCAAGAAAAAAGTATATTACGTTGATTTATTATTTTCTATTGCTATATCGCGGAGGTGTGCATTTAAAAAAAAAAAAAAGCAACTTGTCTATAAATCAACAATTTGAAAAATGAGAACAAGCGCTACAGAGGCGAATATTTACAGGAGACTGTAACCGTTTGAGGGAGGGAGGGGAAGGGGGAGGGGAAGGGGGAGAGGGAGGGAGGGGAAGGGGGAGGGAGATGGACGGAGGGGTGCGTGCGTGTGTGTGTGTGTGTGTACGTGCGTGTGCGGGGGAGGGGGAGGGGGAGAGGGAGGGAGGGGGAGGGGGAGAGGGAGGGAGGGGAAGGGTGAGGGGAGAGGGAGGGGGAGAGGGAGGGAGGGGGAGGGGGAGTGAGAGGGTGCGCTTGTGTGCGTGCGTGCGTACGTCCGTGCGCACGAGCGCACATGTGTGTATTCACCTCGGATCTGCTGCAGTCTCTGTGTGTGTGTGTGTGTGTGTGTGTGTGTGTGTGTGTGTGTGTAATAATAATAATAATAATAATAGAAGGTTTATTTCAATTGCAGTAGTACACTGACAATTATACATTGCAAAAGCTGATTAAAAATATAGGACTTAGAGTGTAAACACTGTAAAAGTTCACATAGAGTTGATTATGTGCACAATGGATGGGATGGCATTGTTTTTGTAGCGTTCAGTCCTTGGCACTTTCATTGGCACGAGCCTATTTTTGTGGTGTGCATGTGTGTGTGTGTGTGTGTGTGTGTGTGTACGCGTGTGAGTGTGCGTGCGTGCCTGCGCGCGTGTGTGTGTGTGCGTGCGTGTGTGCGTGTGCGTTCGCGCGCGTGTGTGTGTGTGTGACCGCGCGCGTGTGTGTGTGTGTGCGTGCGTGTGTGCGTGTGCGTTCGCGCGCGCGTGTGTGTGTGTGTGTGTGTGTGTGTGTGTGTGTGTGTGTGTGTGTGTGTGTGTGTGTGTGTGTGTGTGTGTGCGTGTGTGTGTGTGTGCACGTTTGCGTGCGTGTCCGCGCGCGTGTGTGCATTTGTGTGCGTGTGCGCGCGTGTGTATGTGTGTGTGTGTGTGTACGTGTGTGTGTGTGCGTGTGTGTGTGCGCGTGCGTGCGTGTGTGTGTGTGCGCGTGTGTGTGCGTGTACGCGCGCGTGTGTGCTTTTTTGTGCGTGTGCGCGCGTGTGTATGTGTGTGTGTATATGTGTGTGTGTGCGCGCGTGTGTGTGTGCGTGTGTGCGTGTGTGGTCGTGCGTGTGTGGTCGTGCGCGCGTACGTGTGTGTGTGCGCGTGTGCGTGTGTGCATGTGCGTGCGTGTGTGCGTGTGCGCGCGCGTGTGTGTGTGTGTGCGCGCGCGCGCGTGTCTGTGTGTGCGTGTGTGTGCGCGTGTGTGTGTGTGCGCGTGGGAAAGAGGGAGATGGAGGGAGGGGGAAGGAAGTAGGTAGGGAGGGAGGGTGGGAGAGGGGGGGAGGGAGAAGGAGGGAGGGAGAGGGAGAGGGAGGTAAGGGGAGGGAGGGAGGGAGAGGGAGAGGGAGGTAAGGGGAGGGAGGGAGGGAGAGGGAGAACTTTGTAAAGGCGCCTTCAGCCGAAGAGGTAAGGAAGCTTAACAAAGCATAGTGATGATAGCACATCACTATCAAATAAGCGAGTGCTCCGGCTTAAATAAGAACCCCTTGAAAGACAAAATTCTTGAGTACTTAATTTCCCGAAATTTAACGGGGATGAACCAGATAATTTCTTCTCTATTTTCGAGAAGTTAGCACGTATGTACCAATGGCCTTTCAGCCAGTGGATGCAGATAGTGTATGGTGCCCTCTCAGGAAAAGCTCTCGACACATTTATTGCACTTTCCGAAAGTCAGAGTAGTGATTATTATGTACTTAAATACAATATTCTACAAGCATACCAGCTTGTTCCTGAAGCCTACCGGCAACAATTCAGGAAATGTAGGAAATCCAAGCACGAGACCCACGTGGAGTACTTCCGACGAAAGCTCCGCTCGTTCACCCGGTGGGTGGAGAGCGAGAAGGCTCACGTAGACCTGGAGAAACTCCAAGAGTAAGTATTGATGGAGGATATTAGAAATAATATCCCTCCAGATGTGCGAGCCAACTTGGATCAGCGAGGTATTCGTACCTTGGTAGAGGCTGGCCCAGCGCCCGACTGTTACCATTTAACTAATCCTAGAATGCATTCCAGGTCTCACCCTGCCTTGCCCCAAAGCTTCACCCCCACTAGGGACTCCAAGCCAATCGGACCTCCACAGCCTCCTCGACCGACGGCCCACTCATCATCTGTTTCATCTACCTCAGGTAAGCCCATTGATAGTGAGACCAGGGGATCTACCCCTTACTGGAGGCAGGAGCTATTGCAAGTATTGCAAAAGGCCAGGACATCATGTTGATGACTGTTTCAAACTACAACAAAAATAGGCTCCTCTCCGAGCAATCGGAAAGTTTTTTGGAGCCCTGTCTCACTGCTGTTAGCCCATCAGTTGTCCCAGATAATTCTTCCCCACCTATGTTATCAACATTTGAACCATTCTGTTCTTCTGGTTCAGTGGGCCTTTATCAAGATAGCCCATCCACAATTATCAAGCTTCTGAGAGACACAGGCTCAGCCTTATCACTAATTACAAAAGATGTGGCTGCTTTGATAGATGCATATTATACTGGCAATTAGGTCCTTGTGAGCGGTTTAACAGGCGGGTCACATATCCCTATATGCCTAGTATACTTGCGGCCAGATGTTAGGACAGGTTATGCCCAGGTAGGAGTAGTCGACAAGTTACCTGTAGAAGGAGTTTCACTCCTTATAGGAAATGACCTCGCCAGGGGCACGATGTTACCTAATGCCATAGTCTCCTTGTGTCCCTCTACCGAAAATAATACTTCCCAATTAGAGGCAGACATTCCGGGCATATTCTCTGCATGTGCTGTTACTCGTAGCATGAGCCGCAGGGTGGAGGCAGAGATTAGCATGCATAAAGAGGATGCTCATGTTGGTGTAATTACCCCCCAACCTAGTGACCTTGCTGATTTAAATCTTGGTGAATTTTTTTTAAAACTTCACCACCAGGTGACCTGCAGAATAGGTTTGATAGCGAAAACGACTCAGAGGGAGACAATGTTACCACCCTGGATAGTTTTGGTTCCTCCCCAGTCACTAGGAGTAAGCTCGTTCATCTCCAAAAAGAGGACCCTGAACTAGCCAGTTGTTTCCGTAGAGCTATTAGTGAAGAGGAAGCTAAGTCTGAATGTAACTGCTATTACCTTAGCTCAGACATATTGATGCAGAAGTTCCGTCCTACTGATTCCCCTGCAAATTACCCTTGGTCTGTCCGTCACCAAACAATGGTCTCAAATCCATTACGGAAGGAGATCCTGGGTATTGCTCATGATGGGGTAGGAGGACATTTGGGAGTTAGGAAGACTAGTGCAAAAATTCTAGCTCATTTCTATTGGCCTAAAATGAAGAAAGATATTAGTTCCTACATTAGTACATGTCACCGTTGTCAGGTAGCAGGGAAACCGCACCCCAGTGTTAAACCGTTCCCTCTACAACCTATCCCTGTCATTGAGGAACTTTTTGGCAGAATTGTCATAGATTGCGTTGATCCTCTGCCAAAGACCCCCTGTCACCCCCGCGTCCGTCGTCTCCTCTCAGAGCGTTTCTATTCTCTCTAAAATTTGTCCTAAGGCCCCATGCCTTGGTCTTCTTGGTGGTGAATAAAATAGGGTGTAGTTTTTCTCTGAAGCTTGTTGGTCTAAATCAGCCCGAGAATCCCAGCCGGAATTTTCTACATCACGTCAAGCCACTTTCGTTCTGACATCACTCTTTCATTCATCCAATAGTCTTTTACTTCTCAAACAAGTGACACACCTGAAGGACGTGACTTTCCTTTCTGCAGCAATGATTTTTCTCCTCCACCTTTTTTCTCCAATTGGAGAGGCTGTTATACTCTTCTAAACTATGTCACAATGTAAGCATTATGTCGTAACAAAAAATGGCTCGTCCGCTTACAAACAATTAAAAGACAACAATGTCGCAACCACCAGGCGACACTCCGCATTTAATTACCTCAGCACTTTTAAATATATGCAAGGCGCGAGTCTGACTCAGATATCCTTGGCGCCTGTCAGCCGTCGGCCGTTGCCTCACAAGTTTTCATAACTGACCCTGGATTAGCATTCGTTCTCCATCTACCTCTCGATCTACTCTGATCTACCTTTAATGTCTACCTCTATCTACCGGCCTCTTACAGGGCTCGGCAGCTACCGTTGGTCGTCCCGACCAATTTCTTATTTCCCTCTTACAGGGCTTGCTAATATATACTTGAAATTCATTCTAATAAGCTAACCTACTATATTTTAAAGAAATAAGCAACCCTCAAAAATGCACCAAATAATTCAAGCAGATTAAATGCAAATAACATGCATGTAAACTTTATAAGGCATAGATCAAAATAAATTGCAAGGTTCCTTAAGAACACAGTTTTCAATGGTTTCATCATCTTTTCAAAGATGATAGCAGTATCCAATAATTCATGTAAATGATAGTGAATAATACATAATACATGTAATTAAGCAGATAATTTGCAAACATATTTGTAAGACTCACTACTTTAGAGTTAAAAGTTGTTGCTGTCTCTTCTTGCATTTCAATATTCATTATTATTATTTTTCAACATACTTAATTCATTTTCAAAGACAGTCTGAATGCTTCATAAATCATCTGAATACTTATGTGAGAGGTCCTTAAGGTTCCAAGTCAGACCACAGTGGATCCAAGGTCTCCATGTATCTGCTTGACACCAAGTTCCAGTTGTTTAGGTCTCCCATTCCAAGTACATACAAATGGCAAACAATACTATCTGTAAAATACATCAAGTTTAATATTCAACCCACAAAGAATAACATTATAATATTCCCTATACTCTTCAGGTTTCCCAACATTGATACACAGGGTATCGCAACTGTCATTTTCAATTAAGTCACTGATCTGCAATTTCACTTTCTATATGTCGTCTAAATGGCATATCACTTCTTCCATTGTGTCTAAGTGTTTAAGTGCAAATTTATTACCACCTGCAGAATCAACTACCCATATATGGACCAGTGTACCTTAGTGAAAGTTTATTATTGGGTGAATGTAGATTGACCATGACTAAATCTCCTAGTTTCAATTCTAGTTTATGTGCTATTTTGTGTTGTTTCTTCATCTCTTGTGAATATTCCTGCATATGTTTCCTAATTCTTTGGTGAATATTTTGAAAAGTATTTATTCTATTCAGTATACAATCATCTATATTATACACAGGTTTCTGGTCAGCAGTCAATATTTTATATGGAAGAGTTTTGTCTTCCCGAAAAAATTAAAAAATGAGGTGTATCACCTGTTGCTACATTGATTTGATTATTCAAAATACGCTTAACACAAGGAATCCAAGTGTCCCAAGTTATACTATGAGGACTTATCATGCTTCTAAGAGATTTTTTTGATTTTGGGGCATTTAGGTCACCTCCACCGATTTACCCGCTATCACACCCACAGGTCCGGCAGGGCCTGGGATGCCCTCCAGTCCAATGGCACACCAGTCAGGCACACGGTATCCCCGCCAGAGGCATAAACGTCAAAAGGCCCAACTTTGGAGGGCTCTCACCGCCACACCCTTGGTCTCACGATTCTGCTGTCTACGCTCATGTGCACCCTATCTCACACTCTACTTCTGGAGCAAGTTTGGACCAAATCGCTGACCTTCGGATTTTGGGCCATTTTGGTCACCTCCACCGATTTACCCGCTATCACACCCACAGGTCCGGCAGGACCTGGGATGCCCTCCAGTCCAATCCCACACCAGTCACCCACACCCTATCCCCGCCAGAGGCATAAACGTCAAAAGGCCCAACTTTGGAGGGCTCTCACCGCCACACCCTTGGTCTCACGATTCTGCTGTCTACGCTCATGTGCACCCTATCCCACACTCTACTTGTGGCGCAAGTTTGGACCAAATCGCTGACCTTCGGATTTCCCCCCAAAATCCATGGAGATTTTTTGGATTTTGGGCCATTTTGGTCACCTCCACCGATTTACCCGCTATCACACCCACAGGTCCGGCGGGGCCTGGGATGCCCTCCAGTCCAATCCCACACCAGTCAGGCACACGGTATCCCCGCCAGAGGCATAAACGTCAAAAGGCCCAACTTTGGAGGGCTCTCACCGCCATCCTGGGTTTACGATTCTTCAGTTATAAAGTTGATAACAATAAGCATAACCCTCATTCAACCTAACCTAACATAACGAAATTTTTATTCCACTGTTGATATTTGACATACTGGGGTGACAATTCATCATGTACCCCCATAAATGTAACATTTGCAAAACTTGTTTGTCCATATTGGATGGAGGCTGTTACTGGATGCCTCATGACCATGGGTCTTCTGCAAGAGCGACCAGGGCCAATGGACTGATTGGTCTCATGTATAGATGCAACTAAACAAAAGAAAAAAACTTAATTTATTTAAAAAAAACATGTTTTTATAGAAAAAATCTTGACACAATTTTTTTTTTTTTTTTAAATGCAGCTCCTGCCACTTATCCACCACTACTGCAACCACAGCCATCAACCAGCAGGGATTCTACTGCTTCAAGCAACATCCCTACTTTCCAGCTTGAGTCGCATGATTCAGAAACGGAATATGCTGAGGGCTCAATTGATGAACCTCCCAGCCCCGGCAGCCGGCCGGCCCCAGATTTCCCCATCTGATATTACAGAGGAGCCTGAAGAGGAACAGTAGGAACCGCAGGACTTGGATTGATGGAGTCAGAAGTTCAGAGCCCAATAACTACAATGTCCGAGTCTGATGCCTGTTCCTAGGAACTTCCCCCCCCCCCCTCCAGGGGATGGCCATGACAGATCGAAGGCTCCATTTGCTCCTATCCTTCCTTCCTTGCACACTCTTCTAGCGTTTTCCAGGCCCATACACCATGGTTAATTTGTGCATACCTTATTGTATATCCTATTTTATGTGTACAGTATGTTTAACCATTCATGACAAGGAAATTTGGAGTGTTTAACCTTTGAAGATTATACTAAGAGTAAATTTTGTAAGGTAGCATATTGGCCCCCCATATGCATGCAGTATCTATCTACACTTGTTGCAGCATCTGAGTCCTGACTAAAAAGGTCAATTACTTGTTTATTTTTATACTGTATCTGATGCCTCTTTGGGTAGGGTAGATATGCATATATGGAGGGATGAATCAAGTACTTACACCTGTTTTCATATACTTGATATTGAACAAATTTGGACGTTTGAAAAAATCATATATTTAATAAATAAAACTTGCTATTATTATTTTTTTTTTTCATCACTAATCTCATTACAATGTACACATGATGCCCATCAATGTGGAATTTATGAGAGTAATTTCAAAGCAATGAACAAAAAACGTAATAACCACTGGAAGGTGCCAAAATAATTGTCAAGACCCCCTGAACAAACAAAAATCATTTAAAAGAAATTATTTTCGACACAAAATGTGGAACTTACATCTACGAGTATGCAAAAGATAAGAATATGTGAGCCTGCAGTTGTGGAACAGCATGTGTTGGGGGGAGGGGTGTGTCACCTTTACATGCAGCCTTTAGTTTGATTTTCTTTATTATTATTTTTAACATTTATAAACAGAACAAAACTGAGATGGGCTGGGCATGTGGCATGTATGGAGGACCATAGAACTCCAAAACGATCAGTTATGATGGGTAGAATGCCTGGAAAGAAGAATTATATTTAACATAAACATATAAATATACACTATGTAATGAATTGGTCAAAACTTAAAAGAATGTTAAAATGGATCTTGTATCATTACTTTTCATTCATTCGACAAACTGTTTGTCAAACATCCCCACGGTTAAACATCACTTCAAGCACGTTTGTCGAATCATTTGACATTCACACGGTCAGTTGTCACTTCAAATACGTTTGTCAAATGTGTTTGACTAAACGTATCGACGTGAAAGGTTTGTGTACAAATCGACATGTCCAAGGGAGATATTCACGTATAAAGGACCATCTAGAGATGTCTGCAACGGAAGTCATTATGTCGTTATTCAAATGGAGGTTGGAGGTACGAGTACATATGCTACTGTGTTTGCGAATTTTGATGATTAATATTATATCATCTTGATACTTGGTATCTTTATAATTACTTCTGTCGATTAATTTGTAATATTAGGTTCTTTAAGGAAGAAGGAATCAAATGAAGACATTGTATTTAATGTAGATACTTCGCAGTACACGGAATGCACCAAAAAGTGTGAGTTTGGACAAGAAATATTTTCATTTTGGGGGAAATATGTTGTCAGAAATATAATTATGTGTAACAACTGCCTAATCATACAACTGTGCTCGTGCATAGATGACAAAAAGAAAAAAAATAGATTCTCACATTGGGAAAGACGTCATTAATCCCACAATGCACCGCGCGCCATTGCCGTCATTATTTTCGTGACGTCGATAGAAAACGCTATTTTTGTGTGTGTGTATATATATATATTTTAAGTTTCCTGATCATCTCCATCGAGGTTTTGGTCCTCAAAATACAGAAATGTGCTTCCCGCGTTCTGAAGCCGACGTTATGACGTCACGTTGTCAAAATCCACCATATTTTTTGTATTTTTAAAATATCTTTCCACGTGTTTAAAAAAATTCTCAATGTTTCGTTCAACACAATTGTCAAAATTTATCGTCTTTTCTATATTTTCAAAACTTTTCTCCACATGTATTTTAAGGATTTTCTCAGAATGTTTCGCTCAGAACACAATTGTCAAAATTCATCGTCTTTTCTATATTCTTTTTTATACAGTTTTATACATTTTTCTCTACACGGCTTTCTCAGAATGTTTCGTTCAGTGTTACGGAAGGCCACGTCCTGCCCTGAAAAATTCGCTCCCTGATACCATAACGCATTGATTTGCCTTTCACGTCGTCTTAAACTAGGGAAAAACATTGTCGATTTCCATCTTCACACTTGGCTAAAATACCGTCGAATTCCTCCTTCACACACAGCAAAAATACCGTCGATTTCTATCTACACACGGCAATTATACTGTCGATTTCCTCCACACAGCAAAAATACCGTCGATTTCCATCTACACATTAGGCAGAAATACCGTTGATTTCCATGTACACACTAGGGAAAATACCGTCGATTACTATCTTCACACTACCATTGATTTCCATGTTCATACTGAGCAAAACTGCCGTCGACTTCCATCTTCACTCTAGGCAAAATTACCGTCGATTTTTATCAACACTAGGCAAAAATGCCGTAGATTTCCATTTTCACATTGGGCAAAATGCCGTCGGTTTTGGTTTTCTATATCGACGTCTTGCTTCACATTTATTTTTTGTTTTATTCGCTATGACCATATACAAGGACTGAAAAATCTTCCCGCGCTCTGGTGCCGACTTTATGACGTCACGTCGCATATATTTTCTGTATTTTTAAAACATCTTTCCACGTGTTTAAAAAAAATTCTCAATGTCTCGTTCAACAAATTGTCAAAACTCATCGTCTCCTCTATATTTTTAAAACTTTCCTCTGCATGAATTTAAAGATTTTCTCGTATGTTTCGCTCAGTTTTTAATAAGAACAAACTTGTCAAAATTCATCGTCTTTTCTTCTTAAACATTTTTCTCTACACGGGCTTCTCAGAATGTTTCGTTCAGTGTTACGTAAGGCCACGTGCTGACCTGAAAATCACGTTCCCTGATACCATGACCTCTTTACCTTTCATGTCGTCTTAAACTAGGCAAAAACCACCGTCGATTTCGATCTTCACACAAGGTAAAAATGCCGTCGATTTCCTCCACACAGGGCAAAAAGCCGTCAAAAGTGCCGTCGATTTCTTCACAACAGGCAAAAATACCGTTGATTTCCATCTTCACACTAGTCAAAAACTACCATCGATTTCCATCTTCACACTAGGCAAAAATACCGTTGATTTCCATCTTCACACAGCAAAATTACCGTCGATTTTGATATACGAGGCAAAATTACCGTTAATTTTTATCTTCACACTAGGCAAAAACACCGTCGATTTCCATCTTCACACTAGGAAAAAAACCCGTCAATTTCCATCTTCACACTAGGCAAAAAATACCGTCGATTACCATTATCACACTAAGCAAAAAGATCATCGATTTCCATCTTCACACCAGGCAAAAATACCGTTGATTTCCATTTTCACACTGAGCAAAATTACCGTCGATTTTGAAAAATACCGTTGATTTCCATGTTCACACTGAGCAAAATTACCGTCGATTTTGATCTTCACACTAGACAAAAATGCCGTCAATTTCCTTCTTCACACTAGGCATAATGCCGTCGACTTTGGTTTTCTATGTGGACGTCTTGTTTCATATTTATTTTTTGTTTTATTCACGATGACCATACACAAGGACCGAAAAATCTTCCCGCGCTCTGATGCCGACGTTATGACGTCACGTCGCATATATTTTCAATTTTTTTAAAACATCTTTCTTTCCACGTGTTTAAAAAAATTCTCAATGTTTCGTTCAACACAATTGTCAAAACTCGTCGTCTCTTTTATATTTTTAAAACTTTTCTCTCTGCATGTATTTAAATCGTTTCTCGTGATGTTTCGCTCAGTTTTAATGACCACAATTGTCAAAATTCATCGTCTTTTCTTCTTAAAAAAAAATCTCTACACGGCTTTCTCACAATGTTTCGTTCAGTGTTACGTAAGTACACATGCTGACCTAAAAATTTCGTTCCCTGATACCATGACATGACTTTCATGTCTTAGGCAAAAAACACCGTCGATTTCTATCTTCACACTAGACAAAAATACCGTCGATTTCCTCCGTACAGGGCAAAACTGCCGTCGATTACCATCATCACACTAGGCAAAAATACCGTCGATTTTCATCTTCACACCAGGCAAAAATACCGTTGATTTCCATGTTCACACTGAGCAAAATTACCGTCGATTTTGATCTTCATACTGGGCAAAATTACCGTCGATTTTCATCTTCACACTAGGCAAAAATACCGTTGATTTCCATGTTCACACTGAGCAAAACTGCCGTCGATTTCCATCTTCACACTAGGCAAAAATACCGTCGATTTCCATGTTCACACTGAGCAAAACTGCCGTCGATTTCCATCTTCACACTAGGCAAAAATACCGTCGATTTCCATGTTCACACTGAGCAAAATTACCGTCGATTTTCATCTTCACACTAGACAAAAATACCGTCGATTTCCATCTTCACACTAGGCAAATATACCGTTGATTTCCGTGTTCACACTGAGCAAAACTGCCTTCGACTTCCATCTTCACACTAGGCAAAATGACCATCTATTTTTATCTTTACACTAGACAAAAATGTCGTCAGTTTTCTTCTTCACACTAGGCATAATGCCGTCGACTTTGGTTTTCTATGTGGACGTCTTGTTTCACATTTATTTTTTGTTTTATTCGCGATGACCATACACAAGGACCGAAAAATCTTCCCGCGCTCTGATGCCGACGTTATGACGTCACGTCGCATATATTTTCAAATTTTTTAAAACATCTTTCTTTCCACGTTTAAAAAAATTCTCAATGTTTCGTTCAACACAATTGTCAAAACTCGTCGTCTCTTCTATATTTTTAAAACTTTTCTCTCTGCATGTATTTAAATAGTTTCTCGTGATGTTTCGCTCAGTTTTAATGACTACAATTGTCAAAACTCATCGTCTTTTCTTCTTAAAAAAAAAAAAAAAATCTCTACACGGCTCTCTCAGACTGTTTCGTTCAGTGTTATGAAAGTCCACATGCTGACCTAAAAATTTCGTTCCCTGATACCATGACATCTTTACCTTTCATGTCTTAAACTAGGCAAAAAACACCGTTGATTTCCATCTTCACACAAGACAAAAATACCGTCGATTTCCTCCGTACAGGGCAAAACTGCCGTCGATTACCATCATCACACTAAGCAAAAAGGCCATCGATTTCCATCCTCACACTAGGCAAAAATACCGTCGATTTCCATCTTCACACCAGGCAAAAATACCGTTGATTTCCATGTTCACACTGAGCAAAACGTCGATTTTTATCTTCACAGATTTTCATACTAGGCAAAATTACCCTCGATTTTTATCTTAGGCAAAAATACCATCGATTTTCATCTTCACACTAGGCAAAAATACCGTTGATTTCCATCTTCACAGAGCAAAACTGCCGTCGATTTCCATCTTCACACTAGGCAAAATTACCGTCGATTTTTTATATTCACACGAGGCAAAAATGTCGATTTACATCTTCACATTTGGCAAAAAAAACGTTGTTTTCCATGTTGACACTGAGCAAAACTTCCGTCGATTTACACTTCACACTGAGCAAAACTGCCGTCGATATTTATCTTCACACTAGTCAAGATATACCATCGATTTCCATCTTCACACTAGGCAAAAATACCGTCGATTTCCATGTTCACACTGAGCAAAATTACCGTAGATTTTGATCTTCATACTGGGCAAAAATACCGTCGATTTTCATGTTCACATTGAGCAAAATTACCGTCGATTTTCATCTTCACACTAGACAAAAATACCGTCGATTTCCATCTTCACACCAGGCAAAAATACCGTTGATTTCCATGTTCACACTGAGCAAAACGTCGATTTTTATCTTCACAGATTTTCATACTAGGCAAAATTACCCTCGATTTTTATCTTCACACTAGACAAAAATGCCGTTAATTTCTTTCACACTAGGCATAATGCCGTCGATTTTGGTTTTCTATGTCGACGTCTTGTTTTATGTTTATTTTTTGTTTTATTCACGATGACCATACACAAGGACCGAAAAATCTTCCCGCGCTCTGATGCCGACGTTATGACGTCACGTCGCATATATTTTCAAAATATTTAGAACATCTTTCCGTTTAAAAAAATTCTCAATGTCTCGTTCAACACAATTGTCAAAACTCATCGTCTCTTCTATATCTTTAAAACGTTTCTCTCTGCATGTATTTAAATATTTTCTTGTGATGTTTCGCTCAGTTTTAATGACCACAATTGTCAAAATTCATCGTCTTCTTAAAAAAAAAATCTCTACACGGCTTTCTCAGAATGTTTCGTTCAGTGTTACACAAGTCCACAATGCTGACCTAAAAATTTCGTTCCCTGATACCATGACATCTTTACCTTTCATGTCTTAAACTAGGCAAAAAACACCGTTGATTTCCATCTTCACACTAGACAAAAATACCGTCGATTTCCTCCGCACAGGGCAAAACTGCCGTCGATTACCATCACACTAACCAAAAAGGCCATCGATTTCCATTTTCACACTAGGCAAAAATACCGTAGATTTCCATCTTCACACCAGGCAAAAATACCGTTGATTTCCATGTTCACACTGAGCAAAACTGCCGTCGATTTCCATCTTCACACTAGGCAAAAATACCGTTGATTTCCATGTTCACACTGAGCAAAACTGCCGTCATTTCCATCTTTACACGAAACATTCTGAGAAACCCGTGGAGAAAAAAAAAATTGAGAAGACGATGAATTTTGACAATTGCGTTATTAAACTGAGCGAAACATTCCGAGAAAATCTTTAAATACATGTAGAAAGAAGCATTTTAAAAAGATAGAAGAGACGATGAAGTTTGACAACTGTGTTGAACGAGACATTCTGAGAAATTGTTTAAACACGTGGAAAGATGTTTTAAAAATATAGAAAATATATCCGTGACGTCATAACGTCGGCATCAGAGCGCAGGAAGATTTTTCGGTCCTTGTGTATGGTCATGGCGAATAAAACAAAAAATAAATGTGAAGCAAGACGTCGACATAGAAAACCAAAATCGACGGCATTTTTGCCTAGTGTGAAGATAAAAATCGACGGCATTTTTGCCTAGTGTGAAGATAAAAATCGACGGTAATTTTGCCTAGTGTGCAGATGGAAATCGACGGCAATTTTACTGTGATCATGGAAATCAACGGTGTTTGACTAGTGTGGATATGGAAATCGACGGTAGTTTGCATTTGAAGATGGAAATCGACGGCATTTTGCCTAATGTGAAGATGGAAATCGACGGCATTTTGCCTAATGTGAAGATGGAAATCGACGGCAGTTTTGCCGTGTGAACAAAAATCAACGGTATATTTGACTGGTGTGGATATGGAAATCGACGGTAGTTTGCCTAGTGTGAAGATTAAAATCGGCGGAATTTTTGCAGTGTGAAGATAGTAATCGACGATATTTGGCCTAGTGCGAAGATGTAAATCGATGGCATTTTTGCTTAGTGTGAAGATAGTAATCGACGGTATTTTGTCTAGTGATGAAAATCGACGGCAGTTGTGCCTAGTGTGTACATGGAAATCAACGGTATTTTTGCCTAGTGTGTAGATGGAAATCTACGAAAGTTTTGCAGTGAAGGAAATCGACGGTATTTTTGCCTATAGATGGAAATCGACGGTATTTTTGCCTTGTGTGTAGGAGGAAATCGACGGTATTTTTGCCTAGTGTGAAGATGGAAATCGACGGTGTTATTGCCTAGTTTAAGACGTGAAAGGGAAATCAAGGCGTTATGGTATCAGGGAACGAAATTTTCTGAGAAAGCCGTGCAGAGAAAATTGTGTAAAAAAGAATATATAGACGATGAATTTTGACAATTGTGTTCTGGGCGAAACATTGAGAAAACCCTTAAATACACGTAGAGAAACGTTTTGAAAATATAGAAAAGACAATGAATTTTGACAATTGTGTTGAACGAAACAGAAAATTTTAAACACGTGGAAAGATGGATAAAAATATTGAAAATGTGATGGAATTTGATGCAACGTGACGTCATAACGTCGGCATCGGAGCGCGGGAAGATTTTTCGGTCCTTGTGCATGGTCATCGCGCGTAGGCAACCTTTTGGCGAAGAAATGTTTCTGTATTTTGATTTGATTTGATTTATGAAATTTTTTGGCTCGAAGACCAAGCGCCGGAGCCGGTAGGCCATTCAGCGCAATTCTGTATTTTGAAGACCAAAAACTCGATGGAGATGACCAGGAAACTTTATATATACAAAAATAGCGTTTTCTATCGACGTCACGAAAATAATGACGGCAATAGAGCGCGGTGCATTGTGGGATTAATGACGTTTCCCAATGAGAGAATCTAAACATTTGTTTTTCTTTTCCTTTTTGTCATCTATGCATGAACACAATTGTATAACACTAAGAAACTTTCAGTAATTTTACGGTACTATACTGGCAGCTGGGGCTTCCATCTTTCTACTGTAAAAAATTACGGTCACACCGAAATTTTTTTTTACAGTATAATCCCATATTTTCCACAAGGATATTATATATATATATTTTTTTTGTGGGGGGGGGAATATGCCTATATGTGGCATATATGTGTGAGGAATGCTTCCTAATGAAATGCCTTCAGGTGATATAATCTCTTACAAAAAAAAAAAAAAAAAAAAAAAAAAAAAAAAAAATTAAATGGCTAGCTGGCAATGGGAACATACAGGACTCTCTGCACTTGAAGTATTAACACTAACAAATGAAAATATGTTCATTCCAAAGAAAATTTAACATACTTTTTAAACTGGTAGCCTAGCTTATAGTACAAAAACTTGCATAACACAAAAAGAGCATTGTAGGTATTGTGCTTGAGACCCATTACCATTATTCTACTGAAGCCAATACAAGAATTTATTCACAACCTTGACTATTAAAATGACAAAAATACTGATGTATGAAGCAATTTAGGAATAAATAATTGTGCAAAGAAAAATATATGTACATATAACACTTTTTTCCCATCAAAGTTAAAGAATCACAACATTGAACTAAACAACTACTAAGATCAAATCCTTAAGAGAATAATTGATGCAATGTACTAAGTATAAACAAATTTAAAAGAAATCCTTTCATAATACCCAAACAGTACTTTTTATGACAAAAAACTGAACACTGTGAAATAAAATTACAGATCCAGTTTTATTCAAGATTCAATGAATACTTGTCACAAGGATAATATTTTCTTGGAAAATATGCCCATATGAGGCCTATATGTCAATGTGAAGAATGCTACCTAATTAAATGTACCGGTAGTCTTCAAGTGATATAATCTCTTACAAGCATTAACAAAAAAAGAAAAAGAAACTAAACTGGCTGTCTGGCAATGGGAACATACAGAACTCTAAGCACTTGAAGTATTATGACTAACAAATGAATATATGTTTATTCGAAAGAAAATTTAACATACTTTTTTTAACGGGTACTCTAATTTTTAGTACAAAATAATAATACTTTTATTTCAGGCACACATGGCCCATATATATATATACATACAGTGTAAAAAAAGTTTTAAAATGGATAAATAAAAACTATGTACAAGGTGTATAAACCTACGAGCAGTACAAAAATAAACCTACATAACACAAAAAGAGCATTGTAGGTATTGTGCTTGAGACCCATTACCATTATCCTACTGAAGCCAATACAAGAATTTATTCATAACCTTGCTGACTGTTGAAATGATCAAAATACTGATTTATAAAGCAATTTACAAATAAATAATTATGCAAAGAAAACTATATGTATATATAAACAACACTTTTTCCCATCAAAGTTAGAGAATCACAACATTCTCACATGCTCCGGCTGATCTGGCTGGTGATGTTTCAACAGATTAAACAGAGACAGGACCTTTGGGCTAACAGGAGCCACCTTCTTTTTTTTGGGGTCCTTTGTGGATTTTGGTCCCAGAATTTGGGTCGATCTTCATGAAGAACCTGCATGGAAAATTCAATTTAACATTTAAAGTTACTTCAGTCATGGAGTGCTATTTTGGATTGCAAATGAAATACATGTATTTCAGCAACTATCTTTATTGAATCTAGCTTTACTGATCCACTTGAACAAGTACCTCTGAACAAACTCCAAAGTAAACCCAGCATTTGATGGGTATTTTACATCCATGATGAAAAATAGCTCAAACATGAGAGCAAAGGCCTGGATGAAGCATGGAATGTCCCTCATGACGATCACTCCATCTGACGCCAAGTAGAAATTTGATCCATTGTAAAGGCAAGGGGTTCCTTAAAAAAATATATAAACACATTTAATGACTTGACACTTGAAGACTTAGAGAAAGGTGACTATTGTGTGAGGCAAATATCACTGCAATAGAAACACATTAACAATTTCAAGGCTTCTAAACACTTTCATTTGCCAGGGCTCAACATTAACAGCTCTTTACTTGTTCAGGATAAGTAGGAATTCAAAAAAGGAAATCATGGTTGGACAAACAGAAGTTTCCTGATTAAAATAAAGAGGCCATGGAATAGTGTTGGAGCAAGTAATTTCCATATTAGAATATTTTATGAATGCACATATACTTACCAACTGCAATCAAACATGGCGTTTTTGGGAAGTCTGCTTCCTCTGTCAGTCTGTTCACATCATATGGTTTCTAGAAAAGAAATAGAGCAATTAATTATTCATATAATTTCAACATCAATCTTTTTTCCAAGTCATGTGTACATCACCAATAAATTCTCAACTTAATATATTGCCTAAAATGTCCTGGATACTGAATAATTCTAATATTATTTAAAGTTTTTATGTTATGTTGCAGCTTTTATAAACCTTTTTTTTTTTTTTTTTTATTGAAATATCTTTTAATTCTGTAGTTGCTTAACAAGTACAGTATAAATCCTACCTCTGCAACTCGAAAAAGGGATTCTTTTGCCTCTTGAAATTATGCCATGATGAGGGTGATTGTTGCCACCTGGTAGGGCAACTGATTTCCCACTTCTTCACACGCTTTTTTTGCACATCTTAGTCTGCCCCTCAGTTTCTTTGCAAGTTTGGATTTTACTCTGCTTTCTTCTTCAAAAGAGTCAACAATAAGTTGCTGCTTCTCCCCAAAAGCCTCCAGCATTCTGCCTTGACAACTGAAGCCCATCAGTTGTTGAAAGTGACCATCCAAAGCTTCTGCTGTAAACAGAGCTGGCCATTTGTCCCTCAGCTCGAATGTGCTGCAGCCCTTCATAATCATTACCCTCTGATGGTAATACTCAAACTCAGGACCAGATTGTTCCTCAGGGGGGTCAGGCAATTTATTTGTTGGTCCATAACTTGATTTTTTTTTATTACTGCAGCTTCTTCACTGTCAGAATCTTCAGCAATTATCTTTATTTTGTACTGCCCACGCCTCTCAGTCTCCGCTCTAGCAACCAGCTGGTTGAGAACAGAATCATATCCTCTGCCAATACTGGTGCCAGCCACTTGCACATCTTTGAGGCATGGGAAGATGTCAATCACTTTTTTAGCAATCACCTCCATGTGGCACCGATAAGGCTTTGGGTGCACCTGCAGTACTTTGGCCACCACATGTCTGACAATGGCCCTCCTATCTCTGGGAGACAGCTCTGCAGTTCCACCATGCTTCAGCACTATGAACTGCCTTCCTGACCCCCTTTGGCCTGTCTTCCATGTCCTCAAATGTCAGCTCAACAGTTGAGGGCCATGTTGCACAGTGAGCACTTGGGGATGGTGACTGGCTGTCAGGAACTATGGACCTCAAGGGGGTGTGAGGTATCAGTCGTAGGGGACTGCTTGCCTCACTGACAACTTGAGGGTTATCATCCACTGTAAAATATAACAAATGAATTTAATTAAACTGACCAGGTTCTGCCCAATGTGGATGGCCCTGATCAGGACCACATCCCCACCCACTTATCATGGCCAACTCTAAATCGGGCCTGCCCATTCATAGCATTCATTTGATTTCTCAATTTTCCCAAAATGCTGTTTAAGGTATTTCAATTTCCAATACACATTCTAAGTACAGATTTCTATTTTAAAAAGGCCAGGAAGTGTACTCACTTTGTTTACTGCTACTTACAGAAAATATATTTTACTGGCTTCATTCTGTCTTGATGTTTTCATGTTTAGATAATGATGGTTGCCTGTTAACCCATTTTTGGGGTAAGGACTTTCTTTTTTTTTTTTTTTTTTTTTTTGGCTTGTCAACCCAAGTTAAATCTCCTACAGACACAACCATACCACTTGACTTACCCTGGGCTGTCCATGTCTCCATGAGGGCTCTGGCCATTATAGGCTTCAGTGCTGCATGAAGGTCGATGTCTTTCATAAGCCTCAACTCATCAGCTCTATCCACTCCAACATCCTCCAGGCACTTCATCACTTCTTCTAGCTTGTGTTCAAGCTTAAGTTTCACCAGCCCAGACAAGACTAGGTCTTTCACTTCATCCATGTTTAAAAATGATACAGCCACTGGAAAATGACAGTATGTAGTCCAGAAACAGCTACACACCACCAAATGCAAGATATGAGATGTATAAAAAAAAATCAATTCAAAACTGTTTGGAAGAGGTATATTTGATAAGCTTAGCACAACTGGCACATGATAAGTTTATTAAATAAAGAAAATTCTGACAAGTATGTAAAGAGAAAATCAGCTTTTTTATATTTGAAAAATAGAATAGTTCGCTTTTTCACTTTCAGTGAGATGGGGGAAGAGGTCTCACACACACACTAATCAATACTTATACACTTGTCTGAAAGGTATGCAAGTTCAACAAAAGTGCTTAGATTCCATCCTTAATTTTTTTTTCTTACCTACCTACATAATTTTTTCAAGACATGTTAATCTAAACAAATTTTTTTAGGCTGGCTTGTATTTGGATTGCACATAAATCTGCTTGTGTACATATATTTATGTAGGAACAGTGTATTTTAATGAAATTCCCCAATCCTGTCCAAGCTTGTAGATGTTATGGGGTGCATAACTCAGAATATGACTCAAATTTACACATTTTGTACTCTTTACAGACTGTGAGGATCCATGACATATTAGCAAGCCAGAGGTTGGCACACAAATGAACTGATAGGTTTGCACAACAAAAAGTCATTTCTTTCACCAAAATAAGGATAATTTTTCCTTCCAGAAAACCATCCTCGTTCTTTTCTAGAAGCAAGGCTTGGTCTTTTCAGTACTCGGTACCTTTAAATACTGCTGTTTTAATATGTCCATCAAGAATGTCAAGCTTGAAATCTATAGAATGTTTTATTTGAAAGGCAGCAGGGAAGAGACAACCAGCACTGTAAAATGCCTGTAGCAACTGATGTCTTTTGGCAAGTGATTTGGGGAGATTTTTTAAATTATGAAGACCTCTAGCACACTTTTTAAAGTATGAGTGTTTGCTCTCAAATCTCATTGTCCACAATCGGATCAGTGGACCAAATCTGACAATTAGCTCAGGGTAGTGACAGAGAAAATGATGTTTTGGTCTAAGGTTGATGTTTGGGAATATGGTAGCTCTGTAATCAATATAATCTTCAATTAGAGAAGCCAAGAAGACAATCTGACCTTGGGCTATAGCTGGAGCACAAACCAATTCAACTATCAACTTTAATTTTAAATAAAGCTGCCAGTCTTCATCATTGGTATCTTTAACTAAATCCCCAATATACACAGAAAACAGCCTGAGAAAAACCCAATTTTGAACAGCATGGCCCACCAGTCTGTCATTATTCCTAGTTACACCGCCTGGTCTATCCAAGCTATCAGTTCCTGATAAGACCAGGTTAAATATCTTGCTATTCAATTTGTCATAACTAAACCACTTCTTGTTGACAAGATTATGTATGATGAGTGGCATGTCATATGACACTACACCTTCAAAGAGATCATGCCCCAAGCAAGGTGGCAGTCCTGGATTTGCAACATGAAAATGTGTCAACTGGTTAAAAACTGAATCAAATTTAATACCATGAGAGAAGCAAGGTTAGCATGTTCATCAATGTATTTAATATCCCTGGTGTAACTCTCTACAGATCTCCTAGTCCCAAGTTTGTAAGGTGTCTCTCTGAAGGAGTCCAAGTCAAGTGTGCAAAATCTGCAAATGTATTGGTGTCTAAAACTCTCCACAAATCCACCAATTCCATGAGATCCAAGATTATCTCCAACAATTGCACAAACAGTGCCTTGAATATTCTTTTCACCTTCAACAGTTTTCACTTCTATGCCTGTAGTTTCCAGTGACTGCAGATCTTTCACTAGTCTTGAAAACACTTTATCTTGCCCAAACTGCAGATCCGACTCGGCGAATAGCATAACCAGTTGCATATGGTCAATGGATGACCGTAAATGTGAATCAATATTAGCCAAGGTAAAATAGACACCTACAACTTAATGCTTCTTCCTGGATGATCCCAGAGGATTCACCACTTCAAAGGCATCTTGGTACAAAATAATTTGGAATGATTCCTGCTGAAATAAAGATCTAAATACTGTCCCATCTTTAACATCTCTGAGTATCTCAGGCATCTCATTTTCTGCAGTACGAGCTTCTGGGACATTATGTAAATTTATGAAAGCAGGATAACTATCATACATAAATTTTATACTCTCTTTAATTGGGATGTATTGAGCATATCTTGCACTGTTTTCATCATCATGTCCAAGATATATTGGTCTTAGATGCAAAGAAGGAAATTTGTTCTCATAATATGTTTTCCTAGTTTGTTCTGATCTTAAGGGACCATTCATACTACTCTGAAAAATCCCTGCTCCACTGTCTCAAGAATTCCTTGAATTTTGTCATTTTCTACTGCCTCAATCAATTTTTCACATAATTTTTTTTGTATATGTTTATTCTCTTATCTGTTGTATGCATCTGACTTCATCTACAATTTTTTGTACTGTTTTAGCAGGTATAATAAATTTTGCTTCTAAATTCAAGTAAAATAATGCTAATTCCCTCAAAAGTAGCTCTTCCTTCATCTCATCCGAGAGCGAATCATCATCATCTGTATCATTATTCAGTGAAACATAATTTTCATCAATTTCCATTTCTAAGATTTCATTAACAGAGAAATCAGTTTCCTCTGTGCTAATTTGGAAACGGCTATCTTGCAATAATGTGTGAGTCCAATATCTATGTTTCCTAGTTAGATGTGATGTAAAAGATGAGGTCACACCAAATGTTTTCTGAGTTTTTAAAAGGATATGTTCCCCCCACCCAAAAACCCCGGTTTCCCACATTTTCCCCCCCAGATCATTTGGGAGGAGAGGTAGGCCAAAGTGCATTACTTTAACAATTAATATATACAAAACTACGCAATTCCGAAGGAAATGAAGTACACCATCGTTCACATCACAACATTTATCACTAGGAACACATGAGCCAGATATCAAGTTGTATGGTTGGCCGTTGTATGTTTTCCGCAAACATCTCGGAGGTGGGTGTGCCAAGTGAGCTCTGCAAAAGCAACCTTTTTCTACAGTAAATAGTAAGATCTGATAAGTGATACTGATCATAAACTCAGCTATCGATACATTGTATCAGCATAATGTCGAAATCAGGAAAGAAAGAAAAAAATTATGAGAATACAGGTGGAGTCAAAGGTAAACAAACCGTGGCACACAAGATGGAAGATAACACTTCAAATTACAAATGCGGGAAGTGTGAGTTGAAAGTTTCAGACGATGATGAAGCTATTTGTTGTGATATCTGTGAAATATGGTTCCACAGAGCTTGTGAGAATATGCCAAATGAAGTTTATGAGTATATGCAAAAAGTGGGAAATCAAATCCTATGGAACTGTCAGCATTGCAAACATGGTTGTGTTAAGATCTACAACACCATGAAGACAATAATAAGCAAACAAGAGAAACTGGAAGAGAAAATGGAACAGGTTGGTCAAATTGTGGTCTCAGAACAGAGCAAAGGTGAGGAATTAATAAGTAAACTGGAAGCTCTTAAGAGTGCTGAATGAAAATATGGTAGAACAATTTGAGGGAGTCAAGAACAGATTAGAAGCAACAGAGAAAAAGACAGTAGAAATAGAAGAAGAGTGCAAGCTACTTAAGAATAATGGTGTGAATGGGAAGGAAGGAATAGTTACTGCACATTTGGGTGACATGGGAAGACTAGAAAATAAGATTGCAAAACTTGAAGAATTGAGGGATGAAGAAGCAAGGAAAAACAATATAGTGATACAAGGGGTACCAGAGAGTGCAGCAGAGGAGAGAAGGATGAGAAATAAAGAGGATGCAGATTTTCTTAAAGAGTTGTTTGTTGGAGCCATGGAGCTTGATAGCAATGCTCTTGTGATAAATAAAATGTTTAGATTGGGCACTATGAATGAAAATTCCACAAGACCAAGACCCTTACTGGTGGGCTTTGATTCAGAGAGCTTGAAGAATATGGTACTAAAGAGAATAGTCAATCTCAGAGGACGTGAGAAATATAGAGATGTCAAAATCCATTGTGACATGACCAAGGCCCAAAGAGAGAAGCAGAAAGAGTTGACTGAGGAAGCAAAGAGAAGGGAAGCAAATGATCAGTAGGGAAAGTTCATTACCGGGTGAGGGGTCCACTTGGGAAAAGAAAAGTGGTAAAAATACAGCGGAATCATTAATCTGCTGGTACACAAACGCTGACACCTTGGCAAATAAAATGACTGAACTAAGAACTAGAATATTACATGTACATAATGGACCTGATATTATACTTATTAATGAAGTAAAACCAAAAAACTGTCGATATGACTTGGTATCAAGTGAATTACAAATAGATGGATACAAAATGTTTACTAACATTATGGATGAATTAGGAAGAGGTATAGTAATCTATGTCAAAAAAAATATGCATGCACGAGAAATTAAACTAATAACCAATTATCAGGAATCTGTGTGGATTAAAATACAATTACAGGGAAAGGATGAAATACTAGTAGGTTGTATATACAGAAGTCCTAACAGTGAAGAAGAAAATAATAGTAATCTAAGAAAACTTATCAAGGAGGCAATAGAAATGAACACATCCCATGTACTCATCACTGGGGACTTTAATTTCCCTGAAATTAGCTGGCAAAGATGGACAACCCAGAATGGTATAAATAGTGAAGAATACCTATTTTTGGAAACTTTGAGAGATACTTATATGTTCCAGCATGTTAAGGAAGTAACAAGAGGAAGAGGTACTGACAACCCCAGTCTTTTGGACTTAGTCTTGACTAATGAGGAGGATATGATAAATTCAGTTACAACCTTATCACCCCTGGGCAAGTGTGACCATAGCTTACTGAAATTCGACTACAATTGTTACATACGGAGAATTCCAACAAAAAGACAGGTCTTCTTCTATGATAAAGGTGATTATGAAGCAATGAGAAAAGATTTTCCCCAGAAATGGACAGAGAAGGTACTAAAAATTGATGGACTTGAGGACAAATGGTCTACTGTGAAGAACAAATTAAAAGAGGTGGAAAGCATATATGTTCCTAGTAGAACCTATGATAGTAATTTAGCCAGAGATAGACACAGACTTATTAAATTGGACGAGGGCACCAAAATGGCCATTAAGAAGAAAAACAGAAGTTGGTCTCGGTACATGGAAACCAAAAACAGTGACAAGTTGCAGGAATATAAGAAATGGAGGAACAAAGTACAGGTAAACGTCGACTTACGATGGCCGCGACTTACGATTGTTCGACTTTACGATGACGACGACGACGATGACGATATGATAATTTAACCCGTTCTATACGGTGCCGCACACATTGGCGTCATGAGGAGCAAGTGGATTCGCGACGCTGCCATATCGGCGTCTTGATTATATTTATTGTAGTCGCCCCTGTGTTTTTACATTCTTCCAAATGTGCGTAAATCCCATTCTCTGTGGTTTTCAAAATTCGCGGGTGAAAGAGAGAACGATATAAGCGGTGACTTATTTTATGATGCGAGTATTATTACGTCACGCGTAGGCTGGCATTGCTGCCCGCGAGATTTAAGTTCCGTACTGTAAATACATATTATAGTGTTTGAATATGGTAAAAGGATAAAAATAATTAAATAAACTACTGTACATGTTTAATAGGCTATATTCAGTACTCTGGTGGTTAATATACAGGTAGGCTAGGTACAGTGACCACGGAACAGAGTGGGGATCGACTTACGATGAGATCGTCTTACGATGGCTCTTTCGAAACCTAATGCCATCGTAAGTCGACGTTTACCTGTACAGTGTCTGACCAGAAAACTTCAGAAAAAAAGAGGAAAAAGACATAGTAGGTCAAGTTAAAGAGAAACCCAAGAAATTCTGGAGTTTCATCAAAAGTAAACTTAAAACAGTGACTAGAGTTACAGACCTAAAAGCCGGGGATGGAAAAATTGCCATAACGGATGAGGAGAAGGCCGAGGTATTATCAGCCTTTTTCTCAAAGGTATTTACCCAGGAACCAGATGGTGAATTGCCACATATACCAGTTCGTAACTTTGATGAACCACTGAATGACTGTCAAGTGAAAGAGGAAGATGTATGGAAAAAACTTGGAAAGCTAAAAGTGGATAAATCACCCGGCCCTGATAATATAAATGCCAGGATCCTAAAGGAACTCAGGGACAACATTACTCCAGTACTGACAGAGTTATTTGAAACATCTATTAGAGAGGGGAAGCTACCGGAAGACTGGAAATCAGCTAATGTGAGTGCAATACACAAAGGAGGAGATAAATCTGAGGTCAACAACTATCGCCCTGTGAGCCTCACATGTATTACTTGCAAAGTTCTTGAATCCATTATAAGGGACCACGTTATGGAACACATGACAAGTAATGATTTGTTTTCAGACAGTCAGTTTGGATTTCTAACAGGTAGGTCAACTGTTCTTCAGCTGCTACATGTTATTGACAAATGGACCAGAGTCATTGACGATGGAGGAGAAACTGATGCAATATTCTTACATTTTCAAAAAGCATTTGATAAAGTCCCTCATCAAAGACTTCTAAGAAAGCTTGCCGGATATGGTGTGGGCGGTAATGTCCTCAGATGGATCACCTCATTTTTGCTGGAGAGGAGGCAGAGTCCAAATCAATGGAACATTCTCAAAATATCAAAGAGTACACAGTGGCATTCCCCAAGGCAGTATACTTGGACCAGTGCTTTTTGTCATATATATCAATGATTTACCTAGCTGTGTACAGTCGGACCTGTTCTTATTTGCAGATGACACTAAAATTTTCCGAGAAATTAAAAATGAAGAAGACAGACATAAATTACA
This sequence comes from Oratosquilla oratoria, assembly GCF_046742065.1. Lineage (NCBI taxonomy): Eukaryota > Metazoa > Arthropoda > Malacostraca > Stomatopoda > Squillidae > Oratosquilla > Oratosquilla oratoria. The sequence goes on from NC_134816.1 coordinate 40,125,698, forward strand.
AGAAAACTTGGACTCCCTGCAAGAATGGTCAAGAACATGGTTAATGCCATTCCACCCCCAGAAGTGCAAACACATGAAAGTAAGTGGAGGGCGTAGGCAAACAAAAGACACAGTATATTATATGCTACGTGGTGAGGAAAATGAAACAGTGGTTCAGAGAAGTGTCAAGGAGAAAGACCTAGGCTTGCTTACTGATGAGAGTTTATCCTTTGGTGACCACATACAGGAAAAAGTGAACAAAGCCAACCAGATCATGGGAATGATTAGGCGATCTTTTGTATACCTTGATATACCAACATTTTGCACTCTTTTTAAGGCAATTGTTCGACCTCACTTGGAATATGCTCAGTCCGTCTGGTCACCTTATAAGAAAAAAGATATTAGGACAATAGAAAATGTTCAACGTAGAGCCTCCAAGATGGTGCCACACCTACAAAACCTTAATTATGAGGAAAGACTAAGGAAGCTGGACCTTCCAACTTTAGTATATCGAAGATTACGTGGAGATATGGTGGAGGTCTACAAAATTTTAAATCAGCACTATGACCCTGCTGTTAACATAAATTTCCAATTGAGAAAAGGACCAACTCGGGGCAACATCTTAAAGATCTTCAAACCAAGGAGCCGGACTAGACTGCGACAAGGTGCTTTCCAAGTGAGGGTAGTGGATGCTTGGAACAGCCTCCCCAATAGTGTCATAAAGGCAAAAACTATAAGAGAATTTGAAACGAAACTTGATAAGCACTGGGAGAGACAGGCAATAAAATATGACTATGAAAAAACTATTGCATTTACTGGCACACCCGGCGAAGACCTACCGGAGGATGACCAAGATGTAATTTCTGCATCTGGCCAATCGAAGGTCACCGATCTGGACATATACATAGGTCTAGCGACCTGCGTCCAGTATCAACGTAAGGTAACGTAAGGTAAGGTGTCCATAAATTGTCCGATGTTTTTTCAAATGGCAAATAAAATCTCAAGTTCCTACATTTCTGTTGACAATGGGGTTGAGTACACTTCAGAAGTACACTTTTGGATGCAGTTTTGTCATATAATGAACTACAAGTAGACCTGTACTTATGCTCACGATACACGTGTGTCTTGAAACCAGAATAGCTTGAAAAACTTTGCACACATTTACAGATTCCACACGGAAATCGATAGTTTGGTGTATTTCTGAGATACATACTCTGCATCAAACATGAAGCAATATGTCAGTCACTATAAGTAACTTATAGTGACTGACATATTGCTTCATGTTTGATGCAGAGTATGTACATTGATTACAATTGTACATTGCTACAGTTTAGTGAAATATTTGCCTAAACTATTTATCTGCACTGTAAAATCCAGTCAGTTAGTAGTTACTTTGAAAAACTTTCGAAAATTTGTGGCAACCAGAAAGATTAAAAAATTTGCAGTTAAGGTCGAATTTACAGAGATAAACAATCAATTGGCATCAAATGAGAAATTACTAAAAGAGAATAATGTGCCAGCTGCTAAGAAAAACAAATATACATACAGGAAATAAGTTTTACCAAATTTCCCTCAATGTTCCGATCTCTTTGTTGGGCTGCAAGATGGTCGCTGTATGTAACCCAGAATGCAATGCTCCGCACGTTGTCAGTGCATTATTGAGATAACGCATTTTCTCGGTAAGTTACTGAACTTCCTCAATAATACAGTCATACTGAATATTTTCTAAGTAATGTACCTTATATTTTATAATGCTAAAATTAAAAGAAAAATTAAAACGCATTTTCTCAGTAATATACTGAACTTCCTCAGTAATACAGTCATACTGAATATTTTCTCAGTAATGTACCGTATATTTTACAGCCATTTCTTAGAGTGTAAGCAGTTGTTACACATAGATTATATTTCTGACAACAACATATTTCCACCAAAATGGAAGTATTTCTTGTCCAAACTCACCCTTTTTGGCGCATTCCGTGTACTGCAAAGTATCTACATTAAATACAATGTCTTCATTTGATTCCTTCTTCCTTAAAGAACCTAATATTACAAATTAATCGACAAAAGTAATTATAAAGATACCAAGTATCAAGATGATATAATATTCATCAAAATTCGCAAACACAGTAGCATATGTACTAGTAGGCCAGTCAATAGGGGGTTGAATAAGGAAAAAAATTAAGGAAAGCTGCAATATGCTTTATTTTCTGCCTAATGTGGTTCTTAATAATGTATTAATTTTGCACCCCTCTACCTTCCCGGATTTAGCCGCCATTTTGAAAAAATGGCGAAAAAAAAACGTTTTTTTTTCCAAATATCTCGCTTGAAATGCATTTTACAGAGAAAGTAGTCGAAACAAAAAATAATCTACATAAAATTTCCTATAATATTTGTCCCTGTCATGTTTTCCATAGGTTGCACCGTTTTTGCGCTAGAGCTGTGGAAAGATTCACATATAATATTTTATACTTTCCATTTCCGAGTTTAGTCTCGAATATCTTCTCCCAAGGGTGCCCTTCCTCCTTGATTCTGGCTTAGGACAGACAGTGATTGCTCACTGGCGGAGTTACCACCATTACACCCAACCATCCACCCAAAATGTGAAGTTATCAATTATAGTTATTGCTAGCCTATATCAGTTATCAATTTTATAGCAATTGTCTTGTTTGCTAGTACTTTTTTGCTTGTTATTTTGTAGAATTACAACAACAAGGAAATTGACTGTTGTCTTACAATATATATTTTTTCTGATTCAATGAGCTGTTTCACTTTCTGGCATTAGGAAGTTTTCTAACATGGCATCAAGAGGATCATCACAGTCATCTTCATGAACGATGATGTCAACATTTGAACATGACAGGCCCTTGCAAGAAGCACATATCATGGAACATTTTAAGCCTGCCTTTCTACAGCTGCAGGAGGTGGTCCCACAACCTTTGTGGCACTTGCAAGATACAATATTGATCAGTTCTGGTGGAGCAGGGTCTTTATCTGTAGTGACTGGTACCAGTCCTTTTGAAGTAGCCTTCCATCCCCACTGCGTAGGTGGCAAGTCATTTCCCAACCACTTCTGCACTTGGTGATAAGTGCGTAAGGAATGAAATCTGGCTGCTGCATCTGTTGGAGGTAAAGAAGCCAAAGAGAAATTTATTTTGTTTAGCGCCTGGACAAAACACTGATATCGTGCATCACAAAGGGATTTGCATTCATTAGCTCCGTATAGCTGAATAATGAAAGCCTCGCCTACTTCAGCAATCTGTTCAGGTACAGCAGATGGGTCTCTAAATTTACCAACAAGATCTTGCAGTTGTCCCCGTTTTTCCAATAGCTTTATGAACTTCAGTTTACCCTGTCTGAAGAAGGCTGAAGTAGTATCAGCCCCACTAAATGCATGTAAGAAAAGGATGTTGTCCTTGATAACTGAACCAAATTTCATGGAAGATGGTGTGTAGAGTTTACTTTCTATATTTCCTTTACCTGGTTTTAACATATAGATATTTGTGTTTGATTCACCCAGGGCTGTAAGGATAATTAAGAGGTCTACATCTTCTCCAACTATTGTTACAGATTTAGCTTTGGTTGACTCTTCAATAGCAGTTGCAACAATCAGTGTGTCTGCATCTTCAATTGCTTGTTTGACAGTAAACCCCTCGTTGGTCAATTTAGTGCTAAGCATTGCAATAAGTCGGCTCTTATTTCTTTCATTTAGAAGAAACTTACTTTGGCTTAATATTGCTGACATTGTTTCATCAAACATGATTTCTCTGGTGCAAGTAATCATTCGTCGAGCACGTTCAGCACATTTTGTACTTTTTTCCGCTAGGTTTTCTGGATAACCATCAAATACAATAATGGAACTTTTCTTGTAATGCTTCTTTACATACTCAGTGTACCTGTTTAAAATTTCTGAGAATATCTCCCCCTTTTGCCAAACAACTCGATGCATCAGAAATCCTCCGTCAATAACATATTCTGTATCTCCAACAATTCCTGTGTCACTGAGTGGTGCAAATACTTCATACATCATGGATTTCTTTGTCTTACGCATTCCTGATTCATCAAAAAGAGACACAGGGTATGGGGCTAGCTCATAAACAAAATTAAGCTTGAATAGTTCATGTGAGTTCTTTGTGAATGATATCCTCCTGAATAACATCTCAGGCTCAACTGCACATACATCATCTCTTATTTTCATTCCTGTCATGGCAGCTCCCAAGGGTATGACCCTTTTCTTTCTTTGGAACTTGACTGCGCCAAAGTTGCTACCGATCATATTAAACATTGAGTTAATTCCAACATCATATGCATTATGTGGATTGGTTTCTACATCTCCCGTTACTCCTGTGCTGATCGACATAATGTTATCAATATCTGGAAATGGTGAGTGGGATAAGAACCAGTCTGCAAAGTGCTGAATATCTTGATTGTCTCTTAAGATGCGAGCCTTTCTGGCATCCACATGCTGTTCTCCTGTACTGTAAGCAACATCACAATATTCCTCAATTTTCTCTGACCCTGAGATTTATAGGCATTCCAAGGACCCATTTGGTTAGCATCGAGTCTGTCATTCCTCTACCATGTGTCAGTCCACCAGAACTCTTCATTGACCTCATCAGTGTTTGTTCAATTGTCATATCAGACCAAATCCCTGACCAAAATTTCTCTGACCGCCTTATTGTAAAAAAAACCTTTTTGAACATAATCTTGAAATTCCTTTGGGGTCAGGCGTCCCTTCAAGTTATACATGTCTTGTAAATACAAGTGTGCTGATTTTGCATATAAAAAATGACCACTGGCATGAAAGTAAGGTAGCATTTTTTGGATCGTGTCCAGGTGCAGTTTCCAGTTACCCGAGCGTTCTCCTTCAATGAATTGTTTCACCAATGTTACCATTTCAAAGTACTGTACCCAGAGTTTTGCAGTGGCACCTTTACTCTTCATCGTACCCAAGGTATCATTGAACTTAATCAGTACATTTTGTATAACCTCACTGTCAATGTCTGAATAATCAGTCTCTCGTAAAACTGCTTCTGTTGTTGACTGTTCTTCAGCGGAAAGATCGATTTCATTAAAAATTAACATAGACAGTGCAGCATGTGCTAGTGTATGGGCCCTGAGTGCTCTTGCATAAGCATGCCCAGTTAACATTTTTTCAACAGATGTACTTGCATAAACAGTACTAAAAAGTTATTTTATTCCACTACCATTCATGATGAAACCAATTGCACCCATAAAAGACATCAATAAGTGGAAACCACCAAGACGTACAATAACATTATTTAGGTGTGAGTCTTGACCACATATTTCCACAATGTCTCGGGCCTTGATGTACAAAGGTTGATCAAAGGTAACAAAGCAACTTTGTTGCTTCAGTTCGTTGCATTTCTCTACAGCTTGGTTAAGTACTGTGTATATGGTGTCATAATTGGTAGGTGGAGCATTTGTAAAGGGAAGATATGAGATCTGGGACACATCATATGGGAAGTGTGCTGTACATTTCTCCATGTAACCATTCCAACCTGGGCACTCTGCATTTTTTTGCCATTTTCCAAGTAGCCATAAAAGCTCTGTTGTTGTTATTGATACAGTAGTGGACACTGGATTGATACTTGCCAAATCCCTGACTTTTATATTCAAGAGTCCTTTTACACTTTTACTTTCAAAGGTTTTGATAGGATTATGACCAAACTGCCCAACAAACGATGCACTAGGGATCTTCGTTAATCTAGTGATTGGTTGATCTGAAGTAATATTATTCTGAGGAGTAACACACTGAATCCCTCCCATACTGTGGAATGTGTTAAATCCATCAATAGTAGAGATGTTCACATCTGCATTGTCGAATACAAACTGTGCAAATGAATCATTCGGAGGTTCCTTGGCTGGATGTTGCAAAGCAGATACTTGAAAGAGTGCTGCCTCAGCATAGGACGCACATAATCCCAACGCAGAGAGCACGTTCAGTAGATGCTTAGAGCCATACTTCTGACTTAAGTGAACAGCAAGTCCTATTTGTAGAGGAGATATGAAAGAATTTGGTCTAGCTGCTGTAAGGATAGCATGTGAAATTGCTGTACATTTCCTATTCCATTTTCTTTGATTTCCTTTCTTGTTTTTTAAGACTATTGTCTTAACAAGGCACTGGAGAGTTTCTGGAATAAGTGAATCCAATTCTTCTAGGAAATTTTCTGGTGGTGGATACTGATCTGCTTCGTACATCTGCGATCTTATATCTTCAGCAATTATTCTGGCGGCAGTCTTTACAATCCGAAGCCGTTCTTCCTTCTCGTCATGACTTCTATGATTTTCGTACCAAGCGTCAGTCAAAATTTTGTTTCCTGTGTCACGGAAACAGATCACTGGTTTTCTATTTTTGTTCACAGAAACAATAATATCATGTCCATATCTCTCTATCAATTCAGATTTTATGGTTTTATCAGTTGGTAGCTCACCCTCATATTCTGAAAAAATCTCACTGAAAGTAAACTGGCATTCCTCTCGATTTTCCTCCAAGTAGTTAAAAGCATGACTCATTGCCTCAGAAACCGTAGAGCTTTTGGGACGACCACGTTTCATACCAGAAGATGTTTGGTAGAATTTTTTCATGCAGGCTGAATGGTACCTTGCCTCAGCAGCAACTAAATCCACTACGTTACATATACGAGTACATACTTCTTTGCCCCATTAATCTTTTCTCATTTCACCAGCTTTCAAAATAGTATCCTTAACATGCAGCATCTCTATACAGTGCACAGATTCACGATCACCTAAATATTTTTTGCTTTCTTTTTTCAAAAAGTCACTTGATGCATCTTTTCCACAAAAGAGACAATCATGAAGAAAACCAAACTGTAATTCTTGACTTCTCAGTGACGTTGTCGGCACTTGCGAGGTTTTCTGCCTTGCTTGGAAAGTTTCAGCTCTCCGTTCTTTTGTATACACTTTTCTACATTTTTCATGCACTTTCACACTTTTTAGTCCTTCTAACAGAGAATGTTTTCCGTCTTTCCACGTAATGCTATAATCAATTAGTGTCTTTATTCCTTTCTCTTTAACTTCTCTAGTCTCACCCACAGAAAGCTGTCCATCGCATATTAAACATTTCCCCAATGAAGACATTTTGCACCAACAACTGCCTGGGGTTTCACTGAAGCTTTAACTATCTATTTTAATAGTTCTGAAACAAAAGAAAGACTATAATCAAGTTAGGAACTTAGATATTTTATTCAGTATAGCATACAAAGGAAATTATTATATGATCTTTGTGCACTGTAGGTATCAAATAAAGATAAACACAATCTTTTCGCACATTTAGCGCAAAAACAGTGAGGTATATCACAAAATTGAATAAAATAACTTTTGTAGAAAATTTTATGTAAAATGAATTTTGTTTCGATACATTTTTCGTTAAAATTAGTTTCTAGTGAGATATTTGGAAAAAAACTGTTTTTGATCGCAATTTTTTCAAGATGGCGGCCAAATCCGGGGGGATAGAGGGGTGCAAAATTAATATGTTATTAAGTAAGGTATTATAAACACATTAAAGCTTATTGCAGCTTTCCCTGATTTTTTTCCTTATTCGCCTTTTTTTACTCCTCTATTGCCTGGCCTACAGTACCTCCAACCTCCATTTGAATAACGACAATATGACTTCCGTTGCAGACATCTAGACGTCTCTAAGGACATATTCAACAGCATATGACGGAAAGATAATTTGTTGTTTGGAGATTTGAAAAATTATATTTTGTAACCATATATCAAAATCCCACGAATCAGTTTAACATATACATATACATATCCATCACTATGTAATGAATTAGTCAAAACTTAAAAGAATGTTAAAATGGATCTTGTATCATTACTTTTAATTCATTCGACAAACTGTTTGTCAAACATCCCCACGGTTAAACATCACTTCAAGCACGTTTGTCGAATCATTTGACATTCACACGGTCAGTTGTCACTTCAAATACGTTTGTCAAATGTGTTTGACTAAACGTATCGACGTGAAAGGTTTGTGTACAAATCGACATGTCCAAGGGAGATATTCACGTATAAAGGACCATCTAGAGATGTCTGCAACGGAAGTCATTATGTCATTATTCAAATGGAGGTTGGAGGTACGAGTACATATGCTACTGTGTTTGCGAATTTTGATGATTAATATTATATCATCTTGATACTTGGTATCTTTATAATTACTTCTGTCGATTAATTTGTAATATTAGGTTCTTTAAGGAAGAAGGAATCAAATGAAGACATTGTATTTAATGTAGATACTTCGCAGTACACGGAATGCACCAAAAAGTGAGTTTGGACAAGAAATATTTCCATTTTGGTGGAAATATGTTGTCAGAAATATAATTATGTGTAACAACTGCCTAATCATACAACTGTGCTCGTGCATAGATGACAAAAAAAAAAAAAAAATAGATTCTCACATTGGGAAAGACGTCATTAATCCCACAATGCACCGCGCGCCATTGCCGTCATTATTTTCGTGACGTCGATAGAAAACGCTATTTTTGTGTGTGTATATATATATATATATATATATATATATATATATATATATATATATATATATATATATATATATATATTAAGTTTCCTGATCATCTCCATCGAGTTTTTGGTCCTCAAAATACAGAAATGTGTCTTCATCGCCAAAAGTCAAGGGAAAAGTTGCCTACGAAAAATCTTCCCGCGCTCTGAAGCCGACGTTATGACGTCACGTTACGTCAAAATCCACCATATTTTCTGTATTTTTAAAACATCTTTCCACGTGTTTAAAAAAATTCTCAATGTTTCGTTCAACACAATTGTCAGAATTTATCGTCTTTTCTATATTTTCAAAACGTTTCTCTCCACATGTATTTAAGGATTTTCTCGGAATGTTTCGCTCAGAACACAATTGTCAAAATTCATCGTCTTTTCTATATTCTTTTTATAGTTTTATACATTTTTCTCTACACGGCTTTCTCAGAATGTTTCGTTCAGTGTTACGGAAGGCCACGTCATGCCCTGAAAATTTCGCTCCCTGATACCATAACACTTTGATTTGCCTTTCACGTCGTCTTAAACAAGGGAAAAACACCGTCGATTTCCATCTTCACACTTGGCTAAAATACCGTCGAATTCCTCCTTCACACACAGCAAAAATACCGTCGATTTCCATCTACACACTAGGCAATTATACCGTCGATTTCCTCCTTCACACAGCAAAAATACCGTCGATTTCCATCTACACACTAGGCAGAAATACCGTTGATTTCCATGTACACACTAGGGAAAATACCGTCGATTACTATCTTCACACAAAGCAAAAATCCCGCTTTTCATCTTCACACTTGGCAAAATACCGTCGATTTCCATCTTCACACCAGGCAAAAATACCGTTGATTTCCTTGTTCACACTGAGCAAAACTGCCGTCGACTTCCATCTTCACTCTAGGCAAAATGACCGTCGATTTTTATCAACACTAGGCAAAAATGCCGTCGATTTCCATTTTCACATTGGGCAAAATGCCGTCGGTTTTGATTTTCTATATCGACGTCTTGCTTCACTTTTATTTTTTGTTTTATTCGCGATGACCATATACAAGGACTGAAAAATCTTCCCGCGCTCTGGTGCCGACTTTATGACGTCACGTCTCATATATTTTCTGTATTTTTAAAACATCTTTCCACGTGTTTAAAAAAAATTCTCAGAATGTCTCGTTCAACACAATTGTCAAAACTCATCGTCTCCTCTATATTTTTAAAACGTTTCTCTCTGCATGAATTTAAAGATTTTCTCGTATGTTTCGCTCAGTTTTAATAAGAACAAACTTGTCAAAATTCATCGTCTTTTCTTAAACATTTTTCTCTACACGGGCTTCTCAGAATGTTTCGTTCAGTGTTACGTAAGGCCACGTGCTGACCTGAAAATTACGTTCCCTGATACCATGACATCTTTACCTTTCATGTCGTCTTAAACTAGGCAAAAACCACCGTCGATTTCGATCTTCACACAAGGTAAAAATGCCGTCGATTTCCTCCACACAGGGCAAAATACCGTTGATTTCCATGTTCACACTAAGCCAAACTGCCGTCGATTTCCATCTTCACGCTAGGCAAAATTACCGTTGATTTCTATCTTCACACTAGGCAAAAATACCGCTGATTTCCATGTTCACACAGCAAAACTGCCGTCGATATTTAGCTTCACACTAGTCAAAAATACCATCGATTTCCATCTTCACACTAAGCAAAAATACCGTTGATTTCCATCTTCACAGCAAAATTACCGTCGATCTTGATCATAATAGGCAAAAATACCGTTGATTTTTATCTTCACACTAGGCAAAATACCGTTGATTTTATCTTCACACTAGGCAAAAATACCGTTGATTTCCATGTTCACATTGAGCAAAATTACCGTCGATTTTCATCTTCACACTAAACAAAAATACCGTCGATTTCCATCTTCACACTAGGCAAATATACCGTTGATTTCCGTGTTCACACTGAGCAAAACTGCCTTCGACTTCCATCTTCACACTAGGCAAAATTACCATCGATTTTTATCTTCAAACTAGACAAAAATGCCGTCAATTTCCATCTTCACATTAGGCATAATGCCGTCGATTTTGGTTTTCTATGTCGAGGTCTTGTTTCATGTTTATTTTTTGTTTTATTCGCGATGACCATACACAAGGACCGAAAAAGTTTCCCGCGCTCTGATGCCGACGTTATGACGTCACGTCGCATATATTTTCAAAAGTTTTAAAACATCTTTCTTTCCACGTGTTTAAAAAAATTCTCAACGTCTCGTTCAACACAACTGTCAAAAGTCATCGTCTCTTCTATATTTTTAAAACTTTTCTCTCTGCATGTATTTAAATATTTTCTCGTGATGTTTCGCTCAGTTTTAATGACCACAATTGTCAAAATTCAGTCTTTTCTTCTTAAAAAAAAATCTCTACACGGCTTTCTCAGAATGTTTCGTTCAGTGTTACGTAAGTCCACATGCTGACCTAAAAATTTCGTTCCCTGATACCATGATATCTTTACCTTTCATGTCTTAAACTAGGCAAAAAACACCGTCGATTTCCATCTTCACATACATACATACACATACATATACCAAGGCTTTTTCCCCCTTAAAGGGAGGTAGCCAAAAAGGGAAAGGCATAAAAACACTCCCACCCATTTCATCCCCAAATACACTCCACACCCCTCCCACCCTTCCTCTCATCTGAGCACCTCCTGGATGACGGGTCATCCCAGCACCCCGCCCACCCCCCAGGGTCAGAAGCAGTGTCGCAAGACACAGTACATCCACAGCAAGGCCGCTTCATTTAATCGGCGACCCCCCCTCTCCGTCCCCCTTTGCATATAAGGAGAGGACGGGGAGAAATCCCTTCGGGCTGCGTCAAAATTTCCTCACACATACTACCCCCCCCACCCCCACCCCGCCCATTCCTCCTCATGCAGTCACAACATCATCCATATACAACCATTCTCCACTCACCTCTGTCTTCCGTCCTCTCCCTTCCTTCCTCAACAGACATTCCCCTCTTCACACTAGACAAAAATACAGTCGATTTCCTCCGCACAGGCAAAACTGCCGTCGATTTCCATCTTCACACTAGGCAAAAATACCGTCGATTACCATCATCACACTAAACAAAAAGGCCATCGATTTCCATCTTCACACTAGGCAAAAATACCGTCGATTTCCATCTTCACACCAGGCAAAAATACCGTTGATTTCCATGTTCACACTGAGAAAACTGCCGCCACACTCTACGCCTGGCGCAACTTTGGACCAAATCCCTGACCTTCGGATTTCCCCCCAAAATCCATGGGGGACCCCCTTGCAGATTTTTTGGATTTTGGGCCATTTTGGTCACCTCCGCCGATTTACCCGCTATCACACCCACAGGTCCGGCGGGGCCTGGGATGCCCTCCAGTCCAATCCCACACCAGTCACCCACACCCTATCCCCGCCAGAGGCATAAACGTCAAAAGGCCCAACTTTCGAGGGCTCTCACCGCCACACCCTTGCTCTCACGATTCTGCTCTCTACGCTCATGTGCACCCTATCCCACACTCTACGCCTGGCGCAACTTTGGACCAAATCCCTGACCTCCGGATTTCCCCCCAAAATCCATGGGGGACCCCCTTGCAGATTTTTTGGATTTTGGGCCATTTTGGTCACCTCCGCCGATTTACCCGCTATCACACCCACAGGTCCGGCGGGGCCTGGGATGCCCTCCAGTCCAATCCCACACCAGTCACCCACACCCTATCCCCGCCAGAGGCATAAACGTCAAAAGGCCCAACTTTCGAGGGCTCTCACCGCCACACACCCTTGCTCTCACGATTCTGCTCTATACGCTCTTGTGCACCCTATCCCACACTCTACGCCTGGCGCAACTTTGGACCAAATCCCTGACCTTCGGATTTCCCCCCAAAATCCATGGGGGACCCCCTTGCAGATTTTTTGGATTTTGGGCCATTTTGGTCACCTCCGCCGATTTACCCGCTATCACACCCACAGGTCCGGCGGGGCCTGGGATGCCCTCCAGTCCAATCCCACACCAGTCACCCACACCCTATCCCCGCCAGAGGCATAAACGTCAAAAGGCCCAACTTTCGAGGGCTCTCACCGCCACACCCTTGCTCTCACGATTCTGCTCTCTACGCTCATGTGCACCCTATCCCACACTCTACGCCTGGCGCAACTTTGGACCAAATCACTGACCTTCGGATTTCCCCCCAAAATCCATGGGGGACCCCCTTGCAGATTTTTTGGATTTTGGGCCATTTTGGTCACCTCCGCCGATTTACCCGCTATCACACCCACAGGTCCGGCGGGGCCTGGGATGCCCTCCAGTCCAATCCCACACCAGTCACCCACACCCTATCCCCGCCAGAGGCATAAACGTCAAAAGGCCCAACTTTCGAGGGCTCTCACCGCCACACCCTTCCTCTCACGATTCTGCTCTCTACGCTCATGTGCACCCTATCACCAAAACAACGCCTGGCGCAACTTTGGACCAAATCACTGACCTTCGGATTTCCCCCCAAAATCCATGGGGGACCCCCTTGCAGATTTTTTGGATTTTGGGCCATTTTGGTCACCTCCGCCGATTTACCCGCTATCACACCCACAGGTCCGGCGGGGCCTGGGATGCCCTCCAGTCCAATCCCACACCAGTCACCCACACCCTATCCCCGCCAGAGGCATAAACGTCAAAAGGCCCAACTTTCGAGGGCTCTCACCGCCACACCCTTCCTCTCACGATTCTGCTCTCTACGCTCATGTGCACCCTATCCTACACTCTACGCCTGGCGCAACTTTGGACCAAATCACTGACCTTCGGATTTCCCCCCAAAATCCATGGGGGACCCCCTTGCAGATTTTTTGGATTTTGGGCCATTTTGGTCACCTCCGCCGATTTACCCGCTATCACACCCACAGGTCCGGCGGGGCCTGGGATGCCCTCCAGTCCAATCCCACACCAGTCACCCACACCCTATCCCCGCCAGAGGCATAAACGTCAAAAGGCCCAACTTTCGAGGGCTCTCACCGCCACACCCTTCCTCTCACGATTCTGCTCTCTACGCTCATGTGCACCCTATCCAACACTCTACGCCTGGCGCAACTTTGGACCAAATCACTGACCTTCGGATTTCCCCCCAAAATCCATGGGGGACCCCCTTGCAGATTTTTTGGATTTTGGGCCATTTTGGTCACCTCCGCCGATTTACCCGCTATCACACCCACAGGTCCGGCGGGGCCTGGGATGCCCTCCAGTCCAATCCCACACCAGTCACCCACACCCTATCCCCGCCAGAGGCATAAACGTCAAAAGGCCCAACTTTCGAGGGCTCTCACCGCCACACCCTTCCTCTCACGATTCTGCTCTCTACGCTCATGTGCACCCTACCCCACACTCTACGCCTGGCGCAACTTTGGACCAAATCACTGACCTTCGGATTTCCCCCCAAAATCCATGGGGGACCCCCTTGCAGATTTTTTGGATTTTGGGCCATTTTGGTCACCTCCGCCGATTTACCCGCTATCACACCCACAGGTCCGGCGGGGCCTGGGATGCCCTCCAGTCCAATCCCACACCAGTCACCCACACCCTATCCCCGCCAGAGGCATAAACGTCAAAAGGCCCAACTTTCGAGGGCTCTCACCGCCACACCCTTCCTCTCACGATTCTGCTCTCTACGCTCATGTGCACCCTATCCTACACTCTACGCCTGGCGCAACTTTGGACCAAATCACTGACCTTCGGATTTCCCCCCAAAATCCATGGGGGACCCCCTTGCAGATTTTTTGGATTTTGGGCCATTTTGGTCACCTCCGCCGATTTACCCGCTATCACACCCACAGGTCCGGCGGGGCCTGGGATGCCCTCCAGTCCAATCCCACACCAGTCACCCACACCCTATCCCCGCCAGAGGCATAAACGTCAAAAGGCCCAACTTTCGAGGGCTCTCACCGCCACACCCTTCCTCTCACGATTCTGCTCTCTACGCTCATGTGCACCCTATCCTACACTCTACGCCTGGCGCAACTTTGGACCAAATCACTGACCTTCGGATTTCCCCCCAAAATCCATGGGGGACCCCCTTGCAGATTTTTTGGATTTTGGGCCATTTTGGTCACCTCCGCCGATTTACCCGCTATCACACCCACAGGTCCGGCGGGGCCTGGGATGCCCTCCAGTCCAATCCCACACCAGTCACCCACACCCTATCCCCGCCAGAGGCATAAACGTCAAAAGGCCCAACTTTCGAGGGCTCTCACCGCCACACCCTTCCTCTCACGATTCTGCTCTCTACGCTCATGTGCACCCTATCCTAACACTCTACGCCTGGCGCAACTTTGGACCAAATCACTGACCTTCGGATTTCCCCCCAAAATCCATGGGGGACCCCCTTGCAGATTTTTTGGATTTTGGGCCATTTTGGTCACCTCCGCCGATTTACCCGCTATCACACCCACAGGTCCGGCGGGGCCTGGGATGCCCTCCAGTCCAATCCCACACCAGTCACCCACACCCTATCCCCGCCAGAGGCATAAACGTCAAAAGGCCCAACTTTCGAGGGCTCTCACCGCCACACCCTTCCTCTCACGATTCTGCTCTCTACGCTCATGTTCACCCTTTCCGGAACTCTCAGCCTGGCGCAACTTTGGACCAAATCACTGACCTTCGGATTTCCCCCCAAAATCCATGGGGGACCCCCTTGCAGATTTTTTGGATTTTGGGCCATTTTGGTCACCTCCGCCGATTTACCCGCTATCACACCCACAGGTCCGGCGGGGCCTGGGATGCCCTCCAGTCCAATCCCACACCAGTCACCCACACCCTATCCCCGCCAGAGGCATAAACGTCAAAAGGCCCAACTTTCGAGGGCTCTCACCGCCACACCCTTCCTCTCACGATTCTGCTCTCTACGCTCATGTGCACCCTATCCTACACTCTACGCCTGGCGCAACTTTGGACCAAATCACTGACCTTCGGATTTCCCCCCAAAATCCATGGGGGACCCCCTTGCAGATTTTTTGGATTTTGGGCCATTTTGGTCACCTCCGCCGATTTACCCGCTATCACACCCACAGGTCCGGCGGGGCCTGGGATGCCCTCCAGTCCAATCCCACACCAGTCACCCACACCCTATCCCCGCCAGAGGCATAAACGTCAAAAGGCCCAACTTTCGAGGGCTCTCACCGCCACACCCTTCCTCTCACGATTCTGCTCTCTACGCTCATGTGCACCCTATCCTACACTCTACGCCTGGCGCAACTTTGGACCAAATCACTGACCTTCGGATTTCCCCCCAAAATCCATGGGGGACCCCCTTGCAGATTTTTTGGATTTTGGGCCATTTTGGTCACCTCCGCCGATTTACCCGCTATCACACCCACAGGTCCGGCGGGGCCTGGGATGCCCTCCAGTCCAATCCCACACCAGTCACCCACACCCTATCCCCGCCAGAGGCATAAACGTCAAAAGGCCCAACTTTCGAGGGCTCTCACCGCCACACCCCTTCTCTCACGATTCTGCTCTCTACGCTCATGTGCACCCTATCCTACACTCTACGCCTGGCGCAACTTTGGACCAAATCACTGACCTTCGGATTTCCCCCCAAAATCCATGGGGGACCCCCTTGCAGATTTTTTGGATTTTGGGCCATTTTGGTCACCTCCGCCGATTTACCCGCTATCACACCCACAGGTCCGGCGGGGCCTGGGATGCCCTCCAGTCCAATCCCACACCAGTCACCCACACCCTATCCCCGCCAGAGGCATAAACGTCAAAAGGCCCAACTTTCGAGGGCTCTCACCGCCACACCCTTCCTCTCACGATTCTTCTCTCTACGCTCATGTGCCAACTTTCGTGCTCTCTACGCCTGGCGCAACTTTGGACCAAATCACTGACCTTCGGATTTCCCCCCAAAATCCATGGGGGACCCCCTTGCAGATTTTTTGGATTTTGGGCCATTTTGGTCACCTCCGCCGATTTACCCGCTATCACACCCACAGGTCCGGCGGGGCCTGGGATGCCCTCCAGTCCAATCCCACACCAGTCACCCACACCCTATCCCCGCCAGAGGCATAAACGTCAAAAGGCCCAACTTTCGAGGGCTCTCACCGCCACACCCTTCCTCTCACGATTCTGCTCTCTACGCTCATGTGCACCCTATCCTACACTCTACGCCTGGCGCAACTTTGGACCAAATCACTGACCTTCGGATTTCCCCCCAAAATCCATGGGGGACCCCCTTGCAGATTTTTTGGATTTTGGGCCATTTTGGTCACCTCCGCCGATTTACCCGCTATCACACCCACAGGTCCGGCGGGGCCTGGGATGCCCTCCAGTCCAATCCCACACCAGTCACCCACACCCTATCCCCGCCAGAGGCATAAACGTCAAAAGGCCCAACTTTCGAGGGCTCTCACCGCCACACCCTTCCTCTCACGATTCTGCTCTCTACGCTCATGTGCACCCTATCCAACACTCTACGCCTGGCGCAACTTTGGACCAAATCACTGACCTTCGGATTTCCCCCCAAAATCCATGGGGGACCCCCTTGCAGATTTTTTGGATTTTGGGCCATTTTGGTCACCTCCGCCGATTTACCCGCTATCACACCCACAGGTCCGGCGGGGCCTGGGATGCCCTCCAGTCCAATCCCACACCAGTCACCCACACCCTATCCCCGCCAGAGGCATAAACGTCAAAAGGCCCAACTTTCGAGGGCTCTCACCGCCACACCCTTCCTCTCACGATTCTGCTCTCTACGCTCATGTGCACCCTATCCTACACTCTACGCCTGGCGCAACTTTGGACCAAATCACTGACCTTCGGATTTCCCCCCAAAATCCATGGGGGACCCCCTTGCAGATTTTTTGGATTTTGGGCCATTTTGGTCACCTCCGCCGATTTACCCGCTATCACACCCACAGGTCCGGCGGGGCCTGGGATGCCCTCCAGTCCAATCCCACACCAGTCACCCACACCCTATCCCCGCCAGAGGCATAAACGTCAAAAGGCCCAACTTTCGAGGGCTCTCACCGCCACACCCTTCCTCTCACGATTCTGCTCTCTACGCTCATGTGCACCCTATCCTACACTCTACGCCTGGCGCAACTTTGGACCAAATCACTGACCTTCGGATTTCCCCCCAAAATCCATGGGGGACCCCCTTGCAGATTTTTTGGATTTTGGGCCATTTTGGTCACCTCCGCCGATTTACCCGCTATCACACCCACAGGTCCGGCGGGGCCTGGGATGCCCTCCAGTCCAATCCCACACCAGTCACCCACACCCTATCCCCGCCAGAGGCATAAACGTCAAAAGGCCCAACTTTCGAGGGCTCTCACCGCCACACCCTTCCTCTCACGATTCTGCTCTCTACGCTCATGTGCACCATATCCTCCACTCTACGCCTGGCGCAACTTTGGACCAAATCACTGACCTTCGGATTTCCCCCCAAAATCCATGGGGGACCCCCTTGCAGATTTTTTGGATTTTGGGCCATTTTGGTCACCTCCGCCGATTTACCCGCTATCACACCCACAGGTCCGGCGGGGCCTGGGATGCCCTCCAGTCCAATCCCACACCAGTCACCCACACCCTATCCCCGCCAGAGGCATAAACGTCAAAAGGCCCAACTTTCGAGGGCTCTCACCGCCACACCCTTCCTCTCACGATTCTGCTCTCTACGCTCATGTGCACCCTATCCTACACTCTACGCCTGGCGCAACTTTGGACCAAATCACTGACCTTCGGATTTCCCCCCAAAATCCATGGGGGACCCCCTTGCAGATTTTTTGGATTTTGGGCCATTTTGGTCACCTCCGCCGATTTACCCGCTATCACACCCACAGGTCCGGCGGGGCCTGGGATGCCCTCCAGTCCAATCCCACACCAGTCACCCACACCCTATCCCCGCCAGAGGCATAAACGTCAAAAGGCCCAACTTTCGAGGGCTCTCACCGCCACACCCTTCCTCTCACGATTCTGCTCTCTACGCTCATGTGCACCCTATCACCCACTCTACGCCTGGCGCAACTTTGGACCAAATCACTGACCTTCGGATTTCCCCCCAAAATCCATGGGGGACCCCCTTGCAGATTTTTTGGATTTTGGGCCATTTTGGTCACCTCCGCCGATTTACCCGCTATCACACCCACAGGTCCGGCGGGGCCTGGGATGCCCTCCAGTCCAATCCCACACCAGTCACCCACACCCTATCCCCGCCAGAGGCATAAACGTCAAAAGGCCCAACTTTCGAGGGCTCTCACCGCCACACCCTTCCTCTCACGATTCTTATCTCTACGCTCATGTGGACCTTCTGCTCCACTCTACGCCTGGCGCAACTTTGGACCAAATCACTGACCTTCGGATTTCCCCCCAAAATCCATGGGGGACCCCCTTGCAGATTTTTTGGATTTTGGGCCATTTTGGTCACCTCCGCCGATTTACCCGCTATCACACCCACAGGTCCGGCGGGGCCTGGGATGCCCTCCAGTCCAATCCCACACCAGTCACCCACACCCTATCCCCGCCAGAGGCATAAACGTCAAAAGGCCCAACTTTCGAGGGCTCTCACCGCCACACCCTTCCTCTCACGATTCTGCTCTCTACGCTCATGTGCACCATTTGCCTGTATATACGCCTGGCGCAACTTTGGACCAAATCACTGACCTTCGGATTTCCCCCCAAAATCCATGGGGGACCCCCTTGCAGATTTTTTGGATTTTGGGCCATTTTGGTCACCTCCGCCGATTTACCCGCTATCACACCCACAGGTCCGGCGGGGCCTGGGATGCCCTCCAGTCCAATCCCACACCAGTCACCCACACCCTATCCCCGCCAGAGGCATAAACGTCAAAAGGCCCAACTTTCGAGGGCTCTCACCGCCACACCCTTCCTCTCACGATTCTGCTCTCTACGCTCATGTGCACCCTATCCTACACTCTACGCCTGGCGCAACTTTGGACCAAATCACTGACCTTCGGATTTCCCCCCAAAATCCATGGGGGACCCCCTTGCAGATTTTTTGGATTTTGGGCCATTTTGGTCACCTCCGCCGATTTACCCGCTATCACACCCACAGGTCCGGCGGGGCCTGGGATGCCCTCCAGTCCAATCCCACACCAGTCACCCACACCCTATCCCCGCCAGAGGCATAAACGTCAAAAGGCCCAACTTTCGAGGGCTCTCACCGCCACACCCTTCCTCTCACGATTCTGCTCTCTACGCTCATGTGCACCCTAGACCACACTCTACGCCTGGCGCAACTTTGGACCAAATCACTGACCTTCGGATTTCCCCCCAAAATCCATGGGGGACCCCCTTGCAGATTTTTTGGATTTTGGGCCATTTTGGTCACCTCCGCCGATTTACCCGCTATCACACCCACAGGTCCGGCGGGGCCTGGGATGCCCTCCAGTCCAATCCCACACCAGTCACCCACACCCTATCCCCGCCAGAGGCATAAACGTCAAAAGGCCCAACTTTCGAGGGCTCTCACCGCCACACCCTTCCTCTCACGATTCTGCTCTCTACGCTCATGTGCACCCTATCCTACACTCTACGCCTGGCGCAACTTTGGACCAAATCACTGACCTTCGGATTTCCCCCCAAAATCCATGGGGGACCCCCTTGCAGATTTTTTGGATTTTGGGCCATTTTGGTCACCTCCGCCGATTTACCCGCTATCACACCCACAGGTCCGGCGGGGCCTGGGATGCCCTCCAGTCCAATCCCACACCAGTCACCCACACCCTATCCCCGCCAGAGGCATAAACGTCAAAAGGCCCAACTTTCGAGGGCTCTCACCGCCACACCCTTCCTCTCACGATTCTGCTCTCTACGCTCATGTGCACCCTATCCTACACTCTACGCCTGGCGCAACTTTGGACCAAATCACTGACCTTCGGATTTCCCCCCAAAATCCATGGGGGACCCCCTTGCAGATTTTTTGGATTTTGGGCCATTTTGGTCACCTCCGCCGATTTACCCGCTATCACACCCACAGGTCCGGCGGGGCCTGGGATGCCCTCCAGTCCAATCCCACACCAGTCACCCACACCCTATCCCCGCCAGAGGCATAAACGTCAAAAGGCCCAACTTTCGAGGGCTCTCACCGCCACACCCTTCCTCTCACGATTCTGCTCTCTACGCTCATGTGCACCCTATCCTACACTCTACGCCTGGCGCAACTTTGGACCAAATCACTGACCTTCGGATTTCCCCCCAAAATCCATGGGGGACCCCCTTGCAGATTTTTTGGATTTTGGGCCATTTTGGTCACCTCCGCCGATTTACCCGCTATCACACCCACAGGTCCGGCGGGGCCTGGGATGCCCTCCAGTCCAATCCCACACCAGTCACCCACACCCTATCCCCGCCAGAGGCATAAACGTCAAAAGGCCCAACTTTCGAGGGCTCTCACCGCCACACCCTTCCTCTCACGATTCTGCTCTCTACGCTCATGTGCACCCTATCCTACACTCTACGCCTGGCGCAACTTTGGACCAAATCACTGACCTTCGGATTTCCCCCCAAAATCCATGGGGGACCCCCTTGCAGATTTTTTGGATTTTGGGCCATTTTGGTCACCTCCGCCGATTTACCCGCTATCACACCCACAGGTCCGGCGGGGCCTGGGATGCCCTCCAGTCCAATCCCACACCAGTCACCCACACCCTATCCCCGCCAGAGGCATAAACGTCAAAAGGCCCAACTTTCGAGGGCTCTCACCGCCACACCCTTCCTCTCACGATTCTGCTCTCTACGCTCATGTGCACCCTATCCCACTCTCTACGCCTGGCGCAACTTTGGACCAAATCACTGACCTTCGGATTTCCCCCCAAAATCCATGGGGGACCCCCTTGCAGATTTTTTGGATTTTGGGCCATTTTGGTCACCTCCGCCGATTTACCCGCTATCACACCCACAGGTCCGGCGGGGCCTGGGATGCCCTCCAGTCCAATCCCACACCAGTCACCCACACCCTATCCCCGCCAGAGGCATAAACGTCAAAAGGCCCAACTTTCGAGGGCTCTCACCGCCACACCCTTCCTCTCACGATTCTGCTCTCTACGCTCATGTGCACCCTATCCTACACTCTACGCCTGGCGCAACTTTGGACCAAATCACTGACCTTCGGATTTCCCCCCAAAATCCATGGGGGACCCCCTTGCAGATTTTTTGGATTTTGGGCCATTTTGGTCACCTCCGCCGATTTACCCGCTATCACACCCACAGGTCCGGCGGGGCCTGGGATGCCCTCCAGTCCAATCCCACACCAGTCACCCACACCCTATCCCCGCCAGAGGCATAAACGTCAAAAGGCCCAACTTTCGAGGGCTCTCACCGCCACACCCTTCCTCTCACGATTCTGCTCTCTACGCTCATGTGCACCCTATCCTACACTCTACGCCTGGCGCAACTTTGGACCAAATCACTGACCTTCGGATTTCCCCCCAAAATCCATGGGGGACCCCCTTGCAGATTTTTTGGATTTTGGGCCATTTTGGTCACCTCCGCCGATTTACCCGCTATCACACCCACAGGTCCGGCGGGGCCTGGGATGCCCTCCAGTCCAATCCCACACCAGTCACCCACACCCTATCCCCGCCAGAGGCATAAACGTCAAAAGGCCCAACTTTCGAGGGCTCTCACCGCCACACCCTTCCTCTCACGATTCTGCTCTCTACGCTCTTGAGCACCCCGTGACAGTAGCTACGCCTGGCGCAACTTTGGACCAAATCACTGACCTTCGGATTTCCCCCCAAAATCCATGGGGGACCCCCTTGCAGATTTTTTGGATTTTGGGCCATTTTGGTCACCTCCGCCGATTTACCCGCTATCACACCCACAGGTCCGGCGGGGCCTGGGATGCCCTCCAGTCCAATCCCACACCAGTCACCCACACCCTATCCCCGCCAGAGGCATAAACGTCAAAAGGCCCAACTTTCGAGGGCTCTCACCGCCACACCCTTCCTCTCACGATTCTGCTCTCTACGCTCATGTGCACCCTATCCTACACTCTACGCCTGGCGCAACTTTGGACCAAATCACTGACCTTCGGATTTCCCCCCAAAATCCATGGGGGACCCCCTTGCAGATTTTTTGGATTTTGGGCCATTTTGGTCACCTCCGCCGATTTACCCGCTATCACACCCACAGGTCCGGCGGGGCCTGGGATGCCCTCCAGTCCAATCCCACACCAGTCACCCACACCCTATCCCCGCCAGAGGCATAAACGTCAAAAGGCCCAACTTTCGAGGGCTCTCACCGCCACACCCTTCCTCTCACGATTCTGCTCTCTACGCTCATGTGCACCCTATCCTACACTCTACGCCTGGCGCAACTTTGG
The DNA here is from genome assembly GCF_046742065.1 of Oratosquilla oratoria. Taxonomy (NCBI): domain Eukaryota; kingdom Metazoa; phylum Arthropoda; class Malacostraca; order Stomatopoda; family Squillidae; genus Oratosquilla; species Oratosquilla oratoria. The sequence goes on from NC_134816.1 coordinate 40,148,579, forward strand.
ACCAAATCACTGACCTTCGGATTTCCCCCCAAAATCCATGGGGGACCCCCTTGCAGATTTTTTGGATTTTGGGCCATTTTGGTCACCTCCGCCGATTTACCCGCTATCACACCCACAGGTCCGGCGGGGCCTGGGATGCCCTCCAGTCCAATCCCACACCAGTCACCCACACCCTATCCCCGCCAGAGGCATAAACGTCAAAAGGCCCAACTTTCGAGGGCTCTCACCGCCACACCCTTCCTCTCACGATTCTGCTCTCTACGCTCATGTGCACCCTATCCCACACTCTACGCCTGGCGCAACTTTGGACCAAATCACTGACCTTCGGATTTCCCCCAAAATCCATGGGGGACCCCCTTGCGGATTTTTTCGATTCTGGGCCATTTTGGTCACCTCCGCCGATTTACCCGCTATCACACCCACAGGTCCGGCGGGGCCTGGGATGCCCTCCAGTCCAATCCCACACCAGTCACCCACACCCTATCCCCGCCAGAGGCATAAACGTCAAAAGGCCCAACTTTCGAGGGCTCTCACCGCCACACCCTTCCTCTCACGATTCTGCTCTCTACGCTCATGTGCACCCTATCCTACACTCTACGCCTGGCGCAACTTTGGACCAAATCACTGACCTTCGGATTTCCCCCCAAAATCCATGGGGGACCCCCTTGCAGATTTTTTGGATTTTGGGCCATTTTGGTCACCTCCGCCGATTTACCCGCTATCACACCCACAGGTCCGGCGGGGCCTGGGATGCCCTCCAGTCCAATCCCACACCAGTCACCCACACCCTATCCCCGCCAGAGGCATAAACGTCAAAAGGCCCAACTTTCGAGGGCTCTCACCGCCACACCCTTCCTCTCACGATTCTGCTCTCTACGCTCATGTGCACCCTATCCTACACTCTACGCCTGGCGCAACTTTGGACCAAATCACTGACCTTCGGATTTCCCCCCAAAATCCATGGGGGACCCCCTTGCAGATTTTTTGGATTTTGGGCCATTTTGGTCACCTCCGCCGATTTACCCGCTATCACACCCACAGGTCCGGCGGGGCCTGGGATGCCCTCCAGTCCAATCCCACACCAGTCACCCACACCCTATCCCCGCCAGAGGCATAAACGTCAAAAGGCCCAACTTTCGAGGGCTCTCACCGCCACACCCTTCCTCTCACGATTCTGCTCTCTACGCTCATGTGCACCCTATCCACAACACTACGCCTGGCGCAACTTTGGACCAAATCACTGACCTTCGGATTTCCCCCCAAAATCCATGGGGGACCCCCTTGCAGATTTTTTGGATTTTGGGCCATTTTGGTCACCTCCGCCGATTTACCCGCTATCACACCCACAGGTCCGGCGGGGCCTGGGATGCCCTCCAGTCCAATCCCACACCAGTCACCCACACCCTATCCCCGCCAGAGGCATAAACGTCAAAAGGCCCAACTTTCGAGGGCTCTCACCGCCACACCCTTCCTCTCACGATTCTGCTCTCTACGCTCATGTGCACCCTATCCTACACTCTACGCCTGGCGCAACTTTGGACCAAATCACTGACCTTCGGATTTCCCCCCAAAATCCATGGGGGACCCCCTTGCAGATTTTTTGGATTTTGGGCCATTTTGGTCACCTCCGCCGATTTACCCGCTATCACACCCACAGGTCCGGCGGGGCCTGGGATGCCCTCCAGTCCAATCCCACACCAGTCACCCACACCCTATCCCCGCCAGAGGCATAAACGTCAAAAGGCCCAACTTTCGAGGGCTCTCACCGCCACACCCTTCCTCTCGCGAGTCGGCTCTCTACTCTCATGAGCACCCTCTCCACCACTCTCCGCCTGGCGCAACTTTGGACCAAATCACTGACCTTCGGATTTCCCCCCAAAATCCATGGGGGACCCCCTTGCAGATTTTTTGGATTTTGGGCCATTTTGGTCACCTCCGCCGATTTACCCGCTATCACACCCACAGGTCCGGCGGGGCCTGGGATGCCCTCCAGTCCAATCCCACACCAGTCACCCACACCCTATCCCCGCCAGAGGCATAAACGTCAAAAGGCCCAACTTTCGAGGGCTCTCACCGCCACACCCTTCCTCTCACGATTCTGATCTCTACGCTCATGTGCACCCTATCGGAGAATATACGAGTGGCGCAACTTTGGACCAAATCACTGACCTTCGGATTTCCCCCCAAAATCCATGGGGGACCCCCTTGCAGATTTTTTGGATTTTGGGCCATTTTGGTCACCTCCGCCGATTTACCCGCTATCACACCCACAGGTCCGGCGGGGCCTGGGATGCCCTCCAGTCCAATCCCACACCAGTCACCCACACCCTATCCCCGCCAGAGGCATAAACGTCAAAAGGCCCAACTTTCGAGGGCTCTCACCGCCACACCCTTCCTCTCACGATTCTGCTCTCTACGCTCATGTGCACCCTATCCCACACTCTACGCCTGGCGCAACTTTGGACCAAATCACTGACCTTCGGATTTCCCCCCAAAATCCATGGGGGACCCCCTTGCAGATTTTTTGGATTTTGGGCCATTTTGGTCACCTCCGCCGATTTACCCGCTATCACACCCACAGGTCCGGCGGGGCCTGGGATGCCCTCCAGTCCAATCCCACACCAGTCACCCACACCCTATCCCCGCCAGAGGCATAAACGTCAAAAGGCCCAACTTTCGAGGGCTCTCACCGCCACACCCTTCCTCTCACGATTCTGCTCTCTACGCTCATGTGCACCCTATCCCACACTCTACGCCTGGCGCAACTTTGGACCAAATCACTGACCTTCGGATTTCCCCCCAAAATCCATGGGGGACCCCCTTGCAGATTTTTTGGATTTTGGGCCATTTTGGTCACCTCCGCCGATTTACCCGCTATCACACCCACAGGTCCGGCGGGGCCTGGGATGCCCTCCAGTCCAATCCCACACCAGTCACCCACACCCTATCCCCGCCAGAGGCATAAACGTCAAAAGGCCCAACTTTCGAGGGCTCTCACCGCCACACCCTTCCTCTCACGATTCTGCTCTCTACGCTCATGTGCACCCTATAACCCACTCTACGCCTGGCGCAACTTTGGACCAAATCACTGACCTTCGGATTTCCCCCCAAAATCCATGGGGGACCCCCTTGCAGATTTTTTGGATTTTGGGCCATTTTGGTCACCTCCGCCGATTTACCCGCTATCACACCCACAGGTCCGGCGGGGCCTGGGATGCCCTCCAGTCCAATCCCACACCAGTCACCCACACCCTATCCCCGCCAGAGGCATAAACGTCAAAAGGCCCAACTTTCGAGGGCTCTCACCGCCACACCCTTCCTCTCACGATTCTGCTCTCTACGCTCATGTGCACCCTATCCTACACTCTACGCCTGGCGCAACTTTGGACCAAATCACTGACCTTCGGATTTCCCCCCAAAATCCATGGGGGACCCCCTTGCAGATTTTTTGGATTTTGGGCCATTTTGGTCACCTCCGCCGATTTACCCGCTATCACACCCACAGGTCCGGCGGGGCCTGGGATGCCCTCCAGTCCAATCCCACACCAGTCACCCACACCCTATCCCCGCCAGAGGCATAAACGTCAAAAGGCCCAACTTTCGAGGGCTCTCACCGCCACACCCTTCCTCTCACGATTCTGCTCTCTACGCTCATGTGCCCCCTATCCGACACTCTACGCCTGGCGCAACTTTGGACCAAATCACTGACCTTCGGATTTCCCCCCAAAATCCATGGGGGACCCCCTTGCAGATTTTTTGGATTTTGGGCCATTTTGGTCACCTCCGCCGATTTACCCGCTATCACACCCACAGGTCCGGCGGGGCCTGGGATGCCCTCCAGTCCAATCCCACACCAGTCACCCACACCCTATCCCCGCCAGAGGCATAAACGTCAAAAGGCCCAACTTTCGAGGGCTCTCACCGCCACACCCTTCCTCTCACGATTCTGCTCTCTACGCTCATGTGCACCCTATCCTACACTCTACGCCTGGCGCAACTTTGGACCAAATCACTGACCTTCGGATTTCCCCCCAAAATCCATGGGGGACCCCCTTGCAGATTTTTTGGATTTTGGGCCATTTTGGTCACCTCCGCCGATTTACCCGCTATCACACCCACAGGTCCGGCGGGGCCTGGGATGCCCTCCAGTCCAATCCCACACCAGTCACCCACACCCTATCCCCGCCAGAGGCATAAACGTCAAAAGGCCCAACTTTCGAGGGCTCTCACCGCCACACCCTTCCTCTCACGATTCTGCTCTCTACGCTCATGTGCACCCTATCCTACACTCTACGCCTGGCGCAACTTTGGACCAAATCACTGACCTTCGGATTTCCCCCCAAAATCCATGGGGGACCCCCTTGCAGATTTTTTGGATTTTGGGCCATTTTGGTCACCTCCGCCGATTTACCCGCTATCACACCCACAGGTCCGGCGGGGCCTGGGATGCCCTCCAGTCCAATCCCACACCAGTCACCCACACCCTATCCCCGCCAGAGGCATAAACGTCAAAAGGCCCAACTTTCGAGGGCTCTCACCGCCACACCCTTCCTCTCACGATTCTGCTCTCTACGCTCATGTGCACCCTATCCTACACTCTACGCCTGGCGCAACTTTGGACCAAATCACTGACCTTCGGATTTCCCCCCAAAATCCATGGGGGACCCCCTTGCAGATTTTTTGGATTTTGGGCCATTTTGGTCACCTCCGCCGATTTACCCGCTATCACACCCACAGGTCCGGCGGGGCCTGGGATGCCCTCCAGTCCAATCCCACACCAGTCACCCACACCCTATCCCCGCCAGAGGCATAAACGTCAAAAGGCCCAACTTTCGAGGGCTCTCACCGCCACACCCTTCCTCTCACGATTCTGCTCTCTACGCTCATGTGCACCCTATCCTACACTCTACGCCTGGCGCAACTTTGGACCAAATCACTGACCTTCGGATTTCCCCCCAAAATCCATGGGGGACCCCCTTGCAGATTTTTTGGATTTTGGGCCATTTTGGTCACCTCCGCCGATTTACCCGCTATCACACCCACAGGTCCGGCGGGGCCTGGGATGCCCTCCAGTCCAATCCCACACCAGTCACCCACACCCTATCCCCGCCAGAGGCATAAACGTCAAAAGGCCCAACTTTCGAGGGCTCTCACCGCCACACCCTTCCTCTCACGATTCTGCTCTCTACGCTCATGTGCACCCTATCCTACACTCTACGCCTGGCGCAACTTTGGACCAAATCACTGACCTTCGGATTTCCCCCCAAAATCCATGGGGGACCCCCTTGCAGATTTTTTGGATTTTGGGCCATTTTGGTCACCTCCGCCGATTTACCCGCTATCACACCCACAGGTCCGGCGGGGCCTGGGATGCCCTCCAGTCCAATCCCACACCAGTCACCCACACCCTATCCCCGCCAGAGGCATAAACGTCAAAAGGCCCAACTTTCGAGGGCTCTCACCGCCACACCCTTCCTCTCACGATTCTGCTCTCTACGCTCATGTGCACCCTATCCTACACTCTACGCCTGGCGCAACTTTGGACCAAATCACTGACCTTCGGATTTCCCCCCAAAATCCATGGGGGACCCCCTTGCAGATTTTTTGGATTTTGGGCCATTTTGGTCACCTCCGCCGATTTACCCGCTATCACACCCACAGGTCCGGCGGGGCCTGGGATGCCCTCCAGTCCAATCCCACACCAGTCACCCACACCCTATCCCCGCCAGAGGCATAAACGTCAAAAGGCCCAACTTTCGAGGGCTCTCACCGCCACACCCTTCCTCTCACGATTCTGCTCTCTACGCTCATGTGCACCCTATCCTACACTCTACGCCTGGCGCAACTTTGGACCAAATCACTGACCTTCGGATTTCCCCCCAAAATCCATGGGGGACCCCCTTGCAGATTTTTTGGATTTTGGGCCATTTTGGTCACCTCCGCCGATTTACCCGCTATCACACCCACAGGTCCGGCGGGGCCTGGGATGCCCTCCAGTCCAATCCCACACCAGTCACCCACACCCTATCCCCGCCAGAGGCATAAACGTCAAAAGGCCCAACTTTCGAGGGCTCTCACCGCCACACCCTTCCTCTCACGATTCTGCTCTCTCCGCTCGTGTGCACCCTATCCTACACTCTACGCCTGGCGCAACTTTGGACCAAATCACTGACCTTCGGATTTCCCCCCAAAATCCATGGGGGACCCCCTTGCAGATTTTTTGGATTTTGGGCCATTTTGGTCACCTCCGCCGATTTACCCGCTATCACACCCACAGGTCCGGCGGGGCCTGGGATGCCCTCCAGTCCAATCCCACACCAGTCACCCACACCCTATCCCCGCCAGAGGCATAAACGTCAAAAGGCCCAACTTTCGAGGGCTCTCACCGCCACACCCTTCCTCTCACGATTCTGCTCTCTACGCTCATGTGCACCCTATCCTACACTCTACGCCTGGCGCAACTTTGGACCAAATCACTGACCTTCGGATTTCCCCCCAAAATCCATGGGGGACCCCCTTGCAGATTTTTTGGATTTTGGGCCATTTTGGTCACCTCCGCCGATTTACCCGCTATCACACCCACAGGTCCGGCGGGGCCTGGGATGCCCTCCAGTCCAATCCCACACCAGTCACCCACACCCTATCCCCGCCAGAGGCATAAACGTCAAAAGGCCCAACTTTCGAGGGCTCTCACCGCCACACCCTTCCTCTCACGATTCTGCTCTCTACGCTCATGTGCACCCTATCCTACACTCTACGCCTGGCGCAACTTTGGACCAAATCACTGACCTTCGGATTTCCCCCCAAAATCCATGGGGGACCCCCTTGCAGATTTTTTGGATTTTGGGCCATTTTGGTCACCTCCGCCGATTTACCCGCTATCACACCCACAGGTCCGGCGGGGCCTGGGATGCCCTCCAGTCCAATCCCACACCAGTCACCCACACCCTATCCCCGCCAGAGGCATAAACGTCAAAAGGCCCAACTTTCGAGGGCTCTCACCGCCACACCCTTCCTCTCACGATTCTGCTCTCTACGCTCATGTGCACCCTATCCCCACTCTACGCCTGGCGCAACTTTGGACCAAATCACTGACCTTCGGATTTCCCCCCAAAATCCATGGGGGACCCCCTTGCAGATTTTTTGGATTTTGGGCCATTTTGGTCACCTCCGCCGATTTACCCGCTATCACACCCACAGGTCCGGCGGGGCCTGGGATGCCCTCCAGTCCAATCCCACACCAGTCACCCACACCCTATCCCCGCCAGAGGCATAAACGTCAAAAGGCCCAACTTTCGAGGGCTCTCACCGCCACACCCTTCCTCTCACGATTCTGCTCTCTACGCTCATGTGCACCCTATCCTACACTCTACGCCTGGCGCAACTTTGGACCAAATCACTGACCTTCGGATTTCCCCCCAAAATCCATGGGGGACCCCCTTGCAGATTTTTTGGATTTTGGGCCATTTTGGTCACCTCCGCCGATTTACCCGCTATCACACCCACAGGTCCGGCGGGGCCTGGGATGCCCTCCAGTCCAATCCCACACCAGTCACCCACACCCTATCCCCGCCAGAGGCATAAACGTCAAAAGGCCCAACTTTCGAGGGCTCTCACCGCCACACCCTTCCTCTCACGATTCTGCTCTCTACGCTCATGTGCACCCTATCCTACACTCTACGCCTGGCGCAACTTTGGACCAAATCACTGACCTTCGGATTTCCCCCCAAAATCCATGGGGGACCCCCTTGCAGATTTTTTGGATTTTGGGCCATTTTGGTCACCTCCGCCGATTTACCCGCTATCACACCCACAGGTCCGGCGGGGCCTGGGATGCCCTCCAGTCCAATCCCACACCAGTCACCCACACCCTATCCCCGCCAGAGGCATAAACGTCAAAAGGCCCAACTTTCGAGGGCTCTCACCGCCACACCCTTCCTCTCACGATTCTGCTCTCTACGCTCATGTGCACCCTATCCTACACTCTACGCCTGGCGCAACTTTGGACCAAATCACTGACCTTCGGATTTCCCCCCAAAATCCATGGGGGACCCCCTTGCAGATTTTTTGGATTTTGGGCCATTTTGGTCACCTCCGCCGATTTACCCGCTATCACACCCACAGGTCCGGCGGGGCCTGGGATGCCCTCCAGTCCAATCCCACACCAGTCACCCACACCCTATCCCCGCCAGAGGCATAAACGTCAAAAGGCCCAACTTTCGAGGGCTCTCACCGCCACACCCTTCCTCTCACGATTCTGCTCTCTACGCTACTGTGCTACCTGTCCTCCGCTCTCCGCCTGGCGCAACTTTGGACCAAATCACTGACCTTCGGATTTCCCCCCAAAATCCATGGGGGACCCCCTTGCAGATTTTTTGGATTTTGGGCCATTTTGGTCACCTCCGCCGATTTACCCGCTATCACACCCACAGGTCCGGCGGGGCCTGGGATGCCCTCCAGTCCAATCCCACACCAGTCACCCACACCCTATCCCCGCCAGAGGCATAAACGTCAAAAGGCCCAACTTTCGAGGGCTCTCACCGCCACACCCTTCCTCTCACGATTCTGCTCTCTACGCTCATGTGCACCCTATCCTACACTCTACGCCTGGCGCAACTTTGGACCAAATCACTGACCTTCGGATTTCCCCCCAAAATCCATGGGGGACCCCCTTGCAGATTTTTTGGATTTTGGGCCATTTTGGTCACCTCCGCCGATTTACCCGCTATCACACCCACAGGTCCGGCGGGGCCTGGGATGCCCTCCAGTCCAATCCCACACCAGTCACCCACACCCTATCCCCGCCAGAGGCATAAACGTCAAAAGGCCCAACTTTCGAGGGCTCTCACCGCCACACCCTTCCTCTCACGATTCTGCTCTCTACGCTCATGTGCACCCTATCCTACACTCTACGCCTGGCGCAACTTTGGACCAAATCACTGACCTTCGGATTTCCCCCCAAAATCCATGGGGGACCCCCTTGCAGATTTTTTGGATTTTGGGCCATTTTGGTCACCTCCGCCGATTTACCCGCTATCACACCCACAGGTCCGGCGGGGCCTGGGATGCCCTCCAGTCCAATCCCACACCAGTCACCCACACCCTATCCCCGCCAGAGGCATAAACGTCAAAAGGCCCAACTTTCGAGGGCTCTCACCGCCACACCCTTCCTCTCACGATTCTGCTCTCTACGCTCATGTGCACCCTATTCCCCATTCTACGCCTGGCGCAACTTTGGACCAAATCACTGACCTTCGGATTTCCCCCCAAAATCCATGGGGGACCCCCTTGCAGATTTTTTGGATTTTGGGCCATATTGGTCACCTCCGCCGATTTACCCGCTATCACACCCACAGGTCCGGCGGGGCCTGGGATGCCCTCCAGTCCGATCCCACACCAGTCACCCACACCCTATCCCCGCCAGAGGCATAAACGTCAAAAGGCCCAACTTTCGAGGGCTCTCACCGCCACACCCTTCCTCTCACGATTCTGCTCTCTACGCTCATGTGCACCCTAGTCCCCATTCTACGCCTGGCGCAACTTTGGACCAAATCACTGACCTTCGGATTTCCCCCCAAAATCCATGGGGGACCCCCTTGCAGATTTTTTGGATTTTGGGCCATTTTGGTCACCTCCGCCGATTTACCCGCTATCACACCCACAGGTCCGGCGGGGCCTGGGATGCCCTCCAGTCCAATCCCACACCAGTCACCCACACCCTATCCCCGCCAGAGGCATAAACGTCAAAAGGCCCAACTTTCGAGGGCTCTCACCGCCACACCCTTCCTCTCACGATTCTGCTCTCTACGCTCATGTGCACCCTATCCCCACTCTACGCCTGGCGCAACTTTGGACCAAATCACTGACCTTCGGATTTCCCCCCAAAATCCATGGGGGACCCCCTTGCAGATTTTTTGGATTTTGGGCCATTTTGGTCACCTCCGCCGATTTACCCGCTATCACACCCACAGGTCCGGCGGGGCCTGGGATGCCCTCCAGTCCGATCCCACACCAGTCACCCACACCCTATCCCCGCCAGAGGCATAAACGTCAAAAGGCCCAACTTTCGAGGGCTCTCACCGCCACACCCTTCCTCTCACGATTCTGCTCTCTACGCTCATGTGCACCCTATCCACCACTCTACGCCTGGCGCAACTTTGGACCAAATCACTGACCTTCGGATTTCCCCCCAAAATCCATGGGGGACCCCCTTGCAGATTTTTTGGATTTTGGGCCATTTTGGTCACCTCCGCCGATTTACCCGCTATCACACCCACAGGTCCGGCGGGGCCTGGGATGCCCTCCAGTCCGATCCCACACCAGTCACCCACACCCTATCCCCGCCAGAGGCATAAACGTCAAAAGGCCCAACTTTCGAGGGCTCTCACCGCCACACCCTTCCTCTCACGATTCTGCTCTCTACGCTCATGTGCACCCTATCCCACACTCTACGCCTGGCGCAACTTTGGACCAAATCACTGACCTTCGGATTTCCCCCCAAAATCCATGGGGGACCCCCTTGCAGATTTTTTGGATTTTGGGCCATTTTGGTCACCTCCGCCGATTTACCCGCTATCACACCCACAGGTCCGGCGGGGCCTGGGATGCCCTCCAGTCCGATCCCACACCAGTCACCCACACCCTATCCCCGCCAGAGGCATAAACGTCAAAAGGCCCAACTTTCGAGGGCTCTCACCGCCACACCCTTCCTCTCACGATTCTGCTCTCTACGCTCATGTGCACCCTATCCCCCACTCTACGCCTGGCGCAACTTTGGACCAAATCACTGACCTTCGGATTTCCCCCCAAAATCCATGGGGGACCCCCTTGCAGATTTTTTGGATTTTGGGCCATTTTGGTCACCTCCGCCGATTTACCCGCTATCACACCCACAGGTCCGGCGGGGCCTGGGATGCCCTCCAGTCCGATCCCACACCAGTCACCCACACCCTATCCCCGCCAGAGGCATAAACGTCAAAAGGCCCAACTTTCGAGGGCTCTCACCGCCACACCCTTCCTCTCACGATTCTGCTCTCTACGCTCATGTGCACCCTATCCCCCACTCTACGCCTGGCGCAACTTTGGACCAAATCACTGACCTTCGGATTTCCCCCCAAAATCCATGGGGGACCCCCTTGCAGATTTTTTGGATTTTGGGCCATTTTGGTCACCTCCGCCGATTTACCCGCTATCACACCCACAGGTCCGGCGGGGCCTGGGATGCCCTCCAGTCCGATCCCACACCAGTCACCCACACCCTATCCCCGCCAGAGGCATAAACGTCAAAAGGCCCAACTTTCGAGGGCTCTCACCGCCACACCCTTCCTCTCACGATTCTGCTCTCTACGCTCATGTGCACCCTATCCCCCACTCTACGCCTGGCGCAACTTTGGACCAAATCACTGACCTTCGGATTTCCCCCCAAAATCCATGGGGGACCCCCTTGCAGATTTTTTGGATTTTGGGCCATTTTGGTCACCTCCGCCGATTTACCCGCTATCACACCCACAGGTCCGGCGGGGCCTGGGATGCCCTCCAGTCCGATCCCACACCAGTCACCCACACCCTATCCCCGCCAGTGGCTATAACGTCAAAAGGCCCAACTTTCGAGGGCTCTCACCGCCACACACCCTTCCTCTCACGATTCTGCTCTCTACGCTCATGTGCACCCTATCCTACACTCTACGCCTGGCGCAACTTTGGACCAAATCACTGACCTTCGGATTTCCCCCCAAAATCCATGGGGGACCCCCTTGCAGATTTTTTGGATTTTGGGCCATTTTGGTCACCTCCGCCGATTTACCCGCTATCACACCCACAGGTCCGGCGGGGCCTGGGATGCCCTCCAGTCCAATCCCACACGAGTCACCCTCACCCTATCCCCGCCAGAGGCGTAAACGTCAAAAGGCCCACCTTTCGAGGGCTCTCACCGCCACACCCTTCCTCTCACGATTCTGCTCTCTACGCTCATGTGCACCCAATCCAACACTCTACGCCTGGCGCAACTTTGGACCAAATCCCTGACCTTCGGATTTCCCCCCAAAATCCATGGGGGACCCCCTTGCAGATTTTTTGGATTTTGGGCCATTTTGGTCACCTCCGCCGATTTACCCGCTATCACACCCACAGGTCCGGCGGGGCCTGGGATGCCCTCCAGTCCGATCCCACACCAGTCACCCACACCCTATCCCCGCCAGAGGCATAAACGTCAAAAGGCCCAACTTTCGAGGGCTCTCACCGCCACACCCTTCCTCTCACGATTCTGCTCTCTACGCTCATGTGCACCCTATCCCCCACTCTACGCCTGGCGCAACTTTGGACCAAATCACTGACCTTCGGATTTCCCCCCAAAATCCATGGGGGACCCCCTTGCAGATTTTTTGGATTTTGGGCCATTTTGGTCACCTCCGCCGATTTACCCGCTATCACACCCACAGGTCCGGCGGGGCCTGGGATGCCCTCCAGTCCGATCCCACACCAGTCACCCACACCCTATCCCCGCCAGAGGCATAAACGTCAAAAGGCCCAACTTTCGAGGGCTCTCACCGCCACACCCTTCCTCTCACGATTCTGCTCTCTACGCTCATGTGCACCCTATCCCCCACTCTACGCCTGGCGCAACTTTGGACCAAATCACTGACCTTCGGATTTCCCCCCAAAATCCATGGGGGACCCCCTTGCAGATTTTTTGGATTTTGGGCCATTTTGGTCACCTCCGCCGATTTACCCGCTATCACACCCACAGGTCCGGCGGGGCCTGGGATGCCCTCCAGTCCGATCCCACACCAGTCACCCACACCCTATCCCCGCCAGAGGCATAAACGTCAAAAGGCCCAACTTTCGAGGGCTCTCACCGCCACACCCTTCCTCTCACGATTCTGCCCTCTACGCTCATGTGCACCCTATCCCACCACTCTACGCCTGGCGCAACTTTGGACCAAATCCCTGACCTTCGGATTTCCCCCCAAAATCCATGGGGGACCCCCTTGCAGATTTTTTGGATTTTGGGCCATTTTGGTCACCTCCGCCGATTTACCCGCTATCACACCCACAGGTCCGGCGGGGCCTGGGATGCCCTCCAGTCCGATCCCACACCAGTCACCCACACCCTATCCCCGCCAGAGGCATAAACGTCAAAAGGCCCAACTTTCGAGGGCTCTCACCGCCACACCCTTCCTCTCACGATTCTGCCCTCTACGCTCATGTGCACCCTATCCCCCACTCTACGCCTGGCGCAACTTTGGACCAAATCCCTGACCTTCGGATTTCCCCCCAAAATCCATGGGGGACCCCCTTGCAGATTTTTTGGATTTTGGGCCATTTTGGTCACCTCCGCCGATTTACCCGCTATCACACCCACAGGTCCGGCGGGGCCTGGGATGCCCTCCAGTCCGATCCCACACCAGTCACCCACACCCTATCCCCGCCAGAGGCATAAACGTCAAAAGGCCCAACTTTCGAGGGCTCTCACCGCCACACCCTTCCGCTCGCGATTCAGAGCTCTAGGCTCATGTGCACCGTATCCCACACTCTACGCCTGGCGCAACTTTGGACCAAATCCCTGACCTTCGGATTTCCCCCCAAAATCCATGGGGGACCCCCTTGCAGATTTTTTGGATTTTGGGCCATTTTGGTCACCTCCGCCGATTTACCCGCTATCACACCCACAGGTCCGGCGGGGCCTGGGATGCCCTCCAGTCCGATCCCACACCAGTCACCCACACCCTATCCCCGCCAGAGGCATAAACGTCAAAAGGCCCAACTTTCGAGGGCTCTCACCGCCACACCCTTCCTCTCACGATTCTGCGCTCTACGCTCATGTGCACCCTATCCCCCACTCTACGCCTGGCGCAACTTTGGACCAACTCCCTGACCTTCGGATTTCCCCCCAAAATCCATGGGGGACCCCCTTGCAGATTTTTTGGATTTTGGGCCATTTTGGTCACCTCCGCCGATTTACCCGCTATCACACCCACAGGTCCGGCGGGGCCTGGGATGCCCTCCAGTCCGATCCCACACCAGTCACCCACACCCTATCCCCGCCAGAGGCATAAACGTCAAAAGGCCCAACTTTCGAGGGCTCTCACCGCCACACCCTTCCACTCTCGTATCTGATCTATCCGCTCATGTGCACCCTATCCCCCACTCTACGCCTGGCGCAACTTTGGACCAAATCACTGACCTTCGGATTTCCCCCCAAAATCCATGGGGGACCCCCTTGCAGATTTTTTGGATTTTGGGCCATTTTGGTCACCTCCGCCGATTTACCCGCTATCACACCCACAGGTCCGGCGGGGCCTGGGATGCCCTCCAGTCCGATCCCACACCAGTCACCCACACCCTATCCCCGCCAGAGGCATAAACGTCAAAAGGCCCAACTTTCGAGGGCTCTCACCGCCACACCCTTCCTCTCACGATACTGCTCTCTACGCTCATGTGCACCCTATCCCCCACTCTACGCCTGGCGCAACTTTGGACCAAATCACTGACCTTCGGATTTCCCCCCAAAATCCATGGGGGACCCCCTTGCAGATTTTTTGGATTTTGGGCCATTTTGGTCACCTCCGCCGATTTACCCGCTATCACACCCACAGGTCCGGCGGGGCCTGGGATGCCCTCCAGTCCGATCCCACACCAGTCACCCACACCCTATCCCCGCCAGAGGCATAAACGTCAAAAGGCCCAACTTTCGAGGGCTCTCACCGCCACACCCTTCCTCTCACGATTCTGCTCTCTACGCTCATGTGCACCCTATCCCCACTCTACGCCTGGCGCAACTTTGGACCAAATCCCTGACCTTCGGATTTCCCCCCAAAATCCATGGGGGACCCCCTTGCAGATTTTTTGGATTTTGGGCCATTTTGGTCACCTCCGCCGATTTACCCGCTATCACACCCACAGGTCCGGCGGGGCCTGGGATGCCCTCCAGTCCGATCCCACACCAGTCACCCACACCCTATCCCCGCCAGAGGCATAAACGTCAAAAGGCCCAACTTTCGAGGGCTCTCACCGCCACACCCTTCCTCTCACGATTCTGCTCTCTACGCTCATGTGCACCCTCTCCCCCACTCTACGCCTGGCGCAACTTTGGACCAAATCTCTGACCTTCGGATTTCCCCCCAAAATCCATGGGGGACCCCCTTGCAGATTTTTTGGATTTTGGGCCATTTTGGTCACCTCCGCCGATTTACCCGCTATCACACCCACAGGTCCGGCGGGGCCTGGGATGCCCTCCAGTCCGATCCCACACCAGTCACCCACACCCTATCCCCGCCAGAGGCATAAACGTCAAAAGGCCCAACTTTCGAGGGCTCTCACCGCCACACCCTTCCTCTCACGAGTCTGATCTCTACGCTCATGTGCACCCTATCCCCCACTCTACGCCTGGCGCAACTTTGGACCAAATCACTGACCTTCGGATTTCCCCCCAAAATCCATGGGGGACCCCCTTGCAGATTTTTTGGATTTTGGGCCATTTTGGTCACCTCCGCCGATTTACCCGCTATCACACCCACAGGTCCGGCGGGGCCTGGGATGCCCTCCAGTCCGATCCCACACCAGTCACCCACACCCTATCCCCGCCAGAGGCATAAACGTCAAAAGGCCCAACTTTCGAGGGCTCTCACCGCCACACCCTTCCTCTCACGATTCTGATCTCTACGCTCATGTGCACCCTATCCCCCACTCTACGCCTGGCGCAACTTTGGACCAAATCACTGACCTTCGGATTTCCCCCCAAAATCCATGGGGGACCCCCTTGCAGATTTTTTGGATTTTGGGCCATTTTGGTCACCTCCGCCGATTTACCCGCTATCACACCCACAGGTCCGGCGGGGCCTGGGATGCCCTCCAGTCCGATCCCACACCAGTCACCCACACCCTATCCCCGCCAGAGTCTTTACCTTCTAATGGCCCAACTTTCGAGGGCTCTCACCGCCACACCCTTCCTCTCACGATTCTGCTCTCTACGCTCATGTGCACCCTATCCCCACTCTACGCCTGGCGCAACTTTGGAACAAATCCCTGACCTTCGGATTTCCCCCCAAAATCCATGGGGGACCCCCTTGCAGATTTTTTGGATTTTGGGCCATTTTGGTCACCTCCGCCGATTTACCCGCTATCACACCCACAGGTCCGGCGGGGCCTGGGATGCCCTCCAGTCCGATCCCACACCAGTCACCCACACCCTATCCCCGCCAGAGGCCTAAACGTCAAAAGGCCCAACTGTCGAGGGCTCTCACCGCCACACCCTCCCTCCCACGCTTCGGCACACGACGCTCCTGTGCACCCTCTCCCCCACTCTACGCCTGGCGCAACTTTGGACCAAATCACTGACCTTCGGATTTCCCCCCAAAATCCATGGGGGACCCCCTTGCAGATTTTTTGGATTTTGGGCCATTTTGGTCACCTCCGCCGATTTACCCGCTATCACACCCACAGGTCCGGCGGGGCCTGGGATGCCCTCCAGTCCGATCCCACACCAGTCACCCACACCCTATCCCCGCCAGAGGCATAAACGTCAAAAGGCCCAACTTTCGAGGGCTCTCACCGCCACACCCTTCCTCTCACGATTCTGATCTCTACGCTCATGTGCACCCTATCCCCCACTCTACGCCTGGCGCAACTTTGGACCAAATCACTGACCTTCGGATTTCCCCCCAAAATCCATGGGGGACCCCCTTGCAGATTTTTTGGATTTTGGGCCATTTTGGTCACCTCCGCCGATTTACCCGCTATCACACCCACAGGTCCGGCGGGGCCTGGGATGCCCTCCAGTCCGATCCCACACCAGTCACCCACACCCTATCCCCGCCAGAGGCATAAACGTCAAAAGGCCCAACTTTCGAGGGCTCTCACCGCCACACCCTTCCTCTCACGATTCGGCGCTCTACGCTCATGTGCACCCTATCCCCCACTCTACGCCTGGCGCAACTTTGGACCAAATCCCTGACCTTCGGATTTCCCCCCAAAATCCATGGGGGACCCCCTTGCAGATTTTTTGGATTTTGGGCCATTTTGGTCACCTCCGCCGATTTACCCGCTATCACACCCACAGGTCCGGCGGGGCCTGGGATGCCCTCCAGTCCGATCCCACACCAGTCACCCACACCCTATCCCCGCCAGAGGCATAAACGTCAAAAGGCCCAACTTTCGAGGGCTCTCACCGCCACACCCTTCCTCTCACGATTCTGCGCTCTACGCTCATGTGCACCCTATCCCCCACTCTACGCCTGGCGCAACTTTGGACCAAATCACTGACCTTCGGATTTCCCCCCAAAATCCATGGGGGACCCCCTTGCAGATTTTTTGGATTTTGGGCCATTTTGGTCACCTCCGCCGATTTACCCGCTATCACACCCACAGGTCCGGCGGGGCCTGGGATGCCCTCCAGTCCGATCCCACACCAGTCACCCACACCCTATCCCCGCCAGAGGCATAAACGTCAAAAGGCCCAACTTTCGAGGGCTCTCACCGCCACACCCTTCCTCTCACGATTCCGATCTCTACGCTCATGTGCACCCTATCCCCCACTCTACGCCTGGCGCAACTTTGGACCAAATCACTGACCTTCGGATTTCCCCCCAAAATCCATGGGGGACCCCCTTGCAGATTTTTTGGATTTTGGGCCATTTTGGTCACCTCCGCCGATTTACCCGCTATCACACCCACAGGTCCGGCGGGGCCTGGGATGCCCTCCAGTCCGATCCCACACCAGTCACCCACACCCTATCCCCGCCAGAGGCATAAACGTCAAAAGGCCCAACTTT
Organism: Oratosquilla oratoria; assembly: GCF_046742065.1. Classification (NCBI taxonomy): domain Eukaryota; kingdom Metazoa; phylum Arthropoda; class Malacostraca; order Stomatopoda; family Squillidae; genus Oratosquilla; species Oratosquilla oratoria. The sequence continues at coordinate 40,166,347 of NC_134816.1, forward strand.
CGAGGGCTCTCACCGCCACACCCTTCCTCTCACGATTCTTCCCACTAGCCCCATGTGCACCCTATCCCCCACTCTACGCCTGGCGCAACTTTGGACCAAATCACTGACCTTCGGATTTCCCCCCAAAATCCATGGGGGACCCCCTTGCAGATTTTTTGGATTTTGGGCCATTTTGGTCACCTCCGCCGATTTACCCGCTATCACACCCACAGGTCCGGCGGGGCCTGGGATGCCCTCCAGTCCGATCCCACACCAGTCACCCACACCCTATCCCCGCCAGAGGCATACCCGTCCACAGGCCCAACTTTCGAGGGCTCTCACCGCCACACCCTTCCTCTCTGGCTGCTGATGTCTACGCTCATGTGCACCCTATCCCCCACTCTACGCCTGGCGCAACTTTGGACCAAATCACTGACCTTCGGATTTCCCCCCAAAATCCATGGGGGACCCCCTTGCAGATTTTTTGGATTTTGGGCCATTTTGGTCACCTCCGCCGATTTACCCGCTATCACACCCACAGGTCCGGCGGGGCCTGGGATGCCCTCCAGTCCGATCCCACACCAGTCACCCACACCCTATCCCCGCCAGAGGCATAAACGTCAAAAGGCCCAACTTTCGCGGGCTCTCACCGCCACACCCTTCCTCTCACGATTCTTCTCTCTACGCTCATGTGCACCCTATCCCCCACTCTACGCCTGGCGCAACTTTGGACCAAATCACTGACCTTCGGATTTCCCCCCAAAATCCATGGGGGACCCCCTTGCAGATTTTTTGGATTTTGGGCCATTTTGGTCACCTCCGCCGATTTACCCGCTATCACACCCACAGGTCCGGCGGGGCCTGGGATGCCCTCCAGTCCGATCCCACACCAGTCACCCACACCCTATCCCCGCCAGAGGCATAAACGTCAAAAGGCCCAACTTTCGAGGGCTCTCACCGCCACACCCTTCCTCTCACGATTCTGCTCTCAACGCTCATGTGCACCCTATCCCCCACTCTACGCCTGGCGCAACTTTGGACCAAATCACTGACCTTCGGATTTCCCCCCAAAATCCATGGGGGACCCCCTTGCAGATTTTTTGGATTTTGGGCCATTTTGGTCACCTCCGCCGATTTACCCGCTATCACACCCACAGGTCCGGCGGGGCCTGGGATGCCCTCCAGTCCGATCCCACACCAGTCACCCACACCCTATCCCCGCCAGAGGCATAAACGTCAAAAGGCCCAACTTTCGAGGGCTCTCACCGCCACACCCTTCCTCTCACGATTCTGCGCTCTACGCTCATGTGCACCCTATCCCCCACTCTACGCCTGGCGCAACTTTGGACCAAATCACTGACCTTCGGATTTCCCCCCAAAATCCATGGGGGACCCCCTTGCAGATTTTTTGGATTTTGGGCCATTTTGGTCACCTCCGCCGATTTACCCGCTATCACACCCACAGGTCCGGCGGGGCCTGGGATGCCCTCCAGTCCGATCCCACACCAGTCACCCACACCCTATCCCCGCCAGAGGCATAATCGTCAAAAGGCCCAACTTTCGAGGGCTCTCACCGCCACACCCTTCCTCTCACGATTCTGCTCTCTACGCTCATGTGCACCCTATCCCCCACTCTACGCCTGGCGCAACTTTGGACCAAATCACTGACCTTCGGATTTCCCCCCAAAATCCATGGGGGACCCCCTTGCAGATTTTTTGGATTTTGGGCCATTTTGGTCACCTCCGCCGATTTACCCGCTATCACACCCACAGGTCCGGCGGGGCCTGGGATGCCCTCCAGTCCGATCCCACACCAGTCACCCACACCCTATCCCCGCCAGAGGCATAAACGTCAAAAGGCCCAACTTTCGAGGGCTCTCACCGCCACACCCTTCCTCTCACGATTCTGCACTCTACGCTCATGTGCACCCTATCCCCCACTCTACGCCTGGCGCAACTTTGGACCAAATCCCAGACCTTCGGATTTCCCCCCAAAATCCATGGGGGACCCCCTTGCAGATTTTTTGGATTTTGGGCCATTTTGGTCACCTCCGCCGATTTACCCGCTATCACACCCACAGGTCCGGCGGGGCCTGGGATGCCCTCCAGTCCGATCCCACACCAGTCACCCACACCCTATCCCCGCCAGAGGCATAAACGTCAAAAGGCCCAACTTTCGAGGGCTCTCACCGCCACACCCTTCCTCTCACGATTCTGCACTCTACGCTCATGTGCACCCTATCCCCCACTCTACGCCTGGCGCAACTTTGGACCAAATCACTGACCTTCGGATTTCCCCCCAAAATCCATGGGGGACCCCCTTGCAGATTTTTTGGATTTTGGGCCATTTTGGTCACCTCCGCCGATTTACCCGCTATCACACCCACAGGTCCGGCGGGGCCTGGGATGCCCTCCAGTCCGATCCCACACCAGTCACCCACACCCTATCCCCGCCAGAGGCATAAACGTCAAAAGGCCCAACTTTCGAGGGCTCTCACCGCCACACCCTTCCTCTCACGATTCTGCTCTCTCCGCTCATGTGCACCCCACCCCCCACTCTACGCCTGGCGCAACTATGGACCACATCACCGACCTTCGGATTTCCCCCCAAAATCCATGGGGGACCCCCTTGCAGATTTTTTGGATTTTGGGCCATTTTGGTCACCTCCGCCGATTTACCCGCTATCACACCCACAGGTCCGGCGGGGCCTGGGATGCCCTCCAGTCCGATCCCACACCAGTCACCCACACCCTATCCCCGCCAGAGGCATAAACGTCAAAAGGCCCAACTTTCGAGGGCTCTCACCGCCACACCCTTCCTCTCACGATGCTGCTCTCTACGCTCATGTGCACCCTATCCCCCACTCTACGCCTGGCGCAACTTTGGACCAAATCACTGACCTTCGGATTTCCCCCCAAAATCCATGGGGGACCCCCTTGCAGATTTTTTGGATTTTGGGCCATTTTGGTCACCTCCGCCGATTTACCCGCTATCACACCCACAGGTCCGGCGGGGCCTGGGATGCCCTCCAGTCCGATCCCACACCAGTCACCCACACCCTATCCCCGCCAGACCCGTAAAAGAAAAATGCCCCAACTAACGAGGGCTCTCACCGCCACACCCTTCCTCTCACGATTCTGCTCTCTACGCTCATGTGCACCCTATCCCCCACTCTACGCCTGGCGCAACTTTGGACCAAATCACTGACCTTCGGATTTCCCCCCAAAATCCATGGGGGACCCCCTTGCAGATTTTTTGGATTTTGGGCCATTTTGGTCACCTCCGCCGATTTACCCGCTATCACACCCACAGGTCCGGCGGGGCCTGGGATGCCCTCCAGTCCGATCCCACACCAGTCACCCACACCCTATCCCCGCCAGAGGCATAAACGTCAAAAGGCCCAACTTTCGAGGGCTCTCACCGCCACACCCTTCCTCTCACGATTCTGATCTCTACGCTCATGTGCACCCTATCCCCCACTCTACGCCTGGCGCAACTTTGGACCAAATCACTGACCTTCGGATTTCCCCCCAAAATCCATGGGGGACCCCCTTGCAGATTTTTTGGATTTTGGGCCATTTTGGTCACCTCCGCCGATTTACCCGCTATCACACCCACAGGTCCGGCGGGGCCTGGGATGCCCTCCAGTCCGATCCCACACCAGTCACCCACACCCTATCCCCGCCAGAGGCATAAACGTCAAAAGGCCCAACTTTCGAGGGCTCTCACCGCCACACCCTTCCTCTCACGATTCGGATCTCTACGCTCATGTGCACCCTATCCCCCACTCTACGCCTGGCGCAACTTTGGACCAAATCACTGACCTTCGGATTTCCCCCCAAAATCCATGGGGGACCCCCTTGCAGATTTTTTGGATTTTGGGCCATTTTGGTCACCTCCGCCGATTTACCCGCTATCACACCCACAGGTCCGGCGGGGCCTGGGATGCCCTCCAGTCCGATCCCACACCAGTCACCCACACCCTATCCCCGCCAGAGGCATAAACGTCAAAATGCCCAACTTTCGAGGGCTCTCACCGCCACACCCCACACCTCACGTTTCCGCCCACTACGCTCATGTGCACCCTATCCCCCACTCTACGCCTGGCGCAACTTTGGACCAAATCACTGACCTTCGGATTTCCCCCCAAAATCCATGGGGGACCCCCTTGCAGATTTTTTGGATTTTGGGCCATTTTGGTCACCTCCGCCGATTTACCCGCTATCACACCCACAGGTCCGGCGGGGCCTGGGATGCCCTCCAGTCCGATCCCACACCAGTCACCCACACCCTATCCCCGCCAGAGGCATAAACGTCAAAAGGCCCAACTTTCGAGGGCTCTCACCGCCACACCCTTCCTCTCACGATTCTGCACTCTACGCTCATGTGCACCCTATCCCCCACTCTACGCCTGGCGCAACTTTGGACCAAATCCCTGACCTTCGGATTTCCCCCCAAAATCCATGGGGGACCCCCTTGCAGATTTTTTGGATTTTGGGCCATTTTGGTCACCTCCGCCGATTTACCCGCTATCACACCCACAGGTCCGGCGGGGCCTGGGATGCCCTCCAGTCCGATCCCACACCAGTCACCCACACCCTATCCCCGCCAGAGGCATAAACGTCAAAAGGCCCAACTTTCGAGGGCTCTCACCGCCACACCCTTCCTCTCACGATTCTGCCCTCTACGCTCATGTGCACCCTATCCCCCACTCTACGCCTGGCGCAACTTTGGACCAAATCACTGACCTTCGGATTTCCCCCCAAAATCCATGGGGGACCCCCTTGCAGATTTTTTGGATTTTGGGCCATTTTGGTCACCTCCGCCGATTTACCCGCTATCACACCCACAGGTCCGGCGGGGCCTGGGATGCCCTCCAGTCCGATCCCACACCAGTCACCCACACCCTATCCCCGCCAGAGGCATAAACGTCAAAAGGCCCAACTTTCGAGGGCTCTCACCGCCACACCCTTCCTCTCCCGCTTCGGCCCCCTACGCTCATGTGCACCCTATCCCCCACTCTACGCCTGGCGCAACTTTGGACCAAATCACTGACCTTCGGATTTCCCCCCAAAATCCATGGGGGACCCCCTTGCAGATTTTTTGGATTTTGGGCCATTTTGGTCACCTCCGCCGATTTACCCGCTATCACACCCACAGGTCCGGCGGGGCCTGGGATGCCCTCCAGTCCGATCCCACACCAGTCACCCACACCCTATCCCCGCCAGAGGCATAAACGTCAAAAGGCCCAACTTTCGAGGGCTCTCACCGCCACACCCTTCCTCTCACGATTCTGCCCTCTACGCTCATGTGCACCCTATCCCCCACTCTACGCCTGGCGCAACTTTGGACCAAATCCCTGACCTTCGGATTTCCCCCCAAAATCCATGGGGGACCCCCTTGCAGATTTTTTGGATTTTGGGCCATTTTGGTCACCTCCGCCGATTTACCCGCTATCACACCCACAGGTCCGGCGGGGCCTGGGATGCCCTCCAGTCCGATCCCACACCAGTCACCCACACCCTATCCCCGCCAGAGGCATAAACGTCAAAAGGCCCAACTTTCGAGGGCTCTCACCGCCACACCCTTCCTCTCACGATTCTGCCCTCTACGCTCATGTGCACCCTATCCCCCACTCTACGCCTGGCGCAACTTTGGACCAAATCACTGACCTTCGGATTTCCCCCCAAAATCCATGGGGGACCCCCTTGCAGATTTTTTGGATTTTGGGCCATTTTGGTCACCTCCGCCGATTTACCCGCTATCACACCCACAGGTCCGGCGGGGCCTGGGATGCCCTCCAGTCCGATCCCACACCAGTCACCCACACCCTATCCCCGCCAGAGGCATAAACGTCAAAAGGCCCAACTTTCGAGGGCTCTCACCGCCACACCCTTCCTCTCACGCCTCAGCTCTCCACGCTCATGTGCACCCTATCCCCCACTCTACGCCTGGCGCAACTTTGGACCAAATCCCTGACCTTCGGATTTCCCCCCAAAATCCATGGGGGACCCCCTTGCAGATTTTTTGGATTTTGGGCCATTTTGGTCACCTCCGCCGATTTACCCGCTATCACACCCACAGGTCCGGCGGGGCCTGGGATGCCCTCCAGTCCGATCCCACACCAGTCACCCACACCCTATCCCCGCCAGAGGCATAAACGTCAAAAGGCCCAACTTTCGAGGGCTCTCACCGCCACACCCTTCCTCTCACGATTCTGATCTCTACGCTCATGTGCACCCTATCCCCCACTCTACGCCTGGCGCAACTTTGGACCAAATCACTGACCTTCGGATTTCCCCCCAAAATCCATGGGGGACCCCCTTGCAGATTTTTTGGATTTTGGGCCATTTTGGTCACCTCCGCCGATTTACCCGCTATCACACCCACAGGTCCGGCGGGGCCTGGGATGCCCTCCAGTCCGATCCCACACCAGTCACCCACACCCTATCCCCGCCAGAGGCATAAACGTCAAAAGGCCCAACTTTCGAGGGCTCTCACCGCCACACCCTTCCTCTCACGATTCTGCTCTCTACGCTCATGTGCACCCTATCCCCCACTCTACGCCTGGCGCAACTTTGGACCAAATCCCTGACCTTCGGATTTCCCCCCAAAATCCATGGGGGACCCCCTTGCAGATTTTTTGGATTTTGGGCCATTTTGGTCACCTCCGCCGATTTACCCGCTATCACACCCACAGGTCCGGCGGGGCCTGGGATGCCCTCCAGTCCGATCCCACACCAGTCACCCACACCCTATCCCCGCCAGAGGCATAAACGTCAAAAGGCCCAACTTTCGAGGGCTCTCACCGCCACACCCTTCCTCTCACCATTCTCACCACTCCCCTCATGTGCACCCTATCCCCCACTCTACGCCTGGCGCAACTTTGGACCAAATCACTGACCTTCGGATTTCCCCCCAAAATCCATGGGGGACCCCCTTGCAGATTTTTTGGATTTTGGGCCATTTTGGTCACCTCCGCCGATTTACCCGCTATCACACCCACAGGTCCGGCGGGGCCTGGGATGCCCTCCAGTCCGATCCCACACCAGTCACCCACACCCTATCCCCGCCAGAGGCATAAACGTCAAAAGGCCCAACTTTCGAGGGCTCTCACCGCCACACCCTTCCTCTCACGATTCTGATCTCTACGCTCATGTGCACCCTATCCCCCACTCTACGCCTGGCGCAACTTTGGACCAAATCACTGACCTTCGGATTTCCCCCCAAAATCCATGGGGGACCCCCTTGCAGATTTTTTGGATTTTGGGCCATTTTGGTCACCTCCGCCGATTTACCCGCTATCACACCCACAGGTCCGGCGGGGCCTGGGATGCCCTCCAGTCCGATCCCACACCAGTCACCCACACCCTATCCCCGCCAGAGGCATAAACGTCAAAAGGCCCAACTTTCGAGGGCTCTCACCGCCACACCCTTCCTCTCACGATTCTGATCTCTACGCTCATGTGCACCCTATCCCCCACTCTACGCCTGGCGCAACTTTGGACCAAATCACTGACCTTCGGATTTCCCCCCAAAATCCATGGGGGACCCCCTTGCAGATTTTTTGGATTTTGGGCCATTTTGGTCACCTCCGCCGATTTACCCGCTATCACACCCACAGGTCCGGCGGGGCCTGGGATGCCCTCCAGTCCGATCCCACACCAGTCACCCACACCCTATCCCCGCCAGAGGCATAAACGTCAAAAGGCCCAACTTTCGAGGGCTCTCACCGCCACACCCTTCCTCTCACGATTCTGCACTCTACGCTCATGTGCACCCTATCCCCCACTCTACGCCTGGCGCAACTTTGGACCAAATCACTGACCTTCGGATTTCCCCCCAAAATCCATGGGGGACCCCCTTGCAGATTTTTTGGATTTTGGGCCATTTTGGTCACCTCCGCCGATTTACCCGCTATCACACCCACAGGTCCGGCGGGGCCTGGGATGCCCTCCAGTCCGATCCCACACCAGTCACCCACACCCTATCCCCGCCAGAGGCATAAACGTCAAAAGGCCCAACTTTCGAGGGCTCTCACCGCCACACCCTTCCTCTCACGAGTCTGCTCTCTACGCTCATGTGCACCCTATCCCCCACTCTACGCCTGGCGCAACTTTGGACCAAATCACTGACCTTCGGATTTCCCCCCAAAATCCATGGGGGACCCCCTTGCAGATTTTTTGGATTTTGGGCCATTTTGGTCACCTCCGCCGATTTACCCGCTATCACACCCACAGGTCCGGCGGGGCCTGGGATGCCCTCCAGTCCGATCCCACACCAGTCACCCACACCCTATCCCCGCCAGAGGCATAAACGTCAAAAGGCCCAACTTTCGAGGGCTCTCACCGCCACACCCTTCCTCTCACGATTCGGCTCTCTACGCTCATGTGCACCCTATCCCCCACTCTACGCCTGGCGCAACTTTGGACCAAATCACTGACCTTCGGATTTCCCCCCAAAATCCATGGGGGACCCCCTTGCAGATTTTTTGGATTTTGGGCCATTTTGGTCACCTCCGCCGATTTACCCGCTATCACACCCACAGGTCCGGCGGGGCCTGGGATGCCCTCCAGTCCGATCCCACACCAGTCACCCACACCCTATCCCCGCCAGAGGCATAAACGTCAAAAGGCCCAACTTTCGAGGGCTCTCACCGCCACACCCTTCCTCTCACGATTCTGCCCTCTACGCTCATGTGCACCCTATCCCCCACTCTACGCCTGGCGCAACTTTGGACCAAATCACTGACCTTCGGATTTCCCCCCAAAATCCATGGGGGACCCCCTTGCAGATTTTTTGGATTTTGGGCCATTTTGGTCACCTCCGCCGATTTACCCGCTATCACACCCACAGGTCCGGCGGGGCCTGGGATGCCCTCCAGTCCGATCCCACACCAGTCACCCACACCCTATCCCCGCCAGAGGCCTAAACGTCAAAAGGCCCAACTTTCGAGGGCTCTCACCGCCACACCCTTCCTCTCACGATTCTGATCTCTACGCTCATGTGCACCCTATCCCCCACTCTACGCCTGGCGCAACTTTGGACCAAATCACTGACCTTCGGATTTCCCCCCAAAATCCATGGGGGACCCCCTTGCAGATTTTTTGGATTTTGGGCCATTTTGGTCACCTCCGCCGATTTACCCGCTATCACACCCACAGGTCCGGCGGGGCCTGGGATGCCCTCCAGTCCGATCCCACACCAGTCACCCACACCCTATCCCCGCCAGAGGCATAAACGTCAAAAGGCCCAACTTTCGAGGGCTCTCACCGCCACACCCTTCCTCTCACGATTCTGCTATCTACGCTCATGTGCACCCTATCCCCCACTCTACGCCTGGCGCAACTTTGGACCAAATCCCTGACCTTCGGATTTCCCCCCAAAATCCATGGGGGACCCCCTTGCAGATTTTTTGGATTTTGGGCCATTTTGGTCACCTCCGCCGATTTACCCGCTATCACACCCACAGGTCCGGCGGGGCCTGGGATGCCCTCCAGTCCGATCCCACACCAGTCACCCACACCCTATCCCCGCCAGAGGCATAAACGTCAAAAGGCCCAACTTTCGAGGGCTCTCACCGCCACACCCTTCCTCTCACGATTCTGCCCTCTACGCTCATGTGCACCCTATCCCCCACTCTACGCCTGGCGCAACTTTGGACCAAATCCCTGACCTTCGGATTTCCCCCCAAAATCCATGGGGGACCCCCTTGCAGATTTTTTGGATTTTGGGCCATTTTGGTCACCTCCGCCGATTTACCCGCTATCACACCCACAGGTCCGGCGGGGCCTGGGATGCCCTCCAGTCCGATCCCACACCAGTCACCCACACCCTATCCCCGCCAGAGGCATAAACGTCAAAAGGCCCAACTTTCGAGGGCTCTCACCGCCACACCCTTCCTCTCACGATTCTGATCTCTACGCTCATGTGCACCCTATCCCCCACTCTACGCCTGGCGCAACTTTGGACCAAATCCCTGACCTTCGGATTTCCCCCCAAAATCCATGGGGGACCCCCTTGCAGATTTTTTGGATTTTGGGCCATTTTGGTCACCTCCGCCGATTTACCCGCTATCACACCCACAGGTCCGGCGGGGCCTGGGATGCCCTCCAGTCCGATCCCACACCAGTCACCCACACCCTATCCCCGCCAGAGGCGTAGACGTCAGTGGGGCCAACTTTCGTGGGATATGTCGGACACACCCGGCCTCGCACGATTCTGCTCTCTACGCTCATGTGCACCCTATCCCCCACTCTACGCCTGGCGCAACTTTGGACCAAATCCCTGACCTTCGGATTTCCCCCCAAAATCCATGGGGGACCCCCTTGCAGATTTTTTGGATTTTGGGCCATTTTGGTCACCTCCGCCGATTTACCCGCTATCACACCCACAGGTCCGGCGGGGCCTGGGATGCCCTCCAGTCCGATCCCACACCAGTCACCCACACCCTATCCCCGCCAGAGGCATAAACGTCAAAAGGCCCAACTGTCGAGGGCTCTCACCGCCACACCCTTCCTCTCACGCTTCTGATCTCTACGCTCATGTGCACCCTATCCCCCACTCTACGCCTGGCGCAACTTTGGACCAAATCACTGACCTTCGGATTTCCCCCCAAAATCCATGGGGGACCCCCTTGCAGATTTTTTGGATTTTGGGCCATTTTGGTCACCTCCGCCGATTTACCCGCTATCACACCCACAGGTCCGGCGGGGCCTGGGATGCCCTCCAGTCCGATCCCACACCAGTCACCCACACCCTATCCCCGCCAGAGGCATAAACGTCAAAAGGCCCAACTTTCGAGGGCTCTCACCGCCACACCCTTCCTCTCACGATTCTGCACTCTACGCTCATGTGCACCCTATCCCCCACTCTACGCCTGGCGCAACTTTGGACCAAATCACTGACCTTCGGATTTCCCCCCAAAATCCATGGGGGACCCCCTTGCAGATTTTTTGGATTTTGGGCCATTTTGGTCACCTCCGCCGATTTACCCGCTATCACACCCACAGGTCCGGCGGGGCCTGGGATGCCCTCCAGTCCGATCCCACACCAGTCACCCACACCCTATCCCCGCCAGAGGCATAAACGTCAAAAGGCCCAACTTTCGAGGGCTCTCACCGCCACACCCTTCCTCTCACGATTCTGCTATATACGCTCATGTGCACCCTATCCCCCACTCTACGCCTGGCGCAACTTTGGACCAAATCACTGACCTTCGGATTTCCCCCCAAAATCCATGGGGGACCCCCTTGCAGATTTTTTGGATTTTGGGCCATTTTGGTCACCTCCGCCGATTTACCCGCTATCACACCCACAGGTCCGGCGGGGCCTGGGATGCCCTCCAGTCCGATCCCACACCAGTCACCCACACCCTATCCCCGCCAGAGGCATAAACGTCAAAAGGCCCAACTTTCGAGGGCTCTCACCGCCACACCCTTCCTCTCACGATTCTGCCCCCGACGCCCATGTGCACCCTATCCCCCACTCTACGCCTGGCGCACCTTTGGACCAAATCCCTGACCTTCGGATTTCCCCCCAAAATCCATGGGGGACCCCCTTGCAGATTTTTTGGATTTTGGGCCATTTTGGTCACCTCCGCCGATTTACCCGCTATCACACCCACAGGTCCGGCGGGGCCTGGGATGCCCTCCAGTCCGATCCCACACCAGTCACCCACACCCTATCCCCGCCAGAGGCATAAACGGCAAAAGGCCCAACTTTCGAGGGCTCTCACCGCCACACCCTTCCTCTCACGATTCTGATCTCTAGGCTCATGTGCACCCTCTCCCCCACTCTACGCCTGGCGCAACTATGGACCAAATCCCTGACCTTCGGATTTCCCCCCAAAATCCATGGGGGACCCCCTTGCAGATTTTTTGGATTTTGGGCCATTTTGGTCACCTCCGCCGATTTACCCGCTATCACACCCACAGGTCCGGCGGGGCCTGGGATGCCCTCCAGTCCGATCCCACACCAGTCACCCACACCCTATCCCCGCCAGAGGCCTAAACGACAAAAGGCCCAACTTTCGAGGGCTCTCACCGCCACACCCTTCCTCTCACGATTCTGATCTCTACGCTCATGTGCACCCTATCCCCCACTCTACGCCTGGCGCAACATTGGACCAAATCACTGACCTTCGGATTTCCCCCCAAAATCCATGGGGGACCCCCTTGCAGATTTTTTGGATTTTGGGCCATTTTGGTCACCTCCGCCGATTTACCCGCTATCACACCCACAGGTCCGGCGGGGCCTGGGATGCCCTCCAGTCCGATCCCACACCAGTCACCCACACCCTATCCCCGCCAGAGGCATAAACGTCAAAAGGCCCAACTTTCGAGGGCTCTCACCGCCACACCCTTCCTCTCACGATTCTGCTCTCTACGCTCATGTGCACCCTATCCCCCACTCTACGCCTGGCGCAACTTTGGACCAAATCACTGACCTTCGGATTTCCCCCCAAAATCCATGGGGGACCCCCTTGCAGATTTTTTGGATTTTGGGCCATTTTGGTCACCTCCGCCGATTTACCCGCTATCACACCCACAGGTCCGGCGGGGCCTGGGATGCCCTCCAGTCCGATCCCACACCAGTCACCCACACCCTATCCCCGCCAGAGGCATAAACGTCAAAAGGCCCAACTTTCGAGGGCTCTCACCGCCACACCCTTCCTCTCACGATTCTGCCCTCTACGCTCATGTGCACCCTATCCCCCACTCTACGCCTGGCGCAACTTTGGACCAAATCACTGACCTTCGGATTTCCCCCCAAAATCCATGGGGGACCCCCTTGCAGATTTTTTGGATTTTGGGCCATTTTGGTCACCTCCGCCGATTTACCCGCTATCACACCCACAGGTCCGGCGGGGCCTGGGATGCCCTCCAGTCCGATCCCACACCAGTCACCCACACCCTATCCCCGCCAGAGGCATAAACGTCAAAAGGCCCAACTTTCGAGGGCTCTCACCGCCACACCCTTCCTCTCACGATTCTGCGCTCTACGCTCATGTGCACCCTATCCCCCACACTCCGCCTGGCGCAACTTTGGACCAAATCCCTGACCTTCGGATTTCCCCCCAAAATCCATGGGGGACCCCCTTGCAGATTTTTTGGATTTTGGGCCATTTTGGTCACCTCCGCCGATTTACCCGCTATCACACCCACAGGTCCGGCGGGGCCTGGGATGCCCTCCAGTCCGATCCCACACCAGTCACCCACACCCTATCCCCGCCAGTCGGGTAGACGTCTAGAGTCCCAACTTTAGAGGGCTCTCGCCGCCACACCCTGCCTCTCACGCGTCTGCTCTCTACGCTCATGTGCACCCTATCCCCCACTCTACGCCTGGCGCAACTTTGGACCATATCTATGTCCTTCGGATTTCCCCCCAAAATCCATGGGGGACCCCCTTGCAGATTTTTTGGATTTTGGGCCATTTTGGTCACCTCCGCCGATTTACCCGCTATCACACCCACAGGTCCGGCGGGGCCTGGGATGCCCTCCAGTCCGATCCCACACCAGTCACCCACACCCTATCCCCGCCAGAGGCATAAACGTCAAAAGGCCCAACTTTCGAGGGCTCTCACCGCCACACCCTTCCTCTCCCGATTCTGCTCTCTACGCTCATGTGCACCCTATCCCCCACTCTACGCCTGGCGCAACTTTGGACCAAATCACTGACCTTCGGATTTCCCCCCAAAATCCATGGGGGACCCCCTTGCAGATTTTTTGGATTTTGGGCCATTTTGGTCACCTCCGCCGATTTACCCGCTATCACACCCACAGGTCCGGCGGGGCCTGGGATGCCCTCCAGTCCGATCCCACACCAGTCACCCACACCCTATCCCCGCCAGAGGCATAAACGTCAAAAGGCCCAACTTTCGAGGGCTCTCACCGCCACACCCTTCCTCTCACGAATCTGCACTCTACGCTCATGTGCACCCTATCCCCCACTCTACGCCTGGCGCAACTTTCGACCAAATCCCTGACCTTCGGATTTCCCCCCAAAATCCATGGGGGACCCCCTTGCAGATTTTTTGGATTTTGGGCCATTTTGGTCACCTCCGCCGATTTACCCGCTATCACACCCACAGGTCCGGCGGGGCCTGGGATGCCCTCCAGTCCGATCCCACACCAGTCACCCACACCCTATCCCCGCCAGAGGCATAAACGTCAAAAGGCCCAACTTTCGAGGGCTCTCACCGCCACACACCCTTCCTCTCACGATTCTGCCCTCTACGCTAATGTGCACCCTATCCCCCACTCTACGCCTGGCGCACCTTTGGACCAAATCCCTGACCTTCAGATTTCCCCCCAAAATCCATGGGGGACCCCCTTGCAGATTTTTTGGATTTTGGGCCATTTTGGTCACCTCCGCCGATTTACCCGCTATCACACCCACAGGTCCGGCGGGGCCTGGGATGCCCTCCAGTCCGATCCCACACCAGTCACCCACACCCTATCCCCGCCAGAGGCATAAACGTCAAAAGGCACAACTTTCGAGGGCTCTCACCGCCACACCCGTCCTCTCACGATTCTGCTCTCTACGCTCCTGTGCACCCTATCCCCCACTCTACGCCTGGCGCAACTTTGGACCAAATCCCTGACCTTCGGATTTCCCCCCAAAATCCATGGGGGACCCCCTTGCAGATTTTTTGGATTTTGGGCCATTTTGGTCACCTCCGCCGATTTACCCGCTATCACACCCACAGGTCCGGCGGGGCCTGGGATGCCCTCCAGTCCGATCCCACACCAGTCACCCACACCCTATCCCCGCCAGAGGCATAAACGTCAAAAGGCCCAACTTTCGAGGGCTCTCACCGCCACACCCTTCCTCTCACGATACTGCACTCTACGCTCATGTGCACCCTATCCCCCACTCTACGCCTGGCGCAACTTTGGACCAAATCACTGACCTTCGGATTTCCCCCCAAAATCCATGGGGGACCCCCTTGCAGATTTTTTGGATTTTGGGCCATTTTGGTCACCTCCGCCGATTTACCCGCTATCACACCCACAGGTCCGGCGGGGCCTGGGATGCCCTCCAGTCCGATCCCACACCAGTCACCCACACCCTATCCCCGCCAGAGGCATAAACGTCAAAAGGCCCAACTTTCGAGGGCTCTCACCGCCACACCCTTCCTCTCACGAGTCTGCTCTCTACGCTCATGTGCACCCTATCCCCCACTCTACGCCTGGCGCAACTTTGGACCAAATCACTGACCTTCGGATTTCCCCCCAAAATCCATGGGGGACCCCCTTGCAGATTTTTTGGATTTTGGGCCATTTTGGTCACCTCCGCCGATTTACCCGCTATCACACCCACAGGTCCGGCGGGGCCTGGGATGCCCTCCAGTCCGATCCCACACCAGTCACCCACACCCTATCCCCGCCAGAGGCATAAACGTCAAAAGGCCCAACTTTCGAGGGCTCTCACCGCCACACCCTTCCTCTCACGATTCTGCTCTCTACGCTCATGTGCACCCTATCCCCCACTCTACGCCTGGCGCAACTTTGGACCAAATCACTGACCTTCGGATTTCCCCCCAAAATCCATGGGGGACCCCCTTGCAGATTTTTTGGATTTTGGGCCATTTTGGTCACCTCCGCCGATTTACCCGCTATCACACCCACAGGTCCGGCGGGGCCTGGGATGCCCTCCAGTCCGATCCCACACCAGTCACCCACACCCTATCCCCGCCAGAGGCATAAACGTCAAAAGGCCCAACTTTCGAGGGCTCTCACCGCCACACCCTTCCTCTCACGATTCTGCTCTCTACGCTCATGTGCACCCTATCCCCCACTCTACGCCTGGCGCAACTTTGGACCAAATCACTGACCTTCGAGATTTTTTGGATTTTGGGCCATATTGGTCACCTCCGCCGATTTACCCGCTATCACACCAAATCTAATTTTAATATATCTTCGTTAAATTCAAACACCAAATCTAACTGGAATCAAAATTCAAGTAAAAGCGCCCCATGCCTCCATACTACCCTCTCCAACTGCACATCTTCAAGCCGCTTCCATCTTCAGAAGGGGTCACAGTGCACCTCAATTCGTTATACCCAGCCACCCGACAGTCATCCTTAGTCTTATGCATGGCCTGTCGGACTAGTACTGAATTGGGGGAGAAGGATAGCATGTGGTTGGTATTATTAGTCATCCACGCCTGAACCTGGTTATATAGAATTACTTAATGCGCACTCGGCAATTCCAAACCATTTTCAAACGTGGATAACCCCTCGAGGGAGCACCTCAATGCAGATTCGAACCCGGACCTTTGGGCTCAGTAGGTCGAGTTTTAGTCCGCTTGGCCATGAGTGCCCAACACATTGAATAACTGGAACTTAATACCATGGTAGAAAATGAACAATAAGTTGTCTGTAATTTCACTCCACATCAATTTTTGCAACCTTCTCCTTCAATTTCTTCATCTCCTCCTTCTTCTCCTCCTATTTTTCCCCCTCCACTCATAGATTAATCCAAAACATTTGTACCCAGCATGGGAATCGAACCCAAGTCTGTCAATTACGAGTCGAGCTCTATATGACTGGCACTATGATTTTGTTATCTGGCCGAGGATGCTTGCTTGAAGATGACGTATTATCTCCCTCATTTTCTTTCATTAGTCAATGGGTAACAATCTTGGCAGGTCACCGAAAAAAGTTGAAATTTAGAAACAAAAAATAATTTCAAGAAAATGATGTATATAAAAATGGATACAAATATCAACCGAAATACCATGATGAAATCATCAAAACGAGTATGTCTAAAATTCCATTGTCAGATTTGTAACAAGACCTTTTTTAACCCTTGAAGACATGAGAAATCAGTCTATCACAAGAAACGGTTAGATCCCAATTACAATCAAGAGAGAAAATTTCATTGCCAAATTTGTGATGAAATTATTTTTAACCCTTGAAGACATGACAAATCAGTGTATCACAAGAAACGGTTGAATCCTAATTACAATAGGTTAAATAAGGGTGGAAAATTTCATTGGGAAATTTGTAACAAGACCATTTTTGACCGTTGAAGACATAGACATGAAAAATGTAAGAAACATTACTTCAAGGTTAACCCCCAAGATATTCCCAAAAAATCAAAACCAAAATGTCAGATATGTAAGATTGAAGTCTCAAAGCTCAAAAGGCACAGTGAAAGAAAAAAAACATTTTCAGAAGCTCATATCTAAAATGACATGTAAATACGATGATAGTCGGGAAGGTTGTGGAGGTCAATTACGAGTTTATTGTTATTCCGACATTAGTACAATTGATCTAAAACTTTTTATCATGAGTATGGTGGATGTTATAGAGAAGAGAGTCAAAAAGGTTTGAAAATTTCTCTTTGTCTCAAAGTTCGGTTCTACAAGAAGTTAGGAGATGGGAGCAGATCAATTCAAGAGCCCTGGAACAACATTGGCGAGATGAAGCCGATGACAGATCTTTCAGAAATAAAAAGTGTAGTGCTAGATACGATTGGTAAATTAGAAAAAAAAGATTGATCAATTTACAAGAGAGGGCTCAGGTTGGATAATTGAGAAGCTTCTCAATTTTGAAATAAAAATAGGAAAATACGAAGCATTGAAAGGGTCTAGTTATATGAAACTTCCTAATAAATATCAAAAGGCAAAATATAAACTAATGAATATTAAAAATGAGGATGAAGAATGTTTCAAATGGTGCATTGCCCGGTCAGATTGCTTGGATGAAAAGGACAAAGAGAGAATTAGTAAGACAGTTAAGGCTGCTGCTCAAAATGACGATTGGAGTGGAATAGAATTGCCAGTGAAATTAGATAAGATGACCATATTTGAAAAGAAGAATGCCATCAGCGTCAGTGTCTTTGCCTTTGATAATGATGAAAATAAAAGCCTGTATCCTTTAAGAATGACAAAAGTGAAAAAAGATAAAGATGTAAACCTTCTGTATATATCCGAGGAAGAAAATAAGCACTATGTATTGATGGAAGATTTGAGCCCATTTATTAATAAATGTCATAATGGACGAGTTTTCCCTTGTTCATACTGTCTGCATCCCTTCTGAAAGAAGGAGGTACTTGATAAACATGAACCTGAATGTTGAGTCCATAAACCTGTACGAATGGAGGTTGTAGAGGGACCTATTGTTTTTAGATCATTGTATAAAAAGATAGAACATCCTTTTGTAATATATAGCGATTTTGAAAGTACTCTTGATAGAATAAAAAGAAGACAGCCAAATCCTGAAGGATCTTATACCTTGTATATGCAAAAAGACGAGCCTGACTCATTCGCATGTTACACAAAATGCTCGGTTGATAAAGACTCAAAGTATACACAAGACGTAAGCAGCGGAGCTGCCCTGGGACCGGAGGCCCTAGGTGAGGATACAGGAAAGAAATTTGTAGAGTATTTAGTTGAGGAGATGAAACGTATATACAATATCATGAAAAAGATCAAAGCAATGCGCCTGACCAAGGGTGATTGGGACAAATACAATACAGCTACTCATTGTCACCTTTGCGAGCAACCATTGACAGATGATGATAAGAACGACCAGTCTAAAAATGGTGTGAGAGATCACGACCATTTATCGGGGGAATTTAGAGGGGCAGCACATAGTGATTGCAATCTGAAGGCAAGAAAGCCTAAATACATACCAGTAATAATGCATAACCTGTCCAGATACGATGCTGATCTATTCGTTAAGGAATTAGGACAACTCGAGGGGAAGTTAAAGGCAATCTGACAAACGGATGAAACTGATATTAGTTTTAGTCAATACGTTATAGTAGATAGCTTTGAAAAGGGTGATGATACAATTGAAGTAAAACGAGAGATTAGGTTCATTGATAGTTTCAGATTGATGTCTTGTTGACTTGAAAAATTAGCATCGAATCTTAACAATGATCAGCTAGTCAATCTTCGAAAGTTATATCCCGACGAAAAGTAATTCGATTTAATGAGAAGGAAAGGGGTATATCCTTATGAATGGATGGATTCAACTAATAGATTCAAAAGTACATGCCTCCCAGACAAAAAGTGCTTCTATAGTGCTCTCAATGATGAATCTATCAGTGATCAAGATTACAAACATGCTCAGAAAGTTTGGATTGAAGTAGATTGTAAAAAATTTCAGGATTATCACATGCATTATTTAAAAACAAACACTCCTGTACTTGCTGATGTTTTTGAAAATTTTAGAGCAGTATGTATGAAAATATATAATCTCGATGCAGTTCATTATTTGACTGCGCCTGGACTAAGCTGGGATGCACTGCTGAAATATACAAAGATTACACTGGAAACTATTCAAGATCGTAATATGTTATTGATGTTTGAAAAGGGAATTGGAGGAGGAATAAGCGTCATCAGTCACAGATATGCTAAAGCAAATAATCCTCTTATACCAGATTCGTATGATCAAACAAAACTAAATAGTTATATCACTTATCTAGATGCAAACAATCTTTATGGTTGGGCAATGTCACAACCTTTACCAACAGGAGGCTTGAAGTGGATTAGAAAGACAAGCGCCTTGTGCAATGCCTACAACATCATGGATATCCCTGATGATTGTAGCAAAGGATATATTCTTGAAGTCGACCTGGAATATCCAAGGGAACTCCACGATCTTGACAATGATTACCCCCTTTGTGCAGAGAGCCTTGTATTAGATCAAGTTTCCAAGTTATGTCCAAATTGAAAGGATAAGGAGAAATACGTGATTCATTACAGAAATCTTAAAGAGTGCTTGGAGTTAGGCATGAATTTGTCAAAAGTGCATAGAGTCATGGAGTTTGACCAAAGTCTGTGGATGAAACCATATATCGACGTTAATACGGATATGAGAAAAAAAAGCGAAAAATGCGCTTGAAAAAGATTTCTACAAATTAATGAACAACTCAGTCTTTGGGAAAACGATGGAGAACATCAGGAATAGAACTGATGTTCTATGGGAGCAAACCCGCAAACTTATCAGCAAAGCGAATTTCAACTCATACAAGATCTTTACTGAGGATCTAATTGCTTGTAATATGAAAATGGTAAAGGTACGATTTGATAAGCCGATATGTGTGGGGATGTCTACCATTGGAAAGTTTTGATCTTGTGGCATTTAGTATTTTTCCTTTTCATCGGCAGAAACTCGTTTTTACTCGATCTGTGTGGAGAATTTCAGGACTTTTTCCAACCAAGTGACTGACTGGCCATAGATACTGTACATAGATCTACAAATGTACCGATTAAAGAAGAAAAGAAGTTACTAGAGAGTTATTTTTAGAGAAAATAAAAGTGACTCGGACAGGCCTCCTCTTACTAGGCCTCACTGATAGCTTACAACGCTGTCAGTAATCACATTTTCTTTTTTTCAAAATCTAGTTGATTGCATGTGAAAAATCTAATGAAAAGTATTAGTGTTATTCCCGATACTCTTATTGAATACAGCGTATATTTTGATAACCTGAATCGTGGCCTTGTAAAACTATTTTCTGAAATGTGAATGATATATTTTGAGATATTTTGTTTGTATTGCTAAATAAATTAACATTAGGCTTATCAGTGACGACTATGTATTTGGGACTAGACTTTACGTAAAGTCAGCAGATAAATGGTGTATGTTGCTGTGCTGTAGTATTGTATTAGCAATGTATGCAAATTGGAATGAAAGTGTGTCGCGCTCACATGCAACATTCAATGGATGTAGTATGAAATTGTCACCCCTAAATCATGCATCATAGAAAACATTAAAAATATCCATAAAAGAAAACTAAAGAATTTTGACAAAGTGCCCACTTGATGCAACTAGAGGATGTTGTTCATATTTAAAAGTACTCGAATCTGACGCTTGATATTCAACTCACAACACACACACACACACTGGGAGTGTGTGGGGAGTGGAAGTCAGTGATAGTACTTTATCAATAAAGGAAATGAGGGAAAACGAATGCATGTTGGTTGGATGGGATGGGTGAAGGGTGAATATATGCTTTGTATGACCATCTTTATGAGGAGGAAGAAGGCTTTCTTGTATATGTAATTATACAATATTACACTAGACTTTTATGAAACGATTCTAACACTTTTTTCATCATTATATATCACCAGTGTTAACTAATGTTTTCTTTATTACTAAGTCTTATGCTTTTATGTTATCCTCAGCAATTGTAATTATTCGAAATATGTGTTCTTTTCATTATCTGCATTTCATGTAGAATATTGATTCATTGCCAAATAGACTTATTATTCTTCTTCTCCTTTATCATTATTAGGCTAAGAAAAATGTAAAAAAAATTGGGCTGAATTTGTGTAGATTTCCCAACCCTTCCGCCTTTTCCAAGTGCGTTTCTTTTCCCCCGACGAATTGATTAAAATGATTAATTCAGCCACAACTTTCTAATTTCAGGAAAGATGTCTGAGACGTGCACTGCTTGCGGAGTGAGTAGACCTACACATTTTGCTCCAAATGTTTTTGTCGATTAAGGATTAAGTATCTGAATGGAATTTTGTTTTCGCCCACCTCCCACACCTGCCAGGGAGTGGGAGGTGGGAGTGGAGGAAGGAAGTGGAGGAAGTGAGAGTTCGAATTCTGGCTTCTGTAAGCCCGTTCCTATTTTGGTCTCGTGTAAACATGCGTGCTTGTGATTCACAATCATCTTAGATCACATGCTGGTCTCGTGATCGACAGGATGAGAGCTTCAGAGTTCGTGTACTTAGATCTAGGGGTTTTACTGACTCTCTCTCTCTCTCTCTCTCTCTCACACACACACACACACACACATATCTTTGCACAAGGGGAACAGTAACGACGTGCTGTTACGTAATGGAAGTTTTCGCGCCCTGTCAGCACGAAAGAAACGCGAACTCGGTACCCCCAACGTTGGTAGGTTATGATGCTCTTCACTACACGAACGAGACAGAAAGATTGACTGAGAGATTGATTGACTGAGAGGGAGAGATTGATTGACTGAGAGGGAGAGATTGATTGACTGAGAGGGAGAGATTGATTGACTGAGAGGGAGAGATTGATTGACTGAGGGGGAGATATTGATTGATACTGATTGAGAGATTGAGAGATAGATTGGTTGAGAGAGATTGGTTGATAGATTGAGGTAGATTGAGAGATAGGTAGATTGAGAGATAGGTAGATTGAGAGATAGGTAGATTGAGATAGGTAGATTGAGAGATAGGTAGATTGAGGGATAGGTAGATTGAGGGATAGGTAGATTGAGGGAGAGATTGGTTGAGAGAGATTGATTGAGAGAGATTGAGAGAGATTGATTGAGAGAGATTGATTGAGAGAGATTGAGAGATTGAGAGAGAGAGATTGATTGAGAGAGATTGAGAGATTGAGAGAGAGAGATTGAGAGAGAGAGATTGAGAGAGAGATTGAGAGGGAGAGACTGAGATAAAGAGCAAGATTGATAGAAATTGAGAGAGGAAGATATTGATTGCGTGTTTGAGAGAGCGAGATTGAGATTGAGAGATGTTGAGTGATTGAGAGATATTGATTGGGAGAGTGAGTGAGATTGAGAGAGCGAGATTGATAGATATTGAGAGACGAAGATATTGGTTGAGTGTTTGAGAGAGAGCGAGATTGAGATTTATTGAGAGATTGAGTGATTGAGAGATTGAGAGCGAGATTGATAGAGAGATTGAGTGTTTTAGAGAGCGAGATTGAGAGACTGAGAGATATATTGATTGGGAGAGTGAGATTGAGAGAGAGCGGGATTGATACTGAGAGAGATTGATTGTGAGAGTGAAAGATGAATATATTGATTGAGAGATTGTGTTTGAGAGGGCGAAATGAAAGATGTATTGATTGGCAGAGTGAAAGGGAGATATTGAGAGATTGATAGAGATTGAGAGGAAGATATTGGGAGAGTGACTGAGAAGGCGAGATAGATTGAGATAGAGAACGAGATTGATAGATTGGGAGATATTGATTGGGAGAGTGAGTGAGAGGGAGAGATTAAGAGAGGAAAATATTGACTGAGGGATTGTGTTTGAGAGAAAGTGAAATAGAGATATTGGTTGAGATTGATTAAAAGATGATTGGAAGATTGGTTGAGAGGGAGAGATTGATTGAGAGGGAGAGATTGGTTGAGAGGGAGAGATTGATTGAGAGGGAGAGATTGGTTGAGAGGGAGAGATTGAGAGAGAGGGAGAGATTGAGAGAGAGGGAGAGATTGAGAGAGGGGGAGAGATTGAGAGAGGGGGAGAGATTGAGAGAGGGGGAGAGATTGAGAGAGGGGGAGAGATTGAGAGAGGGGGAGAGATTGAGAGAGGGGGAGAGATTGAGAGAGGGGGAGAGATTGAGAGAGGGGAAGAGATTGAGAGAGGTAGAGAGATTGAGAGAGGTAGAGAGATTTATTGAGAGGTAGAGAGATTTATTGAGAGGTAGAGATTTATTGAGAGGTAGAGATTTATTGAGAGGTAGAGATTTATTGAGAGGTAGAGAGATTGATGGAGTGGGAGAGATTGATGGAGTGGGAGAGAGATTGATGGAGTGGGAGAGAGATTGATGGAGTGGGAGAGATTGGTTGAGATTGAGAAATTGATTGAGATTGAGAAATTGATTGAGAGTGATTTAGAGACTGATTGAGAGTGATTTAGACTGATTGAGAGACTGACTGATTGAGAGACTGACTGATTGAGAGACTGACTGATTGAGAAACTGACTGATTGACTGACTGACTGATTGACTGACTGACTGATTGACTGACTGACTGATTGACTGACTGATTGACTGACTGACTGTCTGACTGATTGATTGACTGACTGGTTGACTGACTGAATGATTGACTGACTGACTGACTGGTTGACTGACTGACTGATTGACTGACTGATTGACTGACTGACTGTCTGACTGATTGATTGACTGACTGGTTGACTGACTGACTGATTGACTGACTGACTGACTGGTTGACTGGTTGATTGGTTGAGGAGAGAGGAGAGAGACAGAGGAGAGATTGAGAATATTTGATTGAAAGTGAGGTTGAGATTGATTGAGAGATTGAGATATTAAGAGGCAGAGATTGAAATACACAATGAGAGATTGAAATACACAATGAGAGATTGAAATTGATTGAGAGAGAGAGAGAGAGAGAGAGAGAGAGAGAGAGAGGGAAAGTTCTGACTGCCGCAAAGTTACTCCATTCATCTAAGGGAGAACTCATCTTGCACAGAGGAAGATTAAAAAAAAAATCTGATTTCTTCTAAGCATCAAGAAATTATTTCAAACTTAAATTTTTTTTTATTGTAGACCCATATTGCCATATTGTGTGTGTGTGATTCTTTACTGTCTTGGATCGCGTGTTGGACTCGTGGTCAACAACTGTTACCCTCCTGGATGAGAACCTACAGCTCATGGTTTGATCTATGGGTAATATTATGACCTCTCACACACACACCCCCCACACCCCCCCCCCCACACACACACGCGCAACTCCTTGCCCACCAGAGTTGGAGTGCCGGCTTGCAGTGTGTGCATGTGTTTAACATTATGAACTGTCTCATTCAGAGTGCTAGGGCAAAGGATGCAGGGCGGAGCTAGTTAATCCGACACAAAATAGGCTTGGCCACAGATTCAAACTACCCCAGATGCAATCGCCACAAAGATGCACAGAGCATCTTAAATTACAATACCCCACACTAACAGTCCGTAGACACGATATATCTACCTTGAGTGACTTGTGGACCTGTTTGTTACTGGTTACATGAAGATAGGCTTTCTGCAAGAGAGATTAGGGAGAATGGACTGATCAGTTGGTTCCATCATGGTTCAACTCTTTGCATGTGAATGTCGAATATAATTTTCAAAGTTAAGATGGCAACTGTCCATATGTATGGGTTTAAAGAACAACAAACTGATTTTACATGATGAAATACTAATGGACAGTTGCCATCTTACATATGTATGTAAGATGGCAACTGTCCATATGTATGGATTTAAAGAGTAACAAACTGGTTTTACATGATGAAATACTAATGTACTTCATACATCTGGACAGTTGCCATCTTACATATGTATGTAAGATGGCAACTGTCCATATGTATGGATTTAAAGAGTAACAAACTGGTTTTACATGATGAAATACTAATGTACTTCATACATCTGGACAGTTGCCATCTTACATATGTATGTAAGATGGCAACTGTCCATATGTATGGATTTAAAGAGTGACAAACTGGTTTTTACATGAAATACTAATGTACTTCATACATCTGGACAATTGCTATCTTACGTAAGATGGCAACTGTCCATATGTATGGATTTAAAGAGTAACAAACTGGTTTTTACATGACGAAATACTAACGTACTTCTGCAACTTTTCAGAAAGGGAAGATCAAGAACTCTCCCACAAAGTGCTCCTTTATCACGTGTATCCTCCTGATTCCGTTTGGTATTTTGCCGGGCATCATTGCAAGTGTAACAACTGCAGTTACAAACCGGAAGCTTAGGAAACTTTCGAATAATGCCAATAATTTATTATACTGATGTACCTTCGACTCCACTCAGATGTAACTGTTATACCAAAATTAAAATGAGCAAATGACTGGTATTGTTTGTAAGTAAATACTGAAAATATGAATCACTATTAAGTATCTAAATACTTAATAACAATTCATTTTCAGTATTTGCTTATAAACAATACCACTCGTTCAGTCATTTTAATTTGCCTTTGGCTTGGCTACCTCTCTTGATAGGGGGAAAGCCCTTGGTATATAGATAGACGAGATTATTAAGCACTAAACTGTTAATTCTTTTATCTCAAAATATCAATTAGTCTTTATATTCAAACTAAGCAGTTCTGTTATAACCTTAGGGATTCAAATATTTAGTATAACAAAAGCTTTCAAAAGAGGTAACACAAATGTATTTTTATAAATACTGTCATGATTTACATTTTCTACTATTCAATTTTGTATATCAAATATATATTTTACATCCAAAATGTGATTTCTATATAACCTTTTGTCTCGCTATGGAAAATTCTGTTGTAGATTTTTTATCCATGCACATAATTTCCTTGTTCCACCCAGAAAAGGATTTTGCAATGATGAAAGTCCCATAGTTTAAGAAAGTTCACAGAAAAGGAGTTATGAGAGTTCAAAATGAACTCCTGGTATTCCAGGGTTTTGTGTAATGATATCTCGCTGACAAGGCCCTCACGTAAGCTACTGTGCCGGAATAGTGCCAAATCACTGGCACCCTCTCTGGACTACAACATACAATGGCAAAACTCCCTTCGACGTAGTCAACCACTCTATAGTCATAGACAAACTGAGACTATTGGGCGTACACGGCCCATTGCTGTCATGGATCATAGATTTTTTATTTGGTCGCACAATGCAAGTCTCAGTTTCAGGGTTTACCAGCTCCTCCAGAAATGTCCTCAGTGGGGTCCCCCAGGGATCAGTCTTGGGCCCCCTCTTATTCTTAGTGTACATTAACTCCCTGCCAACATATATCCACTCAAAATGCAACATATATCCACTCAAAATGCTACAAAGAGACTTCAGTTCCCCTTCAGCCGAAGACATAGGAATCTGCCAGAGGAACATAGATACAGTATACAGAGTTGCTGACTCCTGGTGCCTGCGCTTCAACCTGGACAAGTGTGCTGTACTACGTTGCCAAAGAGGCTCAACAGACATCAACCTAGGTCCCCAGCATCATTATATAATGGACACCACCGCTCTCTCTATTGAGACTGCACATAAAGACTTGGGTATCACAGTTGATTGTAACTTGAAATTTCATACTCATATTTCAAAAACTGTAAAGAAGGCAGCAGGTCTAGCAAATAATTTACTAAGATCAACACTCTGTCGTGACAAGGACTTCATGATCACCCTGTTTAAATCCCACATCAGACCACTGTTGGAGTTTGGATCCACTGTATGGAACACTGGATACCTAGGTGACCTTACGCTCCTGGAATCTACGCAACGCAGGTGGACTAAACAAATAATTGGAATGGCAGAGCTTAGCTATGCAGACCGTCTGCTAACTTTAGATCTTTATTCAGTCCGTGGCAGATTAATCAGGGCAGATCTCATAAAATGTTGGAAAATTTTCCACGAGCAGTCTTCTATTTCACCCCAAGATCTTTTTTCCTTATTTCCAACAACACACACCAGGGTTCACAGATTTAAGCTAGCCAAACCCTATACATCTCTAGAGTGCAGACGCAGATTTTTTAGTGTCAGATGTATTGACCTCTGGAACTCCCTGTCTGATGATGCTGTTAGCTGTGACTCAATTACACCTTTCAAAAAACACCTTCACACACAGTTGGGCCAAACACTCTTTGAATATGTTGATTAATCATTATTCAGATATTCCTTCCTAGCTGTCTACTTTCTGTGCACATGTCACACAACTCAGCCCTTTACCCTGTACTTTTCTATTCTGATGTATATTGAGCAAGGGCTGGCGTGCCAGCAAGATGTGGGCTATCCCTGTGTACCCAAAGCTTATCTCCTTCGAGTAGTATGCTGGTCTAGAACAGGGTGGCCAACCAGGTGAGAGTTAACCCTGTAGTTGGCCTTTCCGTTCTCGAGGTCACTGACTACCTTGAGCAGTTCCCCTTCACCCGTTTTCTTCTCGCAAAATGACACAAAAAGGGAAACCCGTTTCTTCAGCCTGTCATAGTCTGTCACGGAGAATCTTTACTCATCACTTCCATGGAAAAGGTGGGGGGTTATATGCCCTGGGGGCAACACTTAGGTATATAAAGGCTCTGCTTGCTGAATACAATGAATGCCTTTACCGATATCTTCAACCTCTCCCGGTTACAACATAACATTTCAGCTATCTGGAAAAGAGCCCATATTCAATGAATCTGTTGCTCCAGGAGGTGCTAGTGTGTCTGGCCTGCAAGAAACTAAGTGACTTATGGCCCCATTTGGACACTTTCCCCACACAAAGCACTGTCAGGTACATTTGAGGAACCTGAAGCCACAGGGCATGTGGGCGGGGCCCAGACAAATTTGAGCCTCAAGCTAGATTTTCGCCTCTCCGTCTCTTTGGCCTGGGTGGTCTCAAGTGATATCCACAGGTGGCCTTGTGGCCCTCGACTTGTATATGAGATAGTGGCCCAATCAGTCAGTGGACAAAATGACCCCAAAATCTCGCAAGGTGTGGTTATAAATCTGAGCATGTGGCCACAATGAACCGAAATCGAAAAAATCCTCCATGGATTTTCCCTCATTTGGTCCAAACTTACTCCACAGGGAGAGAGTCGGACTCAGTGGACGGCGAGGTAGACGCGAAGACCCCGAACCCAAGGGTGTGGCGGTGGTGCCCCTCCAAATTTATGCCTTTTTACTCACCATTCACTTTTGAGGCTCTGGCGCCCGTACTGTTGGTCTGGGTGATGTCCAAGTGGACTCCACAGCAGCCTTGGCCACCCCTGACCTGTGGGGGAGATGATGGGTAAATTGGAGTAGTTGACCAAAATGACCCAAAGGTTGCCGATTTGGGAGTTGGGTACGGTGCATGGTGAGGTAGACGCAAGCTACCTGGGCTAGAGGGCGTGGCTGTGGCGCCCCTCTAAATTTTGGCCTTTTTAGCCACTTTTCACTTGTGGGCCTCTGGCGCCCGTAGTGTTGGCCTGAGTGGCGTCCAAGTGGACTCCATAGCAGCCCTGGTCGCCTTCAACCTGTGGGTGAGATGGTGGGTAAATCAGAGCACGTGACCAAAATGACAAAAAAATAAATAAAAATAAAAATAAATAAAAATAAAGGATTTTGAGGAAAATCGTCAGGTTTGCCGATTTGGCCCAAACTTGTCCCAGAGGGAGAGAGTTGTGCCCTGGGGACTGTGGGGTACATGAGAAGAGCCTGGATCTAAGGGCGCTGTCATGGGGCCCAGCCAAAGTTGAGGGTCTTTGTGGATTTTACCCTTCCTGTCTAAGGAGCCCTTACCTTTGGCCTGGGTGGTCTACTAGTGATATCCGTAGGAGGCCTTGTGACCCTCGACCTATGGGTAAGATGGTGACCCAATGGGAGCTGAAACCTGTCCCAGAGGGAGAGAGTTGTGCCCTGGGCACTGCGAGGTACATGAGAGGAGCCTGGACCCAAGGGCGCGGTCTTGAGGCCCAGCCAAAGTTGAGGCTCTGAGTGGATTTTGCCTTTTCTGCATCTAAGGAGGAAAAGAAGGAAGGGGAGGAGGGAGGGAGGGAAGGATGAAGTGGAAGGGGTTTGAGAATTGAGGATGATAAAAATAAGAAAAACACAACTTTATACAGAATCCATTTTATTCAGAGAGCCGTTCCAAAAATCAAAGAAAATGATGTAATCGGGCAAGGGCGAGTCCTGGCTTCGTTGTCCATAGAGTTCTCTTCCTCCTTCATGGGTCTCGAGGTCACTTGGTCACCGGACGCGTCTTTTGTCAGACTCCACCGCAACCTGTTGAGGGAAGAACGACGAGTGTCACACTCTTCGCGAGGTTCCTGGAGGATTTTCACAAAGACCCTCGAGATCAATCTCAGATCACGGGAAAGCATCACCTGTGACCTGATCAGAAGGCATGTCTAAGGTCAAGTTTGCACAGTTCCCAAGATACATTTAGGCCAATTCCAGATAAAACATGTACATACATACATATACCAAAGGGTATTTCCTCCTTACAAGGGAGGTAGCAAAAAAACAAAGGCATAACATCCACTCCCACCCATTCCATCCCCACATACACCACTCCCTCACTCCCTCTCTCTTATCTTGACTCCTCATGGATGACGGGTTATCTCTGCATCTTGCCCACTGTCCTGAGTCAGCAGTGTTGCAAGACATAGCACGCCCCCTCTCCGTCCCCTCGTACAGAAATGGAGAAGACAGGGAGAAATCCCTTCGGGCTGCGTCAAATTATTTTTCACACATACTTCCTCAACCCCCATCCCCCACCCACTCCCCCTCATGCATCACAGCATCATCCATACACAACCATTCTCCATTCACACCTATATTCTGTCTTCTCCCGTCCTTCCTCAACAGACATTCCCCTCTTTCCCAATACCTCCTTTACACCATCCATCCATCATATCCTTGGTCGCCCCCTCATGTTCAGTCCTTCCACCTCTGCCTTCCACACCTCTTTTACAAATCTTTCTTCACTCATTCTTTCCATGTATTCAAACCATCCCAAAACTCTTTCATCAACCCTATCCCCAATTCCCTTCCCCCCCCCCCCGTTCTCCTCCTCACCTCCACATTTCTCACTCTATCTAGCCTAGTAACCCCCATCATACTTCTCATGCACCTCATCTCAAACACATTCAAACTCCTCTGCTCTTCCTCTCTTATGTTTCCATCTCGTGTATATAGTATAGGGGGTGGGTATCCCCGGCCGGGAGGCCGGGTGCCCCCCACCCCTGCCCAACCCGGCAAAAGACACCACGGACGTACTAAGTGATGTCGGCCGACTGCTGGTCCATGGTGGGCGGGGTTAGCCCGCACCTTCCGGCCGATGTGCCAAAACCCCGAAGATGACCGATTTGGTCCAAACTTCCCCTACAGGGAGAGAGTCAGACACAATGCACAGCAAGGTAGATATGAGCAGCCTGAGCCCAAGAGAATGGCGATGGCACCCCTCCAAACTTGGGCCTCTTCACCAAGTAATCACTTTCGGGCCTCTGGCACCCATACCGTTGGCCTGAGTGGTGTCAAATTAGACTCCATGACAGTCCTGGCCGCGCCCGACCTGTGGGTGAGACGGTGGGTAAATCGGAGCAGTTGACCATAATGACCCAATATCCAAAAAATCTCAAATGAATTTGTCTGAAAATCCATCCGAAGGTGACCGAACTTGCGCCAAAGAGAGAGAGTCGGACACAGTGCACAGCAAGGTAGACATGAGCAGCCTGAGCCCAATGGGGTGGCGGTGGCACCCCCCCCCCCAATTCAACCTTTTCACCCAGTATTCACTTTTCGGCCTCTGGAACCCATACTGTTCGCCTGAGTGGTGTCAAATTGGCCGACCTCAACCTGTGGATGAGATGGCGGGTAAATCGGAGCAGGTGTCCAAAATGACCCAAAATCCAAAAAATCTCAAAGGATTAACCCCATGAATTTGTCCAAAAATCCAAAGATCACCAATTTGATCCAAACAAGGCCCACAGGGAGAGAGTCGGACACAGTGCACAGCAAGGTAGACATGAGCAGCCTGAGCCCGAGGGCGTGGCGGTGACACCCCTCAAAAGTTGGGCCTTTTCACCCAGTAATCACGTTTGGGCCTCTAGCACCCATACTGTTGGCCTGAGTGGTGTCAAATTGTACTCTACAGGAGCCCTGGCCGCCCTCAACCTGTTGGTGAGATAGCGGGTAAATCGGTGCAGATGGCAAAAATGACCCAAAATCTGGTCCAGACTTGCCCTACAGGGAGAGAGTCAGACACGGCGCACACCAAGGTAGACATGAGCAGCCTGAGCCCGAGGGCGTGGCGGTGGCACCCCTCCAAAGTTGGGCCTTTTCACCCAGTAATCACCTTTGGGCCTCTCCCACCCATACCGTTGGCCTGAGTGGTGTTAAACTGGACTCCACGGCAGCCCTAGCCGCCCTCGACCTGTGGGTGAGATGGCGGGTAAATCGGAGCAACTGACCAAAATGACCCAAAATCCAAAAAAAAATCTCAAAATTCGAAGGTGACCGATTTGGTCCAAACTTGCCCCACAGGGAGAGAGTCGGTCAAAATGCACAGTAAGGTAAGCATGAGCAGCCTGAGTCCAAGGGCGTGCCAGTGGGACCCCTCCAAATTTGGGCCTTTTCACCCAGTAATCACGTTTGGGCCTCTGGAACCCATACCGTGTGCCTGAGTGGTGTCAAATTGGACTCCGCAGCAGCCCTGGCAGCCCTCAGTAATTAACTCAGTATTCTTTTATCAGCACTATCTGCCAGCTCCCTTTCCACCCCAGCTATCCTCCTCACGTCCTCATTTCTCACTCTATCCATCTTGTATTACCTATCATACTTCGAAAATGCTTCATCTCACATTTCTTTTTGTTTCCTTTAAATTCCAAGTAGCCCCCATAGAGTGTCATACGTACAAGCTCCTCATTTATACAGTTCTGTCTTTGCATCCATCCCCAGGTACCCATTTTTTATGACACTTTTCATCCTTCACTATACAGTTTACCTCCACCTCCTTCCTCCATTCCCTGCCACAAGTGACACAAGATATTTAAAACTATCCACCTCCTCTAACCTCTCTTCTTTAAGACAGCTTACTGCCATCCTCATCCCTTTGTATATCTCATCTCCTTGCTCTTACCTACATTTACTTTCAAGTCTCTCGTATCATATATCAGCAAACAACTGGCTTACCTCCCACATCTGTTCTCCTTAACCATCTACTTCCCATACCACACCATCCAGGTACACATTAAACAGTCATGGCAACATGAAACAACTCGGTTGCAATCCCACCTTCACCTCACAGCACCCACTCTCACCACATCCAACCCTAACACAAGTTCTACTACTCACATAAAAGCTTTTGACTGTCCCTAACATCTTTCCCCTTAGCATATATGTGTGCAAAACTTCCCACAGTGCTTTCCTGTAACCCGTCATATGCCTTCTCTAAATTCATAAAGGCTAAAAAAATCCTTACCTTAAGCCAAAAACTTCTCTCAAATCTGTCCTACCACAAAAAAATTACCCATACATGCTCTACCTTTCCTAAATCCACTCTGTTCCTCACGAATTACTCTCCCTGTGCCTTTCCAACTACACTCAACAAAATGATCCCTTTAAAACTACTACATTCACATCTACCCCCTTTTCATTTTCCTTTGAGAAATCAAAACTGTGTAAATAAATCCAGAGAGCGAGTCATATCTACCATCGCCATATTCAGGAGCTTTGAGGGGGATTGAACCCAGACAAACACACAAACCCAGACATGTAGATACATATACAAAATCCACACTCTGTTTCAGTTGCAGCTTCTCCACAAAGGGGTGAGGATGGCAGTAAGCTCTCTTAAAGAAGAGAGGTTAGAGGAGGTGGATAGTTTTAAATATTTTGTGTCACTTGTGGCAGGGAATGGAGGAAGGAGGTGGAGGTAAACTGTATAGTGAAGGATGAAAAGTGTCATAAAAAATGGGTACCTGGGGATGCAAAGACAGAACTGTATAAATGAGGAGCTTGTACGTATGACACTCTATGGGGGCTACTTGGAATTTAAAGGAAACAAAAAGAAATGTGAGATGAAGCATTTTCAAAGTATGATAGGTGATACAAGATGGATAGAGTGAGAAATGAGGAGGTGAAGAGGATAGCTGGGGTGGAAAGGGAGCTGGCAGATAGTGCTGATAAAAGAATACTGTGATGGTTTGGGCACATGGGATGGATGAATGTGGGTACATGCCTTGTATGGCTATCCCTCTTACAAAGAGGAAGAAGCCACTTGGTATATAGATAAAGACATACTGAGTTAATTACTGAGGGCTGCCAGGGCTGCTGCGGAGTCTAATTTGACACCACTCAGGCTAACTGTATGGGTGCCAGAGGCCCATAAGTGAATACTGGGAGAAAGGTCCCAAATTTGGAGGGGTCCCACTGTCACACCCTTGGGCTCAGGCTGCTCATGTCTACCTTTCCGTGCACTGTGTCCGACTCTCTCCCTGTGGGGCACGTTTGGATCAAATCAGTCACCTTCGGATTTGCGGCTAAATTCATGAGGTTAAAATCCTTTGAGATTTTTTTGGATTTTGGGATCATTTTGATCACCTACTCCAATTTACCCGCCATCTCTCCCACAGGTCGATGGCGGCCAGGGCTGCTGTGGAGTCCAATTTGACACCACTCAGGCACACGGTATGGGTTCCAGAGGCCCAAACATGATTATTGAATGAAAAGGCCTAAATTTGGAGGGGTGCAACCGCCACACTCTTTGACTAAGGCTGCTCATGTCTACCTTGCTGAGCACTGTGTGCGACTCTCTCTCTGCGGGGCAAACTTGGACCAAATCGGTCACCTACAGATTTTCGGCCTAATTTTTTGGATTTTGGGTCATTTTGGTCACCTGCTCCGATTTACCCGCCATCTCACCCACAGGTGGAGGGCAGCTAGGGCTGCCGTGGAGTCCAATTTGACACCACTCAGGCCAACGGTATGGGTGGGAGAGGCCCAAAGGTGATTACTGGGTGAAAAGGCCCAAATTTGGAGGGGTGCCACTGCCCCGCCCTTGGACTCAGGCTGCTCATGCTTACCTTGCTGTGCACTTTGACTGACTCTCTCCCTGTGGGGCAAGTTTGGACCAAATCGGTCACCTTCGAGATTTTTTTGGATTTTGGGTCATTTTGGTCAGTTGCTCCGATTTACCCGCCATCTCACCCACAGGTCGAGGGCGGCTAGGGCTGCCGTGGACTTTAATTATACTGGTCATACATGCAAATATAAAGAACACAGTGTCTCCCCCATTTTCTTTGGAGATGGTTTAATAGCAATTCTGCTGGTTTTGCCAGCCACATCCTATGGGTCACCAGATAATGGAAGTATAGTAAGACACCATCTACCCTAGCTGCAACTCCCAACCAGATGAAAGTATTATACTAATCATCCCTTCCTCCTTTCCAAATAGCTACCCAAACTCTTTAGCAAATGACACTAGCTGAACCTTTAGCTCAGATTTCTGTTGAAGATATTTGTAGACAAGATTGTACCACCCCTTTCCAACTAGCTACCTAAACTCTTTAGCAAGCAACTGCTGGGCTAAACTTTCAGTTCAGATTTCCTGCTGAACATATTTGTTGACAAAGTTGTGGTACACTTACTGAAACCCATGTCATCATCAGATTCCTCAGGTTCTTCTTCCTTCTCTTCCTTCTTTTCTTCAACTGGGGCATCTAAACAAAAAGTATCAACATTAGTTTCAAGCTTAAAAACATTAAAATCATTAAACACCACTTATATTCAGCGTCTTACAATTTAATCAACGAGTTTCAGGTGAAACACGGACTAATCTCATCATGACTTCAAGTTATTTCAGTCTTCACTATAGCACATACCAGCAGCACCACCAGCCGCAGCTGGTGCAGCTCCACCACCACCGCCTATGCCTACACCAGACCCAACATTGGAGACCAGGGCTTTAAGGTCAAGGCCACCAGCAGCCTTCGCGAAGAGGCCAGGCCAGTAAGGTTCGATGTCAACATTTCCAGCCTTAAGAAGTGTGGTCAGCTTATCTGCCTGAAAAGACACCCAAAATTAGATGCACAAAACCCATAAATTACACAACCCAATCAAGTACATAATTTTGTGTGCATGCATACACGTGTACATTATAATCATAACCATGAAAACAATGGGTCATCAGAAAGTAATCTTAGAGGACTGAATAAAAGCCCTAAATAATTCTAGTTCAATACCAGAGATGGGAAAGAAAGGGGAAAAAGAATAAGCTCTAGGTGTTGTATGGATTTGTTGGTGTTAAGTTGTTGAGGAATATGCTGCTGGTACATACCCACCCCTTCCATGTTATTTATGTGGAGAATTCTCATTCCAGCCTGTTCTCTTGAGGTGATTTTGATGTACCCTGTTATTGTTCAAGAGATTTTAGACAAAGGACTACCAGTGATAAAAATTGAAAATGTCCTATACCAGTGATAAAAATTGAAACTATGTCCTATTGAGTAACCACCTACAGATGGCAAAACCAGCTAGACTGAAAAGGATGGAGAGTCATGAGGGTTAAACTCTGTAAATATGGCAACAGTCATGGAATGACCTTTAAGGAACCAGCAAGGATGACGGAGTGAGAATAGAAAAGAGTCTATGTTAGGAGGCACACATCTTCCACCAAGGTGCCATGCGCTTCAAATGTTGGGACAGGCAAGTCAATGCTAGGAATTGTGTTATGACAAATTGGGGGTATAACATGAGCAAAAACTAATGGAAGTACTAATGCAAGTAAAACCACAGGGGACAGGACCTCAAATTGGATATTGATTTTCTAATATATCAACACAATATACTTTTTTCTTGGCTGAAATCAGTAACAAAACTCAGCTAAAAGCTATACACAAACAAATGAAGTTGCGTCAACTCCTTTAGACGCCATCTTTCTTTTGATAGATTCAAAGGTTGAAGACTACCCTGATGACCTCTAGAATTACAGGTACCACATTACTCAAGAGCAGGTTAGGTTAGATTAGAACAGACAAATTTATTGTACTTTAATTTCTCCGACCTCCACATTTACCAAAACAAAGATGGAGTCTCAAGCAGCCGAGGCAGCTACTCTTGTTTCTGTATCACTTTTAGCAATTTTTTCTGCTACCATTTCCACTAGGAAAACTTGTATTACATTAGAGTATCGTAAGTGGTGAAAAGAAAGGGACGGGGATTGGGACTAGGCATCCTTCTCCTTGTAGCCCCTCTGGGCACATTCCTAAAAGTAAAAGCAAAGGCATAAGAGGGTCTGGAAGTTCTCCGACCAGCACCCTAAGGTTTGGGTCTTTAAATGTGCGTGGATGCGGTACAGATGAGAGTAAAAGGGAAGAGATAGGTACAGGTACTCCTCGTTTAACGACAACAATTGGGACCAGTGCGCCGTCGTTAACCGAATTGGTCGTTAAGCGAAAGTGTATACATATACGTACATGTACTGTATGTACAATGTCCAGCAATACATGTATCTTTATTTTCATGTATTTTCCCTCTTTTATACAGTACATTAAAGCTTTATTTACTGTTTATTTATGGTGGTTAGGTTCCTAAAATTACCGTATATGACCAAATCCGCGTATGCTGACATTTCATATTGAAAACCGGGGTATTTTTTTAGTTTCGACCATGGGCGCAATATAGCAATAGAAAATTAATTATTAATTTTGTAAATTAAAATGTATCAACGTAATATGCAATTTTGTGGGCGGAAATGAAAGTAAAAAATACCTTGCTACAAGAAAATATGCTAATGAACGAAGTTGGTAGCATAGGCTCGGGACGCCATCTTGTCGTCTGCCAACGTCTCTCATGACGACGACGAGGACAAGCCGGATGACATTTAATTTGCAGGTAATGATTTATTAAACACAGGTTAGGTTATTTCAGTTTAGGTTAGACGAATTAATTTATCATCCTTTCATTTCTTCGACATCGGCATCTATCATAACAAACATGGTATACCATTCGTCCAACATGATTTCATTACTTACGAAATCTGTTTTAGCATTTTTTTTTCATTTCCGCTCACAAAATTGCATATTACGTTGATACATTATAATTTACAAAACTAATAATTAATTTTCTATTGTTATATTGCGCCCATGGTCGAAACTAAAAATTTACCACTACCGGTATACACTGTACCCCAGGTAGTTTTTGCAGCTTGCAGGATGGTAATGTAGACCTAAGCTTCAGAACACTTTACCTCACAGGTAATATCCACTGTACAAGTTCATTTATAACATCATACAAATTTGCCTCAGCCAACTTAATTATCGTACACGTCGTCGTAACTTCGGAAGATTTACGTTAAACGACATCATAAAGCCCGTCGTTACTCCGAGTTGTCGTTAACCGAGTAGGTCGTTAAACGAGGAGTACCTGTAGTATGTTTGTGAGAAGAAAGATGGATGTGTTGGCTTTGAGTGAAACTAAGCTGAAAGGGAAGGGCGATTGTAAGTTTGGGAATGTAAGCGGGAGGTTATCAAGAGTGAAGAGGGCGAGGGAGGGTAGGGGTGGCTATATTAGTAAGTGAAGAGATAGGTAAACGTGTAGTGGAGTGGAAGGAGGTTTCCTCTAGGATAATGTGGATGAAGGTGAAACTGGGAAAGGAGATGTGGGTCTTTGTAAGTGCATATGGGCCTGGCAGTGAGAAGAGTGTAGAAGAAAGGGAGGCATTTTGGATAGATTTAAATGAGTGCATAGAGGGTTTAGGGAGAAGTGTAAATGTAATAATACTGGGAGACCTTAATGCTAGGGTAGGAAAGGATCCAATTGATGGAGTGGTTGGGAAATGTGGAGTTCCAGGAAAGAATCGTAGTGGAGAGTTGATGGTGGAAATGTGTCTAGAGAGTTGATGATAGCAAATATAGTGTTTCGGAAGAAAGTCAAGCATAAGTACACATGGGAGAGGGTGGTGGAGGGAAGGGTGGTAGATAGTGCTTTAATGGACTATGTAGTGGTAAATAGGATTATGATAGGAAGAGTTAAGGATGTACATGTGCTAAGGGGAGAGGGTGGGGGAATATCAGATCATTTTCTGGTGGAAGGTAAGTTGAGAGTGGAGGACAGATGGAGAAAGAGGAAAGGGACAAAAGGTAGGTAGGGAGGTGCTTCGAGTGAACTCTTTAAATGAAGAGGAAAAGGAGAAGGAGTACAAGAAGAAGCTGAAGGAGGAGTGGGAGGGAGTGAAGGGTAGAGTAGAGGTAGGTGTGGAGGAGGAATGGGAATGGTTCAAGGAGGGAGTCACAAAGTGTGCAAAGATGGTGTGTGGAACAAGAAGGACAGAAGGAAATAGAAGGAAGGGTAGTGAATGGTGGGATGAGGAAATGAAGAAGGTTGTAGAAGAGAACAAGCGAGCTTACACAGATTGGTTACAAAGTAGGATGAGGAAGTCATAGACGTACAAAGAAAAGAAAAGAGAAGTAAAGAAAAAGGTAAAGGAGGCAAAGAGGAGAGCAGATGTAAAATGGGTTAAGAGTATGACAGAAAATTTTGAAAGTAATAAAAAGATGTTTTGGAAAGAAATTAAGAGAGGAAGAGGAGGCGTATCAAGTAGAGAAGAAAAGGTAAAAGGTGCAGATGGAGAGATGATAATGGAGGAGAAGGCAGTAAGGGGAAGATGGGCAGAATATTTTAGGGAGTTGCTAAATGTGAAGGAGGATAGGGAGGGAAAGATAGCTGCAGTGGGAAATGCTAAGAAAATGACCGTGATGAGTGAGGAAAATGGAGGAGAAATAAGGAAGGATGAAGTGAAGGCAGCAGTTAAGATGACGAAAGCAGGTAAGGCACCTGGTCTGGATGGATGCCATGCAGAATGTCTTAAAAAAGGAGGTACAGTGATGGTGGACTGGTTGGTGAGGTTATTTAATGTTTGCTGGAGAGAGGGTAGAGTGCCGGAGGACTGGAGGAGTGCTTGTATAGTTCCACTTTACAAGGGAAAGGGGGACATGTGTGAATGTAGTAGTTTCAGAGGGATTAGCTTGTTAAGTGTAGTTGGGAAGGCTTATGGGAGGATCTTGATTGAGAGGATTAGGAGAGGAACAGAGGGAGTAATTGGTGAGGAACAGTGTGGATTTAGGACAGGTAGAGGTTGTGTAGATCAGATCTTTGTGGTAAGACAGATATGTGAGAAAGCTATAGGAAAGGGGAAAGATGTTTTTTGGGCCTTTATGGATCTGGAAAAGGCTTACGACAGGGTAGACAGAATGGCACTGTGGGAGGTTATGCGGATATACGTGATAGGAGGAAAGCTTCTCGGAGCTGTCAAGAGTTTTTATGAGAGTAGTAGAGCTTGTGTTAGGATTAGAAATGGAGAGAGTGAGTGGTTTGAGGCAAAGGTGGGACTTTGTCAAGGATGCGTTATGTCACCCTGGCAGTTCAACTTATACATGGATGGGGTAGTGCGAGAGGTAAATGCAAGGGTAGTGGGTCAGGGATTGGAGATGGTTAAAGAAAATGGAGAAAAGTGGGAGGTGAGCCAGCTGTTGTTTGCAGACGACACTGTGCTTGTGGCAGGATTGGAGGAGGGATTGAGGAAGTTGGTGACAGAGTTTGGGAGAGTGTGTGATAGAAGAAAGCTGAAGATAAATGTGGGTAAAAGTAAGGTGATGAGATGTACAAGGGGTGAAAGTGGCAGTAATCTGGAAGTGAGCATTAAGGGAGAGCAACTGGAGGAAGTGGATAGTTTTAGATACTTGGGTGCAAATGTGGCAGGAAAAGGTGGAGTAAAGGTGGAGGTAGAATGAAGATTGAGAGAAGCGAGTAAATGCCTTGGTGGATTAAAAAGTGTAATGAGGAATAGAAATTTGGGAATAGATGCTAAGAGGAGACTGTATGAAGGAGTGATTGTGCCAACAGCACTGTATGGAGCAGAAACATGGAACATAAGAGAGGAAGAGAGAAGGAGCTTGAATGTGTTTGAGATAAAGTGTCTGAGAAGTATGATGGGGGTTACTAGGCTAGATAGAGTGAGAAATGAGGAGGTGAGGAGGAGAACAGGGGTGGAAAGGGAGTTGGGAGATAGGGTTGATGAAAGAGTATTACGATGGTTTGGACACATGGAAAGAATGAGTGAAGAAAGACTAGTAAAGGAGGTATGGAAGGCAGATGTGGAGGGAGTGAACATGAGGGGACGTCCTAGGATGAGATGGATGGATGGGGTGAAGGGGGCTTTGGGGAAGAGGGGAATGTCTGTTGAGGAAGGACGGGAGAGGACAGAAGACAGGGGTGAATGGAGAATGGTTGTATATGGAAGATGTTGTGATGCATGAGGTGGAATGGGGGGTGAGGTAGTGTGTGTGAGCAAAATTTTGACGCAGCCCAAAGGGATTTCTCCCCGTCTTCTCCTTTATATGGGGGGACGGAGAGGGGGGGTCGCCGATTTAATGAAGCGGCCTTGCTGTGGATGTGCTGTGTCTTGCGACACTGCTTCTGATCCAGGGCAGTGGACATGGTGCAGGGATGACCCGTCATCTAGGAGGTGCTAAGATGGGAGGGAGGGTGGAGGGGTGTGGAGTGTTTTCAGGGATGGAATGGGTGGGAATGATTTTATGCCTTTTCCTTTTTGGCTACCTCCCTAGTAAGGGGGGAAAAGCCTTGGTATATGTATGTATGTAATTTACAATATTGATATTTAATTTTGTATTGCTATATTTCGTAATGTGCACTTCTAAAATTTTGCCAAAATATTTACGTTGATGCATAATTTACAAAATATTTAATTTTCTAATGCTATATTGCATAGGCACACTTCTAAAAAAATACCCCAAAACAACTTTAACTTTCATATCTATCCAAACACATGGCATCTAGAAGCACTCATAGTGGCTCCATTTGGTATTGTACGTTTAACAATGCTTTTTGTTATTGATTTCCACCAAGTAACATTTGATGCATTATATTTTATAAAATTAATGTTTAATTTTCTGTTGCTTTATTGTTTAGATGTGCACTCCTTTAAATTTACCTAAAATTGTATTAGATACATACAACAACATTATACGATAAAACAAGTAAATGATGTGGTACTTTTTTTTTTTAGTTCTGCACATCTATGGAGAAAAGTGGGAGGTGAGCAAGCTGTAGTTTGCCGATGACACTGCGCTTGTAGCAGGATCAGAATAGGGATTGAGAAAGTTAGTGACAGAGTTTAAGAAGGTGTGTGAAAGAAGGAAGCTGAAGATAAATGTGGGCAAAAGTAAGGTGATGAGATGTACAAGGGGAAAGAGTGACAGTAGGCTGGAAGTGAGCATTAAGGGTGAGAAACTGGAGAAAGTGGATAGTTTCAGATACTTGGGTGCGAATGTGACAGGAAAGGGAGGAGTGGGGGTGGAGGTAGAATGTAGATTGAGAGAAGCGAGTAAATGCTTTGGTGGATTAAAGTGTAATGAGAAATAGACATCTGGGAATGGATGCTAAAAGGAGGTTATATGAAGGAGTGATTGTGCCAACAGCAATGTATGGGGCAGAAACATGGAACATGAGAGAGGAAGAGAGAAGGAGTTTAAATGTGTTAGAGATGAAATGTCTGAGAAGTATAATAGGGGTTACTAGGCTAGATAGAGTGAGAAATGAGGAGGTGAGGAGGAGAACAGGGGTGGAATAGGAGCTGGGAGATAGAGTTGATGAAAGAGTATTAGGATGGTTTGGACACATGGAAAGAATGAGTGAAGAAAGATTAGTAAAAGAGGTGTGGAAGGCAGAGGTGGAAGGAGTGAACATGAGGGGGCAACCTAGGATGAGATGGATGGATGGGGTAAAAGGGGCATTGGAAAAGAGGGGAATGTCTGTTAAGGAAGGATGGGAGAAGACATAAGATAGGGGTGAATGGAGAATGGTTGTGTATGGATGATGCTGTGATGCATGTGGGGGAGTGGGTTGGGGATGGGGGATGCAGGAGTATGTATGAGAAATAATTTGACACAGCCTGAAAGGGATTTCTCCCTGTCTTCTCCTTTTCTGCATGAGGAGATGGAGAGGGGAGGTTGCCAATTAAATGAAGTGCTGCCTCAGTTGTAATGACAAGAAACCCACAACAACAAAATGGTCAGCAAAAGAGCTTGTACTTTTCAATATGTCTCTCTGGAAAGAACTCAATATTCTTTCAGTGTGGCAGATGTTTTCTATGCCACCAGCTAGTATATGTGACAGGAAGAGGGGAAGGATAGAGGAGGGGGGGAAGAAGAAGATTGAATGATGTGTTCAGGTCACCTGCCAGTATGTGGTTTGTTAATTAATTGGGTTAATTAGTCCTTTGCCCACTACCCTGGGCAATGGGCAGGGAGCAGAAATGACCCTTCATCCATAAAAAGCTACAATAAAAGGAAAATGGGTAATGGGTGGGGGTGGGTGGGAGCAGAGTGCATGCCTTACCTGGCTACCTCCCTTATAAGGAGGACCAAGTTTACTGGCACATAGATATATAGATAGATAGATAATGAGTTGAGGGATGAAAACCCACAGGATTGATGCATTTGGTGGGATGTATATGTTTGTGATGGTGTGGGTTGTTTTCTTTGTGTTTGTATTATGGTTATTTCGGTTACAGTGTCTGCAATTAGTTGTCTAGTATATCTTGTTTTACTGGAGAAGGATATCCTGTTGTGTACATAGAATGCCACATGAAAATGACAGGAACACAATTCTAACACAGATCCCTAAACACCACAGACCCTTCACACTACATTTCACATGCACCACCACTAGAATGCAACAAAAAAGTACACCTGCAGTGTACTACACAAACATCTACAACAATCTATCACCTGTACCACACAAAACATCCACACAAAAACACATTCACACTTGGATCACTAAACGAGCCCTTCAAGAACGACTGTTAAACTCAATACTCCAACAACAACCCCAAGACATAATTCCCACAGAAAAATAAACCCTCCCACACCTGATAAGAATCACACTGGCATGCCTGTACTCAGGACACCATCCAGCAATAAGAGAGTACCAACACAGAACTTACCTGGCCACAGATTCAAACTCCCCCACATGCATAGAGCACTTCATACTACAAGGCCCCCATACTAACAATCCCTTGACAATAATACAATATATCCTCCCTGTGTGATTTACGGTCTCACCCAAAGGCTATTGCCAGCTACCTGAAGGATGCTGGTCTTATGCAAGAGAAACCAGGGCAATGGACAGACTGATTGTATTGTGTGGTACAGGTGCTTGAGTAATATGCTTTTTTTCTCTCTCCTTTTTTTCTTTCTTTTCTTCTTCTAGCTTCTATCCATTCATCCTTAAGTACAGGGG
Source organism: Oratosquilla oratoria (assembly GCF_046742065.1). NCBI lineage: Eukaryota > Metazoa > Arthropoda > Malacostraca > Stomatopoda > Squillidae > Oratosquilla > Oratosquilla oratoria. Next base: position 40,209,764 of record NC_134816.1, read on the forward strand.
AGAATGTCTGCTGAACAGGGAGGGGAGAGGGCAGCAGGAGGGTGTGGGTGGGGAGTGGTTGTGGGTGGACTGTAGACTGACACAGCCCAAAGGGATTTCACCTTGTCTTCTTTATTTTTTGAATGAGGAAATGAAGAGGGAGGGTTACTTTGTAAATGAAGTAGTGGGGTCACTGCTGTGGATGTGCTGTGTCTTACTGTATTGCTTCTGACCCAGGCAGTGGGTGAACAAAGATATAGAGAACAAAAATGAGTGGGATGGCTACCTCGCTTATATGGGGGAGAAGCATATGGTAGAGATATATCCATTCATTCATTTCATATAAAAGTAACCATGCCATAAGTCCCAGTATAATATACAATACAGATGTACAATATAAGCTACAGTTCATCCATCACTTAAAAATCCAATTGTCACACAATACTTGTAAAATACTTTACCAATCTTTATCACTCCATTTCTGAGTGCCTCTGATCCCGGAACAAGTCCTGTAACCATCACTCTTGAATCAGGAGGCTCATTAAATCTACCAGGCATTATCCCAAGAACAATCTCGCATAAACTCGCACGTCAACCAAGATTATTTCCATTTTCTGTCACCTGTTAAAGAAGCATGGTTATGTGAAACCTTTCAATCACGATGTAAGATAAATTGGTATGACAGAAATCTTTTCAAGAATACAGTCACTTCGGATACTGGCACATTTCACCTAATAACATATTCTTGCAAATTTGCACTAGCTGATGTCATAGTTTCAATCAGAAATATCTTGCATATCTTTTCCTTGTTCACACTAAACAATTTTATGCCACTAAAGGTATGAATCTCATTTCAATTACAATTCTCTTCATTTAATCTTAAGTAACTAACCTGACATCATAACAAAATTACAGTTAAAGGACTTCAATATATATTACTCCAACTAAAAATCCTTGAGGCAAAGAAGGACCATATACATCAAAACACTATGCCAATCTTGTTCAAATAAATAAAATGTGTAAATGTTCTTTGTGATTATAAGAAATTTATTCACTTATAAAAAACAGTGAATATATAAAAATTTAATAAGCATCAACTATGCTGTTCTGTGGCAATATCAATTTTTGAATATTTGCAATAACTCCTTCTAACAGTCTCCTCTCAGTATTGAATTCAGATACAAATACCAAATAAATTACTCACATAAATTTTTACTGTTCGCATTTCCCCACTTGGATTATCCCTGAAAGTGACTTTTGGTACTGATGTAGTAGGAAGGTAACCAGTTTTCAGTGTTCCTTCATTTCCAGATGTTCCTGAAGATCCTTTCACTCTTACATTAGGACTTCTTTGAAGCAAGCGCATGAATTTATCTGCCAAGTAAGAGTATCACATAGAAATCAATCAATCTGTTGCCCCTGGTCTCTCTTGCAGAAAACCCATGGCCTCCAGGAAACTGGCACTAGCCTCTGGGAGGGACCATAAATCACTTACAGAAGGGATATTGTGTTGTTGTCTGGGTGTAGTCAGTGTGGGGCACGGTTTTATGTGGTATTCTATGTCTTCTGTGATGTGACTGTATCTTGGGCAATCTGAATCTGAGGTGACAGCAGTTATTTTGTGTTGGTACTGTCTTAATGAGGGATGGTGTCCTGAGCACATGCATGCTAGTGTAGTTCTTGTCTGATGTGAAAGGGTTTTCTTTGTGGCATTTATTTCTGAGGCTTGTTGTTGAAGTATTGAGTTTGATTGTCTTTCTTGTAGGGCTTGTTTAACTATCTGGGTATGGATATGTTTCTGTGTGGATGTTTTGTGTGCTTTGGGTGCTAGGTTGTAGTAGATCTTTCAGTAGTATGCCAAGAAAAGAGAGAGGGAAGAGTGGTGATTGGGAGTGGAGTATGTGGATGAAATGGGTGGAAGTGGCCTGAGAAGTATGGTAGGGTTTACTAGGCTGGATAGAGTGAGAAATGAGAAGGTGAGTAGGAGAGCAGAGGTGGAAAGGGAGTTGGGATATTGGGTTGTTGAAAGAGTATTGAGATGGTTTGGACACATGGAAAGAATGAGTGAAGAAAGATTAGTAAAAGAGTTGTGGAAGGCAGAGGTGGAAGGAGTGAACATGAGGGAGCAACCAAGAATGAGATGGATGGATGGAGTAAAAGGGGCAGGGTTGATAAAAGAATATTGGGTAGTTTAGGCATATGGAAAGAATGAGTGAGGAGAGACTAGCAAAATGAGTGTGGAAGGAAGAGATAGATGGAGTGAATGTGAGGGGATGACTGGGGATGAGATGGATGGATGTGGTGAAGGGGGTCTTGAGTAAATGGGGAATGTCTGTTGAGCAGGAATGGGAGAGGGCAAGTGACAGGTGTGAGCGGAGAGTTGTTGTGAAGGGATTTCTCCTTATCTACTCTAATTACTTGTGAATGGATGAGAAAGGAGGGCCACTGTGTAATAAAAGAGTGACAGTAAACTAGCTTTGGCTGTTGGGTCCTGCTGTGGTGCTGTGTCTTGCTGCATTGCTTCTGACCCAGGCATTGGGCAGGGATAGACCTTCATCCACAAGGAGCTAAGGTTGAAGGGGGAACAAATGGATGCTGAAAGGGTGTATTTACCTAGTTGTATTTTGTGGAAGGAGAGCTATGCTCGTAGTGACCCACTGTTTTATCTTTCCGCATTCATTTTTTTCTTAAAGTCATGTTTATTTTTAGCACTCACTATTTCCTCTTTCAGTTTGTTCCAGATATCTGTTACTCTGTGTGGAAAGCTATTCTTTTTCAGATCTCTTCTGTAACTGTCTTTCTTAAGTTTCTTCTCGTGTCCTCTTGTATTTCTTCTGGGATAGATGAGGTGCAGGTGCCTGCCTTGACTGGCTACCACTCTTTTAAGATGGATGAGACCTTTTAGTATATTGATCAATACAGGTAGATTTAGTCTGTTGTTAATTTTTACTGTCAGATCCTTGTGGATTGAAGGTTATATGAGTATCAAAATTGAGATCTAAAACTTTACGGTTCCTTTCCCATAGAAAGGGTTGGCTGTTTAATTCCACTGTATTTATTTATCTTTTTTTTTTTTTTTTTTAGAAAACTTGGATCTCCTATTCTGTAGTTGCTATGTTGTATCCAGCCTGCCTGTGGCTTCTCTGCCAGAGAAACAACAAAGTAGGCACAAAGACATCACCTCATTATGTTCAACACCACTTCACCACAAAATAACAAACAAACTCCACCTTCATAAGGAGATGTGACCCCAAAGGTCCAGTACCTGGTTCCTGGAATGAGCACAAAAATTCTTCATTGAATGAATGAGATTGAATAGGTGGCTGTGGCCAGTACCTGGGGGCCACACATCTCCTGCAGGAGATAACTGGAGCAATAGACTGACTCCTAGAGATTTTTGGGAGGCCCCTGAGGGCACCTGCCTCCTCCTATGGGGTCATGGGTTGTAAGTATATAAAACTCCACTTCCTCCAGTCTCTCACCCTTAATACTCACTTCCAGCCTGCTGTCACTCTCTCCCCTTGTACATCTCATCACCTTACTTTTGCCCACATTTATCTTCAGCTTCCTTCTTTCACACACCTTCTCAAACTCTATCACCAACTTCCTCAATCCCCCCTCTGATCCTGCTACAAGTGCAGCGTCGTCAGCAAACAACAGCTGGCTCACCTCCCACTTTTCTCCATTTTCTTTAACCATCTCCAACCCCTGACCCACTACCCTTGCATTCACCTCTCGCACCACCCCATCAATGTATAGATTGAACAGCCAGGGCAACATAATACATCCTTGACGAAGTCCCACCTTTACCTCAAACCATTCACTCTCTCCATTTCTAATCCTAACACAAGCTCTACTACTCTCGTAAAAACTCTTGACTGCTCTTAACAGCTTTCCTCCTATCCCATATATCTGCAGTACTTCCCACAGTGCCTTCCTGTCCACCCTGTCGTAAGCCTTTTCCAGATCCATAAAAGTCCAAAAAACATCCTTACCTTTTCCTATATATAATAGATACAACAAATAAATGAATAAACAAATTAAATTAATCGGGAGGGAGTGGGAGGGGATGAGGGTTAAGAAGATTTATCTTTATTGCGACATCAGCGTCGCAGCTGTTCCTGTGATGAGTGCAGACACCACACATTATCAATCAATTACTAACACATCAATTAATTACTCAATTAATTAATGCCCCATACATTGATTACCAATTAATTACCAACACATTGATTAATCAATCTATTTATATGCCATATATTAATTACCAACACATTAATTGATTACTCAATTAATTAATACCCCACACATTAATTACCAACACATTGATTAATCAATCTATTAATTTATTTATATGCCATATATTAATTACCAATTAATCACCAACACATTAATTAATTACCGGTACTCAATTAATACCCCACACATTGATTACCAATTAATTACCAACACATTGATTAATCAATCTATTAATTTATTTATATGCCATATATTAATGACCAATTAATTACCAACACATTAATTAATTACTACCCCACACATTGATTACCTATTAATTACCAACACATTGATTAATCAATCTATTAATTTATTTATACACCACATATCAATTACCAACACATTAATGTATTACTCAATTAATGTGCTACATACTAATCACCAACTAATTACCAACAGTAATTAATCAATTAATATGTCACACATTAATTACCAATTAATTACAAATGCATTAACTAATTACTCAATGCTCCACACATTAATTACCAATTACTTCACTGTAGGTCTGTTTCAGTAATTACATTAAATATTCAACTATGATTGCCGCCATTTTTTCGGGTTTATTTGCGCGTAGACCCGTTTGATATCGCTGGCATTAACCCCCCATATTTAAATGTTCTAAAGGTCCCAAATTCGAGTCCTTTATGGTGAAAAGGTGACTTCCCATTTCCTCAAATAGCACTTCACCAAATACCATTTTGCCAAATACCTTTACCACCTGGTTACTGCTGACGTCATACCCTCAGTACTCAAGAGCTGGATGAATAGAATCATCTGGTGCTAGCCAGAATAAAAAAAAAGGGGATTTTTTTTTGTGCAAACGGGTTCATTGAAAATTAAATAACTTTTTGTTATTTTTTGTATATTTTGTCATACCGTCTAGCTGTATGGCAAATAATAACAATTTATTTGGTTAGTCAGGAGGAGGGAAGAAAGGAGGAAGAGGAGGAGAGGAGGAGGGAAGAGAGGAAGAAGAGAATGAGGGGAAAAGGAGGGGGAAGTGGAGGAGAAGAGGAGGAGGAGGGGGAGTACAAGAAGGAGAAGTAGTACAAGGAGTAGGAGGAGGAGGAACAGGAGTACAAGGAGAAGGAGGAAGAGGAGTGCGAGGAGGAGGAGGAGGAGGAGGGAAAGGAGGAACAAGAGGAGGAAGAAGAAGAAGATGAAGAACAGGATGAGGAGAAGGAGGGGAAAGAGGATGAGAATTAGGAGTAGGAGGAAGAAGAGGAGGAGGAGGAGAAGGAAAAAGAGGAGGAGAAGAAGGAGTAGGAGTAGGTGGAAGAAAATGAGGAGGAGGAGAGGAGTAGGAGTAGGACAAGGAACAGGAGGAAGGAGGAAAATGAGAGAGAGGGGGAGAAAAAGGTGGAGGAGGAGGAGGAGGAGGAGGAGGAGGAGGAGGAGGAGGAGGAGGAGGAGGAGGAGGAGGAGGAGGAGGAGGAGGAGGAGGAGGAGGAGGAGGAGGAGGAGGAGGAGGAGGAGGAGGAGGAGGAGGAGGAGGAGGAGGGGGTGGAGGGAGCTCGAAAAGTGATGGAATCAGTTGGGGAGGTGGAGGAGGAAGAGAAGCAGAAGGAAAAGGAGGAAGAGGAAGAGGAGGAGGAGGAGGAGGAGGAGGAGGAGGAGGAGGAGGAAGCGGAGAAAGAGGAGGAGGAGAAGAAAAAGGAAGCAAAGGAAGAAGAATATGAGGAGGAAGAAGAGATGAAAGTGGAGTATGAGGAGGAGGAGAAGGTAGCTTTATACCTGGCACTAATGCACAGGAAACAGTGCATTAGCACCAGAAATAAAGCTAACAGATCATTAGGCTTCATTGCTAGGACGGTAATGAATAGAAGTGCAGATGTAATTATTAAACTCTATCTAGCGATAGTTAGACCCATCCTTGACTATGCGGTACAGTTTTGGTCTCTGTCCTACAGAATGGACATCAGTTCACTAGAATCAGTACAGGGAAGAATGACCAAAATGATACATGGACTCAGAAATTTGCCTTGTGAAGAGAGGCTTAGGCACCTTAACTTACACTCTCTGGAAAGATGCAGAATGCAGGGTGATCTAATAGAGGTGTTCAAGTGGATCAAATGCTTTAACAAGGGTGATGCAAACAAGGTCATCATATCAAAACAACAGGGCAGGACTTGCAGTAATGGATTTAAACTGGACAAATTTAGATTTAAAAAGGAAATAGGCAAGAATTGGTTTACTAATAGGGTGGTCGACGAATGGAATAAACTTGGCAACCACATAGTAAGGGCTGAAACTCTCAGTTGTTTTAAGAAATGATTAGACAACTTTATGGATAGGGATGACAGGTGGTGATGGATACAGAGCTGCCTAGTGTAGGCTTTATGGTCTCTTGCAGTCTCCTTCATTCTTATGTTTTTATGTTTTAACACAAGATAAAAAAAAATATATATATATATATATATCTTTTACATACTTTTCTTTTTCAAATCCTTTGATGGAGAAGTACAAGGTGGCTTCTTCTCCACTGCAGCTGCCGATTGTGCTCTGAGAGCCTGTACCTGCTTTTCCCGCACTGTGCTCAATACATAGGATTCTGCATACAACAATGATTCATCACTTGCTACATGTTCCAACCACTCAGCTTCATCATAGCTGTCATGAAATATATGCAAATGAAAAATATTAGAAAATAAAGAAAAGAAAATAATATACATAAAGGCATGCCTTATTAAGTGTACACATTGTCGGGGAGACTTACAACTTGCTAAGATCAATAAAAGTGGCATTTGCTTACTTGGATGAAGACATGATAAAAGAAGTTTTGGTTACATTGATAAGGCCTAGACTAGAGTATGCGGCAACATTGTGGTCCCCCAGTACCAAAAAGAATATAAAGAAAATAGAAAGAATCCAAAGAGCAGCTACAAAAATGGCACCTGCACTTGCAAACCTATCATACGAGGAGAGATTGGCTAAACTGGAGTTACCGACACTGGAGCAAAGAAGAGAGAGAGGAGACCTACTGACCATCTACAGAATCATGAAAGGCACAGAGATACTTGATAGAGAGGAATTACTTAACTGGGACAAGAGAAACACAAGAGGACATGGAAAGAAATTAAGAAAACATAGCTATAGAAGAGAACTGAAGAAAAACAGTTTTCCACATAGAGTTTTGGACACTTGGAACAAACTGGATAATGAAATAGTATGCGCAAAAACCATTCACGAGTTTAAAAGCAAACTAGACACTGCGAGATACAATAGTGGGACAACACGAGCATAGCTCCCCTTCCCGCAAAATACAACTAGGTAAAAATACATAATTATTTCACAAAAAAAGTATGACTGAGAATGAAAAGCGAAAGAATAGGAATGATGAGTTAAAAGATATAAACACAGAGGTGAAAGAAGTATATAAAATACTACAGGAAAGCCCCTAGGCTTGATATGACTTCCATATAGATACTTCAGGAATGTGGAGAGCTAGTGGACAAGATTCACAGCTTAAATGTGCATTCATCAAAAGGAAGAGTACCTCAAAATTGAAAGAGGGTGTGAGGAACCAATCTATAAAGGAGGAAAAGAAGAGCCCACTCTGGAGACCAGTGTCTCCAGAGGACCAGCTTGATAGCTAAATTGTATGAGAGATTTGCAACAGACACTATGTATTGAATATCTATAGGAACTGAAGGTTTTGACAGACAACAAATTTGAATTAAAAAAAACATACATATACCAAAGGCTTTTTCCCCCTACATGGGGGGTAGCCAAAAAAAGAAAGGCATAGAAACTACTCCCACCCATTCCATTTCCTATGTATTCCACTCCCCTCCACCCTCCTCCCTCCCTCTTATCTTGGCACCTCCTAGAAGATGGGTCATCCTTGCATCCTGTCCACTACCCTGGGTCAGAAAGCAGTGTCAGTCTAAATAGAAGATAATATGTCTAAAATCTGTTAATATTGAACTCGAGTTGTAGATGTGTTATAGGAGGGAGATGGATGGGTGGACTGTGTACCCATATCTTGAAGAAATCTATGACAAGTTAATATACCAACCACTATTAACTTAGAACACAACAAAGGACTAAAATGAAGCCTCTTGAAATGCATGAAACTTCTTGAATGACTTGATACATGAAAATAATAGGATGTTAGGATGAAAGGAAGTAACTAATAAAGTATCACAAAAACTTGGTGGGCCTGTTCTGAAGAACAGATGGACCCTCTTGGCCATAACCCTGTGTGGAGGGGGAGAAACTGGAGGTGTTTTGAATATTGTTTAATTGACACTTCCTCTTTAGGGGTGTTGTGCCTTTGGGGGGTTTATGTTACCATCACAGTGTCATCACAAAAAGGTAAACATCACATAATAAATAAATAGCAAAAATTGAAGATAACTGGGAGAAATACACTAGCTTCATCAATAAATATATCTGTTTACATACCAAGGACCTTCCCCCCCTCCCCCCCTTATAAGGGAGGTAACCAAGTCAAAGGAACACACCCAGTCCCACCCATTCCATTCCCATCCACCACTCTTATTTCCTTCACATCTTAACTCCTAGTGGATGAAGGGGGGTCATACCTGTTTCTGCTCACTGCCTGGATCACAAGCAATGTAGCATAACCCAGCACATTCACAGCAAAGCCACTTCACTTATGATGACCCTTCTCCATCCCCTCATGCAGAAAATAGAGAAGACGGGAATAAATCACTTCAGACTGCATCAAAATATCATCCATACAAAACCATCCTGCACTCACTCTATCCCCTGCCTTCTCCCTTCTCTGCTCAACAGACATTTCTCTCTTCCTCAAAGCCCCTTTCACCCCATCTATCCATTTCATCCTCAGTCATTTCCTCAAGTTCACTCCATCCATCTCTGCATTCCATACCTCTTTAGCTAAACTTTCTTCACTCATTCTTTGTACGTGTCCAAAACATCCAAATAAACTTTCATCAGCCCTATCTCCCAACTCCCTTTCCACCCACCCTAACTCTCCTCCTTAACTCTTCATTCTTTATTCTATCCAACCTTGTAACCCCTACAATATTTCTCAGACACATCATCTTGAACACATTTAAACTTCTCCTTTCTACCTCTCATAAATACCAAGTCTCTGCCCAATAGTGTTGTAAGCACAATCACCCCTTCATGTAATCTTCTCTTTGTATCCATTCCCAGATACCCATTTCTCCTGACACCTTTCAATCCCCCAAGACATTTAATTGCTTCTCTCAATCTACAGTTCACCTCCAAATCCACACCTCCATTTCCTGCCACATCCGATGCCAAATACTTAAAACTGTCCACTTCCTCCAGCCTCTCTCCTTTTAGACTCCCTACTCACAGCCATCCTCTCCCCTTGCACATCTCATCACCTTACTCTTACCCACATTTACCTTCAACTTTCTCCTATTGCATACCTTTCCAAACTCTGCAATTAACTGCCTTAATCCCTCCACTGACCCTGCCACAAGTGCAGTGTCATCCACAAAAAACAACTGGCTGAAATCTCACTTCTCTCCTCTATCTCTAAACATCTTCAATCCCCTGCCCTACCTTTGTATTTACCTCCATTACCATCCCTGTCACAGTCCCACCTTTACCTCAAACCACTCAATCTTTCTGCTTCCAATCCTAACACTGGCTCTCCTACTCTCATAAAAACTCTAACAGTTTTCCCCAATTTCCTATATCTGCAATAACCTCCCACAATACCTTCCAGTCTACCCTATCACAGGCCTTCTCCAAATCCATAAAGGCCCAAAAAACATCCTTACCTTTTGCCAAAGCTTTCTTATTAATCTGCCTTGCAAAAAAAATTTGATCCATGCATCCTTTACTTTTCCTAAACCACACTGCTCCTCACCAATTACTCCTTCTGTTCCTCTCCAAATCCTCTCAATCAAAACTCTCCTAGATGTGAGTGTTGCTGTCACTTTGTAAAGAAAAGGTGGTCAATCATAGTACTGTTGGTATTCCCCCGAAATTAAAATATTTAAATCTCTGTAGCCACATAACTATGTGGCATATGGGAGGGTTTTAAATTTAAAAAAATACACAGTGGTGGATACAGTCATTCAAGTGGTTACAGCCTCAAATATTATCAATTAGTGGCAATACTAATAATATTTCTAAGAAACATCTTAGGCTGCACATGGCATACAAATAGATAATGAGACAAATACTAATATCTGAGAGTGAGTGAGAGAAAGAGACAGAGAGAAAGAGAGAGAGAGAGAGAGAGAGAGACAGACAGAGACAGAGACAGAGCAAAAGAGACAGGGACAGAGACAGAGAGACAGAATGAACGGCAGTTTACGAAGATATAAAAATACAAGCTGAAATAATTAATAAATAACCATTTCCAGTCTAGATTTACCAACAATTATTTTTTTTGTGAACACAATATCTACCTGTATGAAGAATTACATGAATGCTGAGATGAGGATCCTGTGTAGCTACCTCCATCAGAATCAAGGTCTTGGTCCTCCATGTTCCTATCCAAGGAAAACAAAACAATGAATAAATCTATAGATATACAGCACTTCATCAATGTGTAAACTCCGTTCTAGTTTTAACATTTCCAATCTGGAGAAATTATTTACAGACTCTGTTCTTAGGAAATCACAATTTTTTCTTTAACTAAAGGGTAGTCATTTATGAAGGTATAAAACCCTAGAATACGACGATGCCTACATAGGCATCGTGAGGTGTGAGTGGGTATACGAGGACATCCTGATTATATTTGTTTGTAGTTGTAGCTGGGTGACCTCCAAATTCTGCTAACAGGATTGATTACAATTTCTGTGGTTATAAACATTCAGGGTGAAAGAAAACAAGTATGACAGTTGTAACTTTATATTCTATAATGCACATATTGTGATGTATCATCGTACATCAGGCAGCCTAATGTGAACGTGAGTATTTGACTTGTATTGAAGAGATTAATATTATCACAATTCTCCCTGATGTTGATTCCACACACAGGGTTGTCTCCACGAGAGAAAACCTTCAATGGAGGAGACAAAGCGGATGCCTCCAGAACTCATGGCTGTGACAAGATAATTAAACCTACTACAATTTTTAAACAGTGTTTGTGAAGTACTATTAGTAAAGCTAACAAAGAACAACCTTATACTGGTTGTTGTCTATCACTACCTTACCTTTGTCTACCTTTGTCCGATTTCATCTTGACTGATTCAGCTAACGTGGACGTCCGCTGTACTCAGGCAGCTCCTCCTCTCTGAGTCACAGGTCAGTGATTGGAGGGAGTTGTTATTGGAGCTGGTGTATCCCAGTGTAGGTGGTTGGTCCATAATTGTGGCCAGCCACTTATCCAGTTTGTTTTTGAAACTCTCTGGTGAAGTGCCTGTCTGGTTTCGCAATTTCTGTGGGACAGAGTTGAAGAGTCGTGCCCCAGTATAGGTGAAGCTGTGGTGTACTATGTTCTTCACCCTTTGTGACATCCCCTCAGTTCTCCTCACATAGCACAGGCGACCTCTTCTTGGGTGGTAGTTCACCTTCAGGCCCACATTTGGTACCAGGTGCTCCAGAATCTACCAGACGTATATTATTATGTATCTTTCGCGTCTTCGCTGGAGAGAATAGAGTCCCAGCTGTTGCAGTCTTTCCCAGTAGTTGTACTGTTGCAATCCCTCAATCTTATTTGTAAAAGTACGCTGGACAGCTTCTAGCTTGATTATGTCTCCTGTCTTGAAGGGAGACCAGAGTTGGCAACAGTACTCAAGTTTTGGGAGTACTAATGCTTTCCAGAGCGTCAGCATACATGTTTTGCTTCTAGTCTGGAATGTCCGGAGTATCCAGCCTGAGAGTTTCCTGGCGGTGTCAGAGATCTCATTAATGTGGTGAGAGAAGGTCATGTCGCTGCTCATATGTACCCCAAGGTCTTTGACGTGGGCTTTCCCTGCTATGATTTGAGAGTCGACTTTGTAGTTGGTTGAGCTTTTCAATTCTTGTACTGAGCCATATTGTAGCAGCTCAAACTTATCTCTGTTCAGTGTCATGTTGTTATTTTTTGCCCAGGTTAATATCCTGCTTAGGTCTTCCTGTAGTAGCATGGCATCTTCCTCTGTCTGGATCTCCATGGCTATCCTGGTGTCATCAGCAAAGGACGTAGCATGAGTGTTGTAGGTCTTTGTCGATGTCCTCTATAGTCACCAAAAATAGCAGTGGGCCCAAGACAGAGCCTTGAGGAATGCCGCTTATTACGTTACTGGGCTTAGATAGCATTCCTTTGACAGTTACTTGTTGTAATCGGTTTGAGAGGAAACTGTGTAGCCACTTTCCTAGTTTCCCGCAGATGCCGTGTTTTCTCAGTTTGTGGAGGACAATACCATGGTCTACCTTGTCAAAGGCTTTAGCGAAGTCCAGGTAGATTACATCGGTATTGCTGCCTTGTTGGATGTTCTCTAGTACAGTCTCATAGTGTAGTAACAACTGAGAGAGGCAGGAGCGATCCTTTCTAAAACCATGTTGGCCATCATTGAAGGCATTTATGGATTCCATGTATGTTACCATTTTGTCACGTATAATTTTTTCAATAATTTTGATGAGGTGAGATGTTAGTGTTACAGGTCTGTAGTTTTTAGCAAGGCCTTTACTACCTCCTTTGTGGATGGGTGTTACAATTCCCAGCTTTAGGGCAGGTGGTATGGTACCAGAACTCAGAGATTTGGACCACAGTAGCTGGAGAGGCTTTGCCAGTTCTTCTTTACAGTTTTTAAGTAATAGAGCATGAAAGCCATCTGGTCCTGCCGCTGAGTTTGGCCTTATGCTGTCAATGGCTTTGATTATGTCCCCGGTCGTCACCACTATGTTGGATAGGAAGTTTGTTCCAATTCTAGATTCTCCGAAGAATTCATCAGGATCTGTTACCTTTTTGTTTTCGTCTGGACGGCTGTATACATTATTGTATTGTTCACTGATGATATCCACCATTTTTGTGGGGTCGTTTTCCAGTTTGCCATTTCCTTTCATTAGGGGGTCTATTGGTGGGAAACATTTCAGCTTCTTTTTGGCATAGGTGAAGAAGAAATTTGTGTTTCTCTTGATTTTAGAGACTGCCTGCAGTTCATCTCTTTTCTTCTGTTCATCACGTGATTGGAGCAGTTTTAGTTCTACTGATTTGATTTCCTCCTCTATCTTTTCCACCTTTCTCTTGCATGTTGTTTTCCTGAGATTTTTCCGTAGACCTGTTCTTCTCCTCATTAGGATTCTTCTGTCTCTCGGAATTTCTTGCTTCCTTGTTTTTTTGCACTTCTCGGGGACGTAGTTTTTGCATACCTCATAAGCTTTTTAAAGCAGGCCATTAAGTATTTGGCTCTCATTCTTGTTGAGGAAGGCATGTTCCCAGTCTACCTGGCTCAGTTCATATTTTATTTGAAGCCAGTTTGTATTTGGGTTGTAGAAGTTTAGTTCATGCATACCGGTAGCTTCATTGTTGTGTGCAGTTTCTCTCGCAGTACCGGTATTTGTTTGATCTTTTCTTGGCAGAGAGATTAGGCCTTTGATTATTTTGTGATCTGATAGTGCAGATTTAGATGTCTCATATGAGTGCATAATATTGTGGTTGTTGCTCAGGATGAGGTCCAAAATATTTTTTCCTCTTGTTGGTTTTCTTATGAATTGCGTCAAGTAGTAGTTGTCTATGACTGCAAGAAAATCTTCCGCTTGTCTCCTGTCGTCAGCGGTTCCTCCATTAATAGTAGATGACTCCCAGCTGATCTGAGGGAAATTAAAGTCTCCCATAATGAGGACTTCAGTCAATGGGTTTGGTAGTTCATCTAATATTATTCTTAGGTTTGTTGTTACCTCCCTAAATTTTTCATTCGTTGTGTTTGGGGGGCGTTATACATTAATTAAGATTAAATTTGCCTTTTCAAGATATAAAGCAATCATTTCTGTTGTGTTGTTGGAGAGAGAAACCAGCACTTTTGTGTCATGAGCCACTTCATTTTTTACGTAAATAGCTACTCCTCCATGGCTTCTCCTTCTCCGGTCTGCTCTGAAAATGGTATACCCTTGCAAGTTGACTTCTGTGTCTTTTATTTCATCCTTCAGGTGTGTTTCGGTAAGCGCTAGAAAGGATATTTTTTTCTAGACGTGCCATTTCCTGCAGCATAGGGACCTTATTTTGATTGCATCTTGGATATAGGCCTTGGATGTTTCCTGTGTAGAAGGCTGTTAATGGTGTGTACAACAGCTCTTTCCCCTCAGTTTCTTTTCCAACCTGTCTGTCAGCTCAATTAGGCATTCCATCATTGATTGGAATTTGAAGGCATATGTCTCTAAAAAAGCCTGATCATTAGTCTTGTTTTGATGGGATGACTCCTGGACTGGCTGAATCCTTGCATCATTAGGCCATCTACTCCGGCTGTTATTGTTTCACTGCCCAGATACAAAAAAGGATGCATTCCATAGCTTATACAAAAGCATAAGGAGCAAACCCCTAAATCAACCAACCCCACTACTTGAAATTCTAGTACTAGGCGACATCAACTTCCTTAATGTTAATGTCATAATCACCAGTAATGTACAGTTAAACTTGTGGCTTGGATTGGCAAATTCCTTATACTGGTCCCAGGTGACGAAAACAGCAACAACATCCTTGACTTGATATGGACCAATGATAATGAAGATGGTATTGATAAGATCATTGATTGTGACTCCCACATAAATATTGAATATATGACCTATAATCCACTACCAAAACTGTATACAACAGTGAAAAAAAGGGGGAGAGGTGAAACTCATACATTGTGAACAATAGGCATGTTGTAAAAATCTACATTATAGTTACCTAGCACCATTTTTTACAAAGAATCTTCTGAGCTAGTCACTAAGTAGAATGAATGGGGTTGATATTTATATTTAATAACACAAATACGCTTAGTTAGTCCTCAACCCACAAACATATAATTTATATCGCTCATCTAAAGTAACAGCAAAGAAAAAATCAGAAGAATTGATACAATATTATATATATTGCAGTATTACCTGCATTTACTAGCATCAAATAGTATATGAAACAAGTGTTTTGACGAACTTAACATATCAACAATTCTGTTTTTCATGCCCGAAGGTAAACAAACCGTTTGGCATAAATATAGGATAAAGTCGCTACAATAGCAAACTTGTTTATCATTCTTGTTTGCACATTTAAAGAATATAACTAGAACTGTTATAAGGTCGTCTAGATTTCATAATGGGTTCAGATTCTTTACATGCACAAAATCTTATTTAATACAGGATGTCGTTGATAATCATAATGCAATGATTGATCATCACGGGTAAGTTGTGTTTGCTCTGATCCTTTCATCAATGGTGATGGGATTCAGGGATTGCCAAATGATGGATAATGCATGAAAAACGTTTAATCTTGCCGCGGGAGCGATTTTTTTGTGGGGGATCGCTTCCGCTAATGGATTTGCGAGAGCGACATTGGAACTTTCCCGAGCGAAATCGCTCGTCGCTCCCGTGTATTTTTTTTTTTTTTTTTTTTTTTTTTTGCTGAATTGGTCCCAACGAACCGAACGTCCGGCGACAGCCCACATCGCTGTCTTCGTGAGCCCTTCGGCCACCGAGATTGCAACACTAGAGCTCAGTCGCCATGATCACCAACACATTCAAGCTCATTACTTTCAGATATTTCATTATTCTTAGTCAATGGGTGTGCATGAGTATAACAATGGCCATAATCACGACTATTCACCCTAGTTATATAGATATTAACAACCATCCCCAAAATACCCAATCACTATACTCTCAATGTTCCTTCACAGCCAGGTCAACACTCTACTATTCACTACTGTATATCTCCAGCAGTCTAGACTATTCCTTACTATGCAATAGACAACTGAAAATTGTAAAATATTCGCCCAAGTGCTATCCTCTATCAGGTCAGGTTAACTGTCTACTATTCACTCAGCATCCACACCAGCCATGAATAGTTATTAGTATATCGAGTCATGGTATGCATTAGGCAACAACTATTCCCAAACTATTCCCTCTCACTACTCCCCATCCCATCCCCACGCAGTGGGAAGTGAGAAACCCCTGGTAGAGGAAAGCTTTATCAGTTGTGGTAAGCCGCTGTTTTTTTTTTGTTTTTTTTTTTTTTGCCGACGTTGGGTCGCCGCCCCTCCAGGACTGTCGGTAACCGACACAACAAGTCCGTAGATGGTCCAAGGACCACCTCAAGACCACCTACTCAGGACTCAGGACCACCTGCTCATAAGAGCTACCTCTTATAATTTTCTATAATAATTCTAGCTATTCCATGCTGAACAATAACCATTTAGTCTAAGACGCTTCAGTGGGGTCTCACTAAACGCCGACCAAAGTCGACCAACGCCGACCAAAGCCGACCAAAACCACACAATGATGGTTTTTTATCAAATGCATAATTTATATATAAAAAATAGCATATGGTTGCATTATTTGACCTATTTTCTTTAAAATGTGTGATTTCCATGTAAAATTATCAAAGAAAAGTTACGTTTTTATCCTCTGCAAAATTACCAACCAGCAACCAACGCCGACCAAACCCAAACAATGACGGCTTTTGCTCAAATGACAAAAACGTAACTTCTCATTGATGATTTTACATGGAAGTCACACATTTTAAAGAAAATAGGTCAAATAATGCAACCATATGCTAGTTTTATATATAAATTATGCATTTGGGCAAAAACCGTCATTGCGTGGTTTTTGGTCGACGTTGCCGTTGGTCGGCGGTTGGTAATTTTGCAGAGGATAAAAACGTAACTTCTCTTTGATGATTTTACATGGAAATCACACATTTTAAAGAAAATATGTCAAATAATGCAACCATATGCTAATTTTTATTTAAAATTATACATTTGAGCAAAAGCCGTCATTGTTTGGGTTTGGTCGGCGTTAGTTGCCGGTTGGTAATTTTGCAGAGGATAAAAACGTAACTTCTCTTTGATAATTTTAAATGGAAATCACACATTTTAAAGAAAATAGGTCAAATAATGCAACCATATGCTATTTTTTATATATAAATTATGCATTGGAGCAAAAACCGTCATTGTGTGGTTTTGGTCGGCTTTGGTCGATTTGGTCGGCTTTGGTCGGCGTTTAGTGAGACCGCTTCAGTGAATTACGAGATAAAAATAGACGAAAAATAAGGGTGTAATAAATATATAGATGATTAAGTTGATCAAAGAAATAAAGTGAAAATAAATTATAAGAAATAAAATAAATTAATGAACAAAATGAATGAATAAATAAATTAATAAAACAAAATAAGATAAAATATATCAAAACATTAGAAAAATGCAATAAGAATAGAGAAATTAGAGAAATGATAGATTAATTAGACAAACTAAATAAATAAGATTATGAAAAATTAATCAATTAGAAAAATAGAAAGAAAAATAAACAATACTATAGAAAAAGAAAAATTATTATAAAAACTTACCAAGCTAATTTGTAGCCCGAGTTACTGGACAGTTTTCCGTTCCTTTAAAGAATATTGTAGAATTGAGATCTTTCATACATTGGAATTTAAACCCTAAGCTCTGTAGAAATCTATTGTTTCAAGGAAACATTGAATTTGAATTACTTTTAAATTCTTACAATTATAGATAACAACAAGGCTGTAAGCTTTGAGCCCGAGCGGCGGAGGCAGGATCCGGAAAAGCTCTGATTGGTCGAGCCGAGAAGCAGCTCGACTATCATTGGGTGACGAGTCAGGCGCGTTATATAGGAGCAATATTTATATTCTGACACAGCCCACCAAGAGTAGACGAATCCCAGACGCTGAACGAAAATATATGAACTGTAGCCAGGCGAAATAAATGGAGCCCGAGCTAACTGGCTGTAATTATATGTTCATTTTAGAAAATCTAATACTCGGGCTAAGCCCGAGTAGCCTGACGGCCGGAGTCGCCACTGTATATATGTATGTTTGTATGTATGTATATATATATATATATATATATATTATATATATATATATATATATATATATATATATATTATATATATAATTACATCTTCAGTGCAGATACAAAGAAGGAATCATTCCTTCTTTGTATCTGCACTGAAGATGTAATTATACGAAATGGCTGTGCTTCGTTAGTTTACTTTTCCTAGTGGTTACTTACGCATATATATATATATATATATATATATATATATATATATATATAATATATATATATATTATATACATATATATATGTATAGACTATATATATATATATATATATATAATATATATATAAATATATATATATATATATATATATATATATATATATATATATATATATATATTATACATTTTGATGCGCGATGTATTGAAGCGATGAGTTAAAAAACGTGACTTTCAATTCGTCGCAGCATCATGAAAGCAGTCATGGTGCGAAGCCATTTCAAATCGCTGAGCAGTGTGTCAATGGCAGTGTAAGGGTAGGGACATGCGCGCTCTACTTCGCTCTTATATTTTCATACAATGACACAAGCAACCTCCGCAAACCCGTTCGAGTGGACGAAGACTATTACATTACATTTCACTGAGCTACCAGCCATTTGGAATATCAAGTGCAAAGAATATAAGATGAGAAATATAAAAAGTACAAGCATCGAAACTCAAAGCTGACTTATATTCTATAACAAAATGTGTGCGAAATGAAGACATTACCAAAAAACTTCATACACTGAAAATACAGTTTCACAGGGAAAGGACTGCCATCAATGCACCAAAGAAGTCTGGTGTTGGCACGAAAGATATATACACTCCAAAGCTGTGATGGCTTAATGATTTAATGAGTATAGCGTCGGCTGACATTATCCTGAGAAAGCCAAATGATGACTGACAACTGCTTGCTCGCGCACGGTATTCGCAGTGATGCAGCCCGTCTGGACGCTAGTGTCAAGTTTTCAACACCACTTCAAGTCGCTGATGCGTGATGCTACGCGTAGACGGGTTCCATTGCTTTTTGGATGGGGGAGCTGGGGTGGGGTGGAGGGAGGGAGGAGGAGAGGATGGGGATGAAGGGAGGAAGATGGAGAGGATGGGGGTGGAGTGGAATTAAAATTGTGAATGTGTTTCTATTACGAGTCAAATCAGCGTGATTGACACCCAGAGTCAACTCCTCCTTCCCCGCCCTCTCTGTTGCATTGTCCTCTGAACGCGTATAGCTTTATTGTAAATAAAATTTGCAATCTTTGTCAAATCATTGTATATATCAATTTTAATAAATACTCTATATTGTAAATATTGTATCACATTCAAGGATGGCCATTGTATTATGAAATCAATTTGTATATAACATTATTTGCATACTTTGTATAGAACATTAATGTATTCATCGTGTATTATTTATTTTTCTGGCGGACAGGTTAATTGGCGAACGAGCGCGACACACGGTTCACAAGACTATAAGAACAACCTAAGAAGTTCGTCTGCTCCACACCTATCTTAACTCTAACTTCCTTTCATTTAATTCTTTCCTTACACTAGACCCCCAATCCCCCCCTAGTATAGTGTATATCTTATGAATGCAATTTGATTTATTAAGTTGATTTCATTTAATCATTTTATTTATTTATTTACTTATTTACATATTGTTTTTTGTGTGTTTTGATATTTATTAATTCCTTTATTTTGTCTTTATCAATTCTATTTGTATTTTTTTATTTTGTTAAAATTATTTATATTCTCAAGGGACAAAAACATCTTTACGGGTTTTTGGTGACAAAATATCGACTATATCTTTGTCATGTGTGAAGGAAGTCGATGTGAAGAAATTAATACGGTATTTCTGTCCCGTTGAAGGAACTCAGTGTGGGATTTTTTTTTTTTTTTTTACGTATATAAGACGCGAATAGAACAAAATATAAACGATTTTTCTGCCAAATGTGAAGGAAGACATCGACATAGAAAACCAAAAGCGACGGCATTTTGCCTAGTGTGATGGAAATCGACGGCATTTTTGCCTAGTGTGTACATGAAAATCGACGGTAATTTTGCTTAGTGTGTAGATGGAAATCGAAGGAGGAAATGGACGGCGTTTTTGACGGCTTTTTGCCCTGAATGAAGGAGGAAATCGACGGCATTTTTACCTTGTGTGAAGATGGAAATCGACGGTGCTTTTGGCCTAGTGTGAAGGTGGAAATCAACGGCGTTTTTGCCTAGTTTAAGAGGACATGAAAGGTAAAGATGTCATGGTATCAGGGAACGAAATTTTCAGATCAGCACGTGGCCTTACGTAACACTGAACGAAACATTCTGAGAAAACCGTGAAGAGAAAAAAAATTAAAAGAAAAGACGATGAATTCTGACAATTGTGTTCTTATTAAAACTGAGCGAAACATTCCGAGAAAATCTTTACATACATGCCGAGAGAAAAGTTTTAAAAATATAGAAGAGACGATGAATTTTGACAATTGTGTTGAACGAGACATTCTGAGAATTTTTTTAAACACGTGGAAAGATGTTTTGAAAATATAGAAAATATATGCGACGTGACGTCATAACGTCGGATCAGAGCGCGGGAAGATTTTTTGGTCCTTGTTCAGTCATCGCGAATAAAACAAAAAATAAATGTGAAAAGACGTCGACATAGAAAACCAAAATCGACAGTATTTTGCCTAATGTGAAGATGGAAATCGACGGCATTTTTGCCTAGAGTGAACACAAAAATTGACGGTAGTTTTGCCTAGTGTGAAGATGGAAATCGACGGCAGTTTTGCTCAGTGTGAACATGGAAATCACCGGTATTTTTGACTAGTGTGAAAATGGAAATCGACGGTATTTTTGCCTAATGTGGAGGTGAAAATCGGCGTTTTTGCTTAGTGTGAAGATGAAAATCGACGGCTGTTTTGCTAAGTGTGAACATAGTAATTGACGGTCTTTTTGCCTAGTGTGAAGATGGAAATCGACGGCAGTTTTGCCGTGGAGGAAATCGACGGTATTTTTGCCTAGTGTGAAGGTGGAAATCAACGGTGTTTTTGCCTCGTTTAAGACGACATGAAAGGTAAAGATGTCATGGTATAAGGGAACGAAATTTTCAGGTCAGCATGTGGCCTTATTCACTGAACGAAACATTCTGAGAAAGCCGTGTAGAGAAAACTGTTTAAGAAGAAAAGACGATGAATTTTGACAATTGTGTTCTTATTAAAACTGAGCAAAACATTCCGAGAAAATCTTTAAATACATGCCGAGAGAAACGTTTTAAAAATATAGAAGAGACGATGAATTTTGACAATTGTGTTGAACGAGACATTCTGAGAATTTTTTTAAACACGTGGAAAGAAAGATGTTTTAAAAATATAGAAAATATATGCGACGTGACGTCATAACGTCGGCATCAGAGCGCGGGAAGATTTTTCGGTCCTTGTGTATAGTCATCGCGAAAACAAAAAATGTGAAGCAAGACGTCGACATAGAAAACCAAAATCGACATTTTGCCCAGTGTGAAGATGGAAATCGACGGCAGTTTTGCCTAGTGTGAAGATAAAAATCGACGGTAATTTTGCCTAGTGTGAAGGTAAAAATCAACGGCATTTTTGCCTAGTGTGAACATAGTAATCGACGGTATTTTTGACTAGTGTGAAGATGAAAATCGACGGTAGTTTTGCCTAGTGTGAAGATAAAAATCGACGGCATTTTTGCCTAGTGTGAAGATAAAAATCGACGGTAATTTTGCCTAGTGTGAAGATGGAAATTGACGGCAGTTTTGCCTAGTGTGATGGTAGAAATCAACGGTATTTTTGCCTAGTGTGAAGGTAAAAATCTACGGCATTTTTGCTTAGTGTGATGTAATCGACGGTATTTTTGCCTATTGTGAAGATGAAAATCGGCGGCAGTTTTGCCTAGTATTTAGATAAAAACCGACGGTAATTTTGCTTAGTGTGAAGATGGAAATCAACGGCAGTTTTGCTCAGTGTGAACATGGAAATCACTGGCATTTTTGCCTAGTGTGAAGGTGGTAATCGACGGTATTTTGCCTAGTGTGAAGGTGAAAATCGACGGCAGTTTTACCCTGTGTGAAGGAGGAAATCGACGGTGTTTTTTGCCTAGTTAAGACATGAAAAATAAAGATGTCATGTTATAAGGGAACGAAATTTTCAGGTCAGCATGTAGCCTTACGTAACACTGAACGAAACATTCTGAGAAAACCGTGTAGAGAAAACTGTAAGAAAAGACGATGAATTTTGACAATTGTTCTTATTAAAACTGAGCGAAACATTCCGAGAAAATCTTTAAATACAAGCAGAGAGAAACGTTTTAAAAATATAGGCGATGAATTTTGACAATTGTGTTGAACGAGACATTCTGAGAATTTTTTTAAACACGTGGAAAGAAAGATGTTTTAGAAATATAGAAATATATGCGACGTGACGTCATAACGTCGGCATCAGAGCGCGGGAAGATTTTTCGGTCCTTGTGTATGGTCATCGCGAATAAAACAAAAAATGTGAAGCAAGACGTCGACATAGAAAACCAAAATCGACGGCATTTTGCCCAATGTGAAGATGGAAATCGACGGCATTTTGCCTAGTGTGAAGATAAAAATCGACGTTAATTTTGCTTAGTGTGAAGATGAAAATCGACGGCAGTTTTGCTCAATGTGAGCACGGAAATCACCGGTATTTTTGCCTAGTAAGAAGATTGAAATCGTCGGTATTTTTGCCTAGTGTGAAGATGAAAATCGACGGAATTTTTGCTTAGTGTGAAGATGGTAATCGACGGTATTTAGCCTAGTGTGAAGATGAAAATCGACGGCAGTTTTGCCTAGTGTGTACATGGAAATCAACGGTACTTTTGCCTAGTGTGTAGATGGAAATCGACGGAAGTTTTGCAGTGTGGAGGAAATCGACGGAATTTTTGCCTAGTGTGTAGATGGAAATCGACGACATTTTTGCCCTGTGTGAAGGAGGAAATCGACGGTATTTCTGCCTAGTGTGAAAATGGAAATCGACGGTGTTTTTGCATAGTTTAAGACGACGTGAAAGGGAAATCAAGGTGTGGTATCAGGAAGCGAAATTTTCTGAGAAAGCTGTGTAGAGAAAAATGTATAAAAAAGAATATAGACGATGACTTTTGACAATTGTGTTCTTAGCGAAACATTGAGAAAATCCTTAAATACATGTGGAGAGAAACGTTTTGAAAATATAGAAGAGACGATGAATTTTGACAATTGTGTTGAACGAAACATTGAGAAATTTTTTAAACACGTGGAAAGATGTTTTAAAAATATAAAAAATATGATGGATTTTGATGCGACGTGACAGAAAATTTTGAAAGTAATAAAAAGATGTTTTGGAAAGAAATTAAGAGAGGAAGAGGAGGCGAATCAAGTAGGGAAGAAAAGGTAAAAGGTACAGATGGAGAGTTGATAATGGAAGAGATGGCAGTGAGGGGAAGATGGGCAGAATACTTTAGGGAGTTGCTGAATGTGAAGGAGGATAGAGAAGGAAAGATAGCTGCAGTGGGAAATACGAAGAAAATGAGAGTGATGAGTGAGGAGAATGGAGGAGAAATAAGGAAGGATGAGGTGAAGGCAGTTGTAAAGATGATGAAAGCAGGTAAGGCACCTGGTCTGGATGGATGTCATGCAGAATGTCTGAAAAAGGGAGGTTCAGTGATGGTGGACTGGTTGGTGAGATTATTTAATGTTTGCTGGAGAGAGGGTAGAGTACCGGAGGACTGGAGTAGTGCCTGTATAGTTCCTCTTTACAAGGGAAAAGGGGACAAGTGTGAATGTAGTAATTTCAGAGGGATTAACCTGTTGAGTGTAGTAGGGAAGGCTTATGGGAGAATCTTAATTGAGAGGATTAGGAGAGGAACAGAAGGAGTAATTGGTGAGGAACAGTGTGGATTTAGGAGGGGTAGAGGTTGTGTAGATCAGATCTTTGTGGTAAGACAGATATGTGAGAAAGCTATAGGAAAGGGGAAGGATGTTTTTTGGGCTTTTATGGATCTGGAAAAGGCTTATGATAGGGTAGACAGAAAGGCACTGTGGGAGGTTATGCAGATTTATGGGATAGGAGGAAAGCTTTTGGGAGCTGTCAAGAGTTTTTATGTGAGTAGTAGACCATGTGTTAGGATTGGAAATGGAGAGAGAGAGTGGTTTGAAGTAAAGGTGGGACTTCGTCAAGGATGCGTTATGTCGCCCTGGCTGTTCAACTTATACATGGATGGGGTGGTGCGAGAGGTGAATGCTAGGGTAGTGAGTCAGGGATTGGAGATGGTTAAAGAAAATGGAGAAAAGTGGGAGGTGAGCCAGCTGTTGTTTGCGGACGACACTGCGCTTGTGGCAGGGTCAGAGGAGGGATTGAGGAAGCTGGTGGCAGAGTTTGGGAGAGTATGTGATAGAAGAAAGCTAAAGATAAATGTGGGTAAAAGTAAGGTGATGAGATGTACAAGGGGTGAAAGTGGCAGTAGACTGGAAGTGAACATTAAGGGAGAGCGACTGGAGGAAGTGGATAGTTTTAGATACTTGGGTGCAAGTGTAGCAGGAAAAGGTGGAGTGAAGGTGGAGGTAGAATGTAGATTGAGAGAAGCGAGTAAATGCCTTGGTGGTTTAAAGAGTGTAATGAGAAATAGACATTTGGGAATGGATGCGAAGAGGAGACTGTATGAAGGAGTGATTGTGCCAACAGCACTGTATGGGGCAGAAACGTGGAACATAAGAGAAGAAGAGAGAAGGAGTTTGAATGTGTTTGAGATGAGGTGTCTGAGAAGTATGGTGGGGGTTACTAGGCTAGATAGAGTGAGAAATGAGGAGGTGAGGAGGAGAACAGGGGTGAAAAAGGATTTGGGAGAGAGGGTTGATGAAAGAATATTAGGATGGTTTGGACACATGGAAAGAATGAGTGAAGAAAGACTAGTAAAAGAGGTATGGAAGGCAGATGTGGAGGGAGTGAACATGAGGGGACGTCCTAGGATGAGGTGGATGGATGGGGTGAAGGGGGCTTTGGGGAAGAGGGGAATGTCTGTTGAGGAAGGAAGGGAGAGGACAGAAGACAGAGGTGAGTGGAGAATGGTTGTATATGGATGATGTTGTGACTGCATGAGGAGAAATGGGCGGGGGGGTGGGGGGTGGGGTAGTATGTGTGAGTAAATTTTGACGCAGCCCGAAGGGATTTCTCCCCGTCCTCTCCTTATATGCAAAGGGGGATGGAGAGGGGGGGTTGCCGATTAAATGAAGCGGCCTTGCTGTGGATGTACTGTGTCCTGCGACACTGCTTCTGACCCAGGGCGGTGGGCAGGGTGCAGGGATGACCCGTCATCCAGGAGGTGCTCAGATGAGAGGAAGGGTGGGAGGGGTGTGGAGTGTATTTAGGGATGAAATGGGTGGGAGTGTTTTTATGCCTTTCCCTTTTTGGCTACCTCCCTTGGAAGGGGGAAAAAGCCTTGGTATATGTATGTATGTATGTATGTATGCTTTGAAATTACTCTCATAAATTCCACATTGATGGGCGTCATGTGTACATTGTATTGAGATTAGTGATGAAAAAAAATAAATAATAAATAAAATAAATAAATAAATAAATAAAAAATAAAACTTTTTTTTAATAGGAAGTTATATTTATAAAATATATGATTTTTTTGAAACATGCAAATTTGTTCAGATATTAAATATCAAGTATATGAAAACAGGTGTAAGTACTTGATTCATCCCTCCATATATGCATATCTACCCTACCCAAAGAGGCATCAGATACAGTATAAAAATAAACAAGTAATTGACCTTTTTAGTCAGGACTCAGATGCTGCAACATGTGTAGATACTGCATATGGGCCAGTATGCTTACAAAATCTACTCTTAGTATAATCTTCAAAGATTAAACACTCCAAATTTCCTTGTCATGAATGGTTAAACATACTGTACACATAAAATAGGATATACAATAAGGTATGCACACATTAATCATGGTCTATGGGCCTGGAAAAAGCTAGAAGAGAGTGCAAGGATAGGAGCAAATGGAGCCTTCGATCTGTCATGGCCATCCCCTGGAGAGGGGGGGGGGGTGTTCCTAGGAACAGGCATCAGACATTGTAGATATAGTGGGCTCTGAACTTCTGACTCCATCAATCCAAGTCCTGTGGTTCCTACTGTTCCTCTTCAGGCTCCTCTAGATCAGATGGGGAAATCTGGGGCCGGCCGGCTGCCGGGGCTGGGCGGTTCATCAATTGAGCCCTCAGAATATTCCGTTTCTGAATCATGCGACTCAAGCTGGAAAGTAGGGACGTTGCTTGAAGCAGTAGAATCCCTACTGGTTGATGGCTGTGGTTGCAGTAGTGGTGGATAAGTGGCAGGAGCTGCATAAAAAAAAAAAAAAAAAAAATCCATGTTTTTTTGTGTCAAAAAAAATTCTATAAAAATGTTTTATATATATATATATATTATATATTTTTGAGTTGCACCTATACATGAGATCAATCAGTCCATTGGCCCTGGTCTCTCTTGCAGAAGACCCATGGTCATGAGGCATCCAGTAACAGCCTCCATCCAATATGGACAAACAAGTTTTGCAAATGTTACATCTATGGGGGTACATGATGAATTGTCACCCCAGTATGCCAAATATCAACAGTGGAATAAAAATTTCGTTAGGTTAGGTTAAGTTGAATGAGGGTTATGCTTATTATTATCTACTTTACAAACGAAGAATCGTAAACCCAGGATGGCCCACATGAAGAATTGTCACCCTGTCGAAGACTGGGGTGATAATTCTTCATGTGATCCCATTTTTCTTTATATTATCCACTGCAGACATGTTTTGTTTTATTGCAGAGATTATAGCGCGAAGGATTTGATCAACTTTGCCAACAACAACCCTGGCGTGGTGGTGTACCTAAAACCTCAGAGGCATCGATCACCTTGCATCAAAGCAGAGTACTGTAAGTTTGACTTTGGCAACAGGTAGTAGCCTCTTTTACATTGGAGCTTAAACTCAGGAATCCTGTAAAGCATGAGGGCCCCACACCTGTAGCAGTGGCAAACCTAAGACCCTCATACTCCTGGTACAGTAACAGCTCTCCCCCTAATCCCTTGTAACAAAAACACTGTTACCTGCATTATTGAAAAAAGTCCCTTTCTTCCCTTTGAATTCAAGAGCTGGAGTTCTTCTTAGCTTAACAAAATTTACTGGTGTTAGCCTGAATTAAAGATTTTATATTTAATGACATTCGCAGAGAATTCACTTCTAAAGGCCTGCCCGCACACCAATGTTCCCTCTTAATTCTTTGCTGTGGGTGAGCACAACAATTTGTTTGTTTGCAAATTTTGCCTTCTTTGCAAAGTATGTGTGTACTTATGTGGGTCACCATACTGACTGCAGAACACAATACAAAGGATCTTAAGACATGTGATTTTATGAAATTGACAAATTCTCAAAATCACCTTCCTTTTGTTTTAAGTTGTTATGAAATCATACAATTAATTTCTTTAATTAGAACATTTCAATTTCATCTTGAAAACCTTGTGTGCACACATTTTTTTCCTTTGTGTACCATTTTTAAAACATGTGTGCATGCACATGCACACAGCTTAGAGGGAACCTTGCTCCCCTGCACCCCACATGCCCTGAAGCATAGTAATTGAGCAAACCAAGAAATCAATTTACAATTTGATTATGGCCGAGACGTATTTTTAAAGGAAATGTATCTAGAATATACAATATTGACATTTTTTTCATTGATTTATTATTATTATCATTTTCTACCCGTGGCATATTACTAATTAGATCTATGGTTTCAGTAAATGGAGGAGAGGAGTATCCATAAACACTTATGATGACCTGAATGGGGAGGAGCTAGTTGCAAAGTGGGTCAAGTACATGCATGCATGGGCAATCAGGGTACTCAGTGGAGCGTCTCCGCAAATATCAACACACAGACTTCCCGTCAATACAGGGATCCTGGACACCATGGACGCATCGACACCTAGTGGTCAACACAGTCACTTTCCCAGCTGTAAGTAGTTGAGGAGTAGTAATAATACACAGATACATACACCAAGGGCTTTTTCCTCCTTACAAGGGAAGTAGCCAACACATCCATCTTTCTTTTCACAAACATACTACCTATCTCTTCCCTTTCACTCTCATCTGTACCACATCCACGCACATTAAAAGACCAAAACCTTACCGTGCTGGTTGGAAAACTCCTAGACCCTTTTATACCTTTACTTTTTTTAGGAATGACCACTGTGGGGCTACAGGGAGAAGGATGCCTGGTCCCAATCCCCGTCCCGCTTTTCTCACCTCTTACGATCCAAGTGGGAATACTTGGTGGCAGCACTGATTATCAGTGAAAATATTACAAGCAGAAAACTACAACAAATGTCAATGGGTAAAATAGTTGATCAAAATAAGTTATGAGATTATATACTTATACTTCAACCACACTGTACCCAAGCCTTGCTTATTGAGGAAGCACGTGCATAAAAACAGGTACTCATAAGCTATGATTCTCACACATGATGTAAAGTATGTTAAATGAAAAAATATATGCCACAGTCAAACTGAGATGTGATGCACCAACCCTCTTGAGTTTATCAAATGTGGTGAAAAGGATTCCTGACTGCCTCAAACCTGGGGAGAATAATCTAGCATTAGATACTTTTTTCTTCTCTCTACTCATTCTGTTCAATTACAAAAGATGAGCTGGCTACAATGCGAGTGAAAGGATGCATACATACATGTTCCATTTGCAGTTCAAATGGTTCATCCTTGGAACCTAAAATACTTTCTATGTTGTACAATGATGCATGAAGCATGATAATGCAGAAGCTGGCTCCTGTTTGGAGAAAAAAAAAAAAAAAAAATACTCCTGTTGACATAAATTATTTCTGTTGCAGCAATACACAGATATTGATTTTCTTTACTCATCAGCTGATACCGCTACATACATCTAGGAGTGTGTTGATTAATGGGCATAAGCAAGAATCGGCTCTTTTTTGGTGAATCAGCATTTTTTTTTATTAAAAGGGATTCAGCATCGGCAATATTTTGCCGCTGATGATTGCAAGTCAGTAATTCACCTATTATTCATTGCTCTGGTGATTGCATAGGGACATGCAGCATATTATGTGCTATATGAGATACCACTACCAAATAATCATGGCTTTAGCACATAGCATCACAACCGTAGGGATTGAGGTGGCTAGGAATATGTTGTGGTAGTGTAAACCTATACTACTGTCTAGTGCCATAACACACATTTCGAAAATATTATGCAGAAGTGATCAAATCTGCAGACAGGGAGGCATACGACCAGAGAAACTTTTAAGATGGCAGTATATATTAGAGCAAATTATATTATTTTTTAATTTTATTTTTGTATTTCTTATATAAAATTAAATTAAAATATATATTTTGAAACAGCGATGTTTCTACAACAGAAATTAAGTGATAGTAATATGGGAGTAAATCGTCCAGTCGTCCGTGGACTCTATCAATTTTACTCGTTTATATATTCAAAAAATTGGCAGACAGATTTACTCCTGCTTTGTAGCAATTTATGGCCAAATGAATCATACAGAATTTTTTTATGTATTTTGACGAGTAAACCTTTTCAGGAAAAGGAGAAGGAGTACAAGAAGAAGCTGAGGGAGGAGTGGGAGGGAGTGAAGGATAGAGTAGAGCCAGGTGTGGAGGAGGAATGGGGATGGTTCAAGGAGTCACAAAGTGTGCAAAGATGGTGTGTGGAACAAGAAGGACAGGAGGAAATAGAAGGAAGGGTAGTGAATGGTGGGATGAGGAAACAAAGAAGGTTGTAGAAGAGAAGAAGCGAGCTTTCACATATGGGTTACAAAATAGGACGAGGTAGTCATATGAGATGTACAAAGAAAAGAAAAGAAGTAAAGAAAAAGGTAAAGGAGGCAAAGAGGAGAGCAGATGTGAAATGGTTTAAGAGTATGACAGAAAATTTTGAAAGTAATAAAAAGATGTTTTGGAAAGAAATTAAGAGAGGAAGAGGAGGAGAATCAAGTAGAGAAGAAAAGGTAAAAGGTGCAGATGGGGATGATAATGGAAGAGAAGGCAGTAAGGGGAAGATGGGCAGAATATCTTAAGGAGTTGCTAAATGTGAAGGAAGATAGGGAGAGAAAGATAGCTGCAGTGGGAAATGCTAAGAAAATGACTGTGATGAGTAAGGAAAATGGAGGAGAAATAAGGAAGGATGAAGTGAAGGCAGTTGTGAAGATGGTGAAAGCAGGTAAGGCACCTGGTCTGGATGGATGCCATGCAAAGTGTCTAAAAAAAGGAGGTACAGTGGTGATGGACTAGCTGGTGAGGTTATTTAATGTTTGCTGGAGAGAGGGTAGAGTGCCTGTATAGTTCCACTTTACAAGGGAAAAGGGGACAAATGTGAATGTAGTAGTTTCAGAGGGATTAGCTTGTTAAGTGTAGTTGGGAAGGCTTATGGGAGGATCTTGATTAAGAGGATTAGGAGAGGAACAGAGGGAGTAATTGGTGAGGAACAGTGTGGATTTAAGGACAGGTAGAGGTTCTGTAGATCAGATTTTTGTGGTAAGACAGATATGTGAGAAAGCTATAGGAAAGGGGAAGGATGTTTTTTGGACTTTTATGGATCTGGAAAAGGCTTATGATAGGGTAGACAGAAAGGCACTGTGGGAGGTTTTGTGGACATATAGGATAGGAGGAAAGCTTCTAGGAGCTGTCAAGACTTTTTATGAGAGTAGCAGATCTTGTGTCAGGATTAGAAATGGAGAAAGTGAGTGGTTCGAGGTAAAGGTGGGACTTCGTCAAGGATGTGTTATGTCGCCCTGGCTGTTCAACTTGTACATGGATGGGGTAGTGCGAGAGGTAAATGCAAGGGTGGTGGGTCAGGGATTGGAGATGGTTAAAGAAAATGGAGAAAAGTGGGAGGTGAGCCAGCTGTTGTTTGTGGACGACACTGCGCTTGTGGCAGGATCAGAGGAGGGATTGAGGAAGTTGGAGACAGAGTTTGGGAGAGTGTGTGATAGAAGAAATCTGAAGATAAATGTGGGTAAAAGTAAGGTGATGAGATGTACAAGGGTGAATGGAAAATGGTTGTATATGGATGATGTTGTGATGCATGAGGTGGAATGAGCGGGGCGATGGGGGGTGAGGTAGTATGTGTGAGCAAAATTTGATGCAGCCCGAAGGGATTTCTCCCCGTCTTCTCCTTTTATGCATGGGGGGAAGGAGAGGGGATGTTGTCGGGAATAAATCCCGACAGAGGCATTTTTTAGAGTAAATAGACTATTATTACATATTAATATAGACATCTGTGGTTTCGGCCTCAGTTAATTTAGTGAATTGATAGCTGTAGAATTAGGATTAAGATTGAAATACAGCAATTAAGCATATCAAGCTGTATGAAATTGGTATTCTAGAGACTTAGTATATGAAAGCATGCATAACAGATTATACAGTATTACTTTTTCCATTTAGATAGAGTGGCCTATCATTTTTGTTTCTATATACGAAAATATTATATAAAGCATTTTGTAAGGACTCGACAACCCTTAGTTACCACAAGCCGGTTGTTCTAACCCCTCTCAGGAATGTCGAGTTACCGATATGTCATTTTCATTATTAATCATTTTATTTACCACTTGGTGTCTTCTCCGTCTTGAGTATTGGTTCTGGTGTATTACCCATCTATAGTTCCTATGCATGGGGATCATATAATATATGTATCGTGCAACATTTTCACTTCAGTTAAGGTGAAGTTGTACTTCCCATAGACCCTTGGCAACGAGAGGCCAAGGGTCACTAGGCGTTCGGCACCAAGGAGGCCCCTCTGGCGCCAAAACTGGCAGTGTTGGCGTGGTTGAGTTCAAGTTGAGGACAAGACAAGTCCGAGACAAGAAATGTAATTGACCAAAGTGTTAGTGATTAGTAACTAGGGGATGATATGAATTCACCCCAATCACAGACCTCATATAAATCATGTGTGAAGTGCATATACCACGAAGCGTGTCTTAAATCAGTGAGGGGATTCTGTGAGAGAACCATTCCCCTCAGCTACCTATATCCTTTCCCATTCCCATACTCCCCCTCCATGCCACGCCCGAAGTTCGTTACGCACATCACCGTCATTAACCAGAACAAAGACAAAGAAGATTTCCAAGTGGCCCCAAGGCCACGGTAAGTCACAAATTTAGTTCAATGAAATATTCAAACCAATATGAATAATGGAAATAATTACATATTCATAAAGATACATGATGCTTTGTGATGCCATCATACGTTTCAGGGTTCGATGAGTTCCCTGCTGTTCACAGGTACGTAGTTTTGTAGTGTTGAAAGTTGTATATAAGTTCACGCAGAGTATCCCAGTATTAACTCGGTGGGACGGTCACCTAGATTATCTTATACCGTCAACATTCGTATTAAAAGAGATGGGAAATCTGTTGGAAGTCATAATATTCTCCACAGATGTTGCTGATTAAATGAAGCGGCCTTGCTGTGGATGTGCCGGTTCTTGTGACACTGCTTCTGACCCAGGGCAGTGGACAAGGTGCAGGGATGACCCGTCATCCAGGAGGTGCTAAGATAAGAGAGAGGGTGGAGGGGTGTGGAGTGTATTCAGGAATGGAATGGGTGGGAATGATTTTATGCCTTTTCCTTTTTGGCTACCTCCCTTGTAAGGGGAAAAAAGCTTTGGTATATGTATGTACAATGATGTAAATAATAAATAAAATACGTAAATAAATACATAGGCATAGTTAAATAATAAACAAACAGGTAAATAGTAAATAATAATAAATTGACATATAAGTAATAATAAATTTGAATCAAGCAAATAATGATAAACAGACAAATGATAACAAAACAAATAAACATATAAAATAAATGATAATCATTACAGCATCTTGCTTAGGTGTTTATCAAAATGATCCTTAAAGCTTCGAACTGAACTACATTGCACTGCCTCTGCAGGAAGTTTAGTCCATTCATTAACTAAATGGTTGGCAACGTTGTTTCTACCCACTTCAAAATTAAATCTATTTCCGGACAGTTTGAGACCATTGTTTCTTGTAGGATTTTCATTCAGTGTGAAAATTTTGTCACTTTTGATGTTGTCAATTCCCTTTAGAATTTCAAGGACCTGTATCAAGCCACCTGAATCTACATTTTCCAATCTGTCAATGTCTTTAATGAGATTTGGTGACCATGCAGAAACAGCATATTCCAAATGTGGACGAACTAACGATTTATAGCTTGTTAACGAGTGATGGACTTTTGAAGTCAAAAGATCGCGCAATCAGTCCTAGAATCTTATTTGCTTTCTCAGAGGCTGAATACACTGCTTGGATGATTTGAGATCGTTAATGATAATTATGCCGAGATCTTTTTCACTATTCACTTTTGTTAACGAGTTTCCAAATAATTTGTATTCGTACTTACTGTTATTTTTACCTATGTGCATTACCTTGCATTTACTTGTGTTAAATTTCATTAGCCACTTTTCAGACCATTGCTGTAATTCATCTAAATCTTCTCAAATATCTAAATGGTTTAAGTGATCATTTTATGCATCTTTGCCATGAGATGTACCGAAAAAAATGCCATTCACAAGACAAACCAAAATCTTCGTGGTAACAGAAATTTGTGAAGTGTCTCACATATCTGTCTTACAACAAAAATCTGATCCAAGCAACCCCTACCTGTCCTAAACCCACGCTGTTCCTCACCAATTACTCCCTCTCTTCCTCTCCTAATCCTCTCAATCAAAATCCTCCCAACTACACTTAACAAACTGATCCCTCTGAAACTACTACACTCACACTTATCTCCTTTCTCCATTGTAAAGTGGAACTATACAGTCACTCCTCCAGTCCTACAGCACTCTACCCTCTCTTAAACAAATATCAAATAACCTCACCAGCCAGTCCACCATCACTGTACCTCCCTTTTTTTAAGACATTCTGCATGACACCCATCCAACCCAGGTGCCTTACCTGCTCTCATCATCTTAACTGCCTTCACCTCATCTTTCTTTATTTCTCCTCCATTTTCTTCACTCAACACTGTCATTTTCTTAGCGTTTCCCACTGCAACTACCTTTCCCTCCCTATCCTCCTTTACATTTACCAAAACTCTAAAATACTCTGCCCATCTTCCTCTTAGTGCCTTCTCTTCCATTATCATCTCTCCATCTGCAGCTTTTAACCTTTTCTTCTCTACTTGATTTGTCTTCTCTTCCTCTCTTAATTTCTTTCAAAAACACCTATTTATTACTTTCAAAATTTTCTGTCATACTCTTATCTCATTTCACATCTACTCTCCTCTTTGCCTCTTTTATCTTGTGCTTTACTTGTTTTCTCTTTTCTTTGTACCTCTCATTTAATTCTCTCATCCTATTTTGTAACCAATCTGTGAAAGCTCGCTTCTTTTCTACAACCTTCTTTGCTACCTCATCCCACCACTCACTAACTTTCCTTCTATTTTCTCCCATCCTCCTTGTTCCACACACCATCTTTGCACACCTTGTGACTCCCTCCTTGAACCATCCCAATTCCTCCTCCACTCCTAGTTCTGCTCTATCCTTCATTCCCACTCTTCTCTCAGCTTCTTCTTGTACTCCTTTTCCTTTTCTTTCTCATTTAAGCAGTTCACTTTAAACACCTCCCTACCTTCTGTCTTTTACCCCTTTCTCCATCTATCCTTCACTCTCAACTTATCTTCCACCAAAAAATTATTTTATATTCCCCTACTCTCTCCCCTTTGAACAGGTACATCCTTAACTCTTCCTACTATACTCCTGGTTACTACTATTGTCCATTAAGGGGGTTGCCTCTCATTTCGGTGAAAAATATTCGATTCTGTCATACTTCGTGTGTGGACTGGTGTGGTGTCCCTGAACACCGCGGGACTGGTTTCCAGACGTATAACGCCACCCTTCTCAGGTAATGGCAGGTTTAAAGGGCCGTCAGCCACGCCCCTTTCTTTGCTATGGTTTGTTTTCCTTGTATTTTGTCATTTTTTGTTGTTGTTTTTGAGAATTTTATACTCTGATATTGTTGTACGATAGGTTAGGCAGCAGTCACCACACTCAGTGCGATCAAAAAAGGGTTCAGCGTATGCGTGCGTCATTTCTCCACGTGCTATCCTGTTTTATACATTTCTTGTTTATAAATTCACTACTCCATAACTAAATATGTCAGATGTGATAGTTGCCGAAGTATTTTGCTCCATTCTGAACCTGAGAAATGCAAGAATACTCACCTTAGCAAAGGGATTGTAATGCATGTGTACCATTCATTATGTGAAGGATATGGAAGTTTAGGATTGTCACAATTCTCAGCTGGCATGGGTAGAAAAGAAATGTAATGAACATCTGCTGCTTACTTCCCAGAAATGGTCAAAGGATTATGTAAGTAGATATGTGCATTTGATACTCTTAGGAGGCACTTATGGAGTAGTGAATATATAAACATAAAAATGCTATTTTCTCAAAACTATTTTTTCGCACAAAAGTAACCATAACTTCGTGTGTAAATAGGCAATTTTGATAATTCTTGTTGGAAAATGATTGTGATACTTATATCTAACAAAACTAGTAAATTAATTCTTAACCTACTTGATATATATTTTTGACAATTTTTTAAAGTTGTGATTTTTTTTTTTTTTTTTATAATTTGCTGTAAGGCTGACTTTCTTTCTTTTTCACTTATAATTACGAGTATACTAATTTAGGTACATCTGGATGTCTACTAACTGTACACCAAAGGAAACCATTATTCTCCTCA
Source organism: Oratosquilla oratoria (assembly GCF_046742065.1). Lineage (NCBI taxonomy): Eukaryota > Metazoa > Arthropoda > Malacostraca > Stomatopoda > Squillidae > Oratosquilla > Oratosquilla oratoria. The sequence continues at coordinate 40,245,745 of NC_134816.1, forward strand.
AACTTTTGGAAAAATAAACGTTATTTCAAAAATAACTCAAAATTGCAAGTAAATCGTCTTGTGTAAAAATTTCTTAATGGATTTCAATGAAATTTCTGTCACAGATGCATCCTATTTCCCTGCACATTGTGTTAAATTTCCATTGTCTTACATAAAAAAATAAGGTTGGGAGGACCAGAAATGCATAATCCGATCGAGCGAATCACCGAAATGAGAGTTAACCCCCTTAATGCTCTACCACCCTTCCATCCACCACCCTCTCCCATGTGTTAATATGCTTGACTTTCTTCCTAAACACTGTATTTGCTATCATCAAGTCTATCAAAACAGTGCAAGATTGTTTCCTAATGCAACATATGGAAGAAATCACAAGGCAGAGAGGAGAGGCAAGAGGGTGTTAGACTTAATATTTAGTAGTGAAGAAGAAATAGTCGAGGAAATAGAAGTAGAAAGTCCCATAGGATGAAGTGATCATGTCACTATTATTTTCACATGCAATACCCAGACTGAAGTAAAAACAAGTACAAAGAAAAAAATATTCTTGTATGAGAGAACAGACTCTAAAGAGTTGAAATACAAGTTCGACATCAACTGGGAGCAATACTTGGGTAAACCAAATACTGAGGAAATGTGGAAAAATTTTAGAATTAAACACACAGATACTATAAACAAATGCATGCTATTTAAAGTACTTGAGGACTCATTTAGTCAGAGAAAGAACAAATCAGGAACTACCAATGAATAGGAAGCTTTAGTCAAAAATAAGAAGAATAAATGCATTGGTCACAACTAATACAACTGAAAACCTGTGTAAATACAACTTGTTGGGAATTTCAAGAGGTTGAGAAAGAATACAGGTGTACAACCAGGTGAGGAATGAAACAAGAAAACAAAAAAATAGAGAACAGTTAATTGAAAGAAAGGGAAAAGAAAACCCAAAATTATTTTGGAAATATGTACAAGAAAAGTTAAAAAAATAGAATTGCTATACCAGAATTACACATGAATGGTGATAGTAGTCTGAACAAAACTAAGATGGATAAGGAAAAGCCAGATGTACTGGCTAATCAGTTCAACAAAGTATTCATAGAGGAACCAGACAGAGATTTGCTAAATCTTCTATTTAAACATGAGCCTGAAATGTCAAATATGAAGTTCTCATTAGAGAACATTAAAAATGCCATGAAAGAGAATAAATCACCTGGACCAGACGGAATACATCCTAGGATAATGAAGAAAGGAGAGTAGCTGGCAGAACCTCTTAAAATATTATTTGAAAAGTCATACAATACTGGACAATTACCGGTGGACTGGAAAATTGCAAATAAACTGCCATATTCAAACAAGGAAGCAGTCGTGACCCGGCAAACTACAGACCAATAGGTTTCGAGCATTGTGCGTAAACTAATGGAATCACTAATCAGAGAGAAAGTTATGAAACACATGAAATCAATTAAACTATTTAGTAACAGGCAATTTGGATTCTTACCAGAGTGATCTAGTTCTTCAATTAATTTAATGAGGGTATTGGAGAGATGGACTGTGAAGGGGACCATTATTGTTCGACTTTTATGTAAATTATTTACCAGAAAATTTAAGAAATGGAAGTGAAATATACTTGTATGCAGAGGATACCAACATTTACAAGCAAATTAAAACCCTGAAGGACATTGTTGTTTGATAAATAAAAAGTGTAAATTCATGTGCATTGGAAACTGTGGTGGAAGACACTATGGATATAACATGAATGAAAAGATAACAGAAATAAATACAGAAAAGGTTATAGGGGTAATAATCGACAGTAAGCTCCAGTTCTCAAATCATCTTGCAGAAAAGATAAATAAAGCTCACAGACTCGTAAGACTTGTCAAATGAACATTCTTTGTCTCCTTGGCTTGGATGAAGAAATATTTAGGCCTCTCCATGTGGCGCTAATCGGCCCCCATTTGGAGTATGCAAACCAAGGGGCTTCATATCTGCTGAAGGACACTGAAGCTGTCGAAGGAGTGCAGCGGCGAGCGACCAAAACTGAAGAAACTGTGAGGACTGAGGAAATCCACACAAGCGTGTACACGTGCACGAGGTGATACAATTGAATCACTTAATATCCTGACAGGAGTCTACGATGAGGACGTATGCCATGACATTTTGGAACTATGGGTAAATAGCTCAACAAGAGGACATCCTATGAAAATAGTAAAGACCAAAACTGGATAAAAGGACGAACTCATTTTGTATCAGCAAACAATTGGAATGCACTACCCAAGTATGTCATACTCAAAATAATTTATTAAAGTTTAATGAGTTTGATACAGCATGGGGCAGCCAATATTTAATAAATAACTTCAATGTAAGAATATGATTAAATAATAATTGCATTGGTGTGCACTTCTGGAAAAAAAAATACCATAAATTTCGCAGGGTCCCTTCGCGAGCCGTCCAGAAACTATCTTCCTGCCGAATTTACCTTTCGGATCCAGTGTACAACAGCCAATGTAAAATGTTGCCTACAAGCAGGCGGTGGTTACTACAATCGCACTCATAATTCCAGACTGCACAGCACACTGTTAGTTCATTGGCGCATAAAAAACACAACTTAATGTAAATCATCATAGTAAACACACAAACATTAGTTACGTATCCAAAGCGACCGCTGTCACATCCTTCCACTTTCAGAGCTCAAGTCATACTGACGACTGTAGTGCCAGTCAATGTTGCCACTGTGATCTATGCCAGTTCCAACAAATGAGTGTTTTTTTCCACAAAATTCCCACATTTTTTTCCCACAAATAAGGAATTATTATAAACACAAATAAGTTCATTGTAACATATACTTAATCAAATTCTATATAAAAATAATGATAAGATCATAAGTTGGAAGTTACAGTAACTAAAGGTTACTTTTGTATGAAAGATATAATTCAGAATAAAAATAAAGTATTGTCCTTTACATTGAAATTAAGTTGTAATTATTTCTTTTAAAACTGCATTGAAATTATAGAAAAAATTCAAAACACAATTTCATTCTATGTCTACTTCCAAATGAACAATGTCTTGATTTTCTCGTGTTATTTCTTCAGCCTTAGGAAAAAAATTCTTTACATGTCTTCAGTGGGAATAGTCAACACAAGATGAACCCTGAAGAGACAAGCCATACCTAATTTGCAAAATAGCCTCAACAGATTTTACACTAAATTTGTTCCTTTTGAGTGCACGATGTTCATAACCGAAAATACCCTTTCCACATTTGCATTTGAGAAAGGTAAAGACAATGATGCCAAGGAGAAGGCAGAAATATTAGGAAACTTCCGGTTTCCTGCAGAATCTAGTTTTTCATATACCTCTGCCTAAAATGCAACACTGCTTTCCAAACATGATTTTGGCCATTGCTCAAGGTTAAGTACACCCCATTCATTTTCTAGTTCATCTATATCTCTGACTATAGATCTGTACCTGGAAGCAATAGTTGCAATAGAACCCTTGATTTGAGAAGTAGCTACACGAGGATGCAATTTCTGTAAAAGAAGTAGGGTGTCAACATTATCTGGCAGGCGCAGCTGCACTTGATTAATCAACTCAAGTACAAACTCTTTACATTTCTCTTTGACGTTAATCATCTGTTTATTGGTTAAGGTACAAGAGTCTGTTGAATACATAACCAAAATTGATAGCATTCAAAGGCAAAATGTAATTCTGAAATTTTAAAGAAAGGAGATCTTTGGCACATTTTAAGTGAGCTGATTCTACCACCATATGCATAATATTACGATACATATCGATCAGGTATTCAGTAAGTTTAGCTACCTCAACGTTTTGCCCTTGGAAAAGTGTGTTGACTCTCACCACCTCCTTAAGTACTTTCCGAACATATAAAAGGTACAACTTATTATGGATTAGTTGTTTTGCTGTGTAGCAACGCTCACTTGTTTCGCACATTTCAAAATGCAGTTTTAGGGAGTCCCATTGATCAAGCAAGGATAACGCTGATTGTCTCCAAACGGGACAACCAACGTGTGCTAGCTAACCCAGGCACTATCTTGGGTACACGATCCTCAAGAACTTTATACAACTCTGTATATTTGTTTACCCTATTTGGACTATTAGAGAACCATGTGTGTGTCTCTCTAACTAAAAAATCAAGAACTAGATGCAGGGAATGACGCACACATCTAATAAGAGTTATTTCAGGGTTGTCATTCTTCAGTAATGTTGTGAGTGATGACGCAAGTTTTGCTATACATTTTTTTTTGTATTTGGTGACCACATCGTTGCTGCATATTCCAATCTTGGTCTTATCAAAGTGATTAACATTTTCTTCACCATTTCTTCATCCAGGTATGTAAATGCCACTTTGATTGTTCTTATTAAATTATAAGTTTCTCCAAAAATCTTGTTTACATGTTTCTCAGGTGACATATTCTTCAAAATAATGACTCCCAGGTCCTTCTCATTTTCTATTTTTTTTTATTCCTTCTTCTCCCAATTTATATGATCCTTCTATTCTTTTTTTGCTTTTTCCAAATTCCATTATACTACACTTTTTGGTATTGAACTCCATCTCCCACTTCCTACTCCATTCCCATACTTTATTGAGATCACTCTGTAGTGACTCACAATCTTCTTCCGTGTTCACTTTTTTTAACAGTTTTGCGTCATCTGCAAAGAAGCTCATGTAACTTTCAATTTCTTTGTCCATATCATGAATATATATAGCAAACATTATTGGGGCCAGAACTGTTCCTTGGGGAACACCGCTTATTACTTCATCCCAGTTAGAGTGTTCGTCTCTTATCACTACTCTCATTTTTCTTTCTTGCAAAAAGTCTTCCATCCATTTAAGCAAATTGCCCTGTATTCCTCCTTCAGTTTCTAATTTCTTAAGTAAATTCTTATGTGGTACTTTGTCAAAAGCTTTTTTTAGGTCTAGAAATGCACAATCAGCCCATCCATCTCTTTCATGTATTATATCTATTAGCCTTTAATAGAAACATATTAAATTGGTGACGCATGATCGTCCTTGTCTGAATCCAAACTGCCTTGGATTTAACACGTTTTTTTTTTCTAAATACTTTACCCATCTATTTTTGATCATTCTTTCACAGATTTTTGCTATTGTACTTGTTAGAGAGACTGGTCTATAGTTTGTAGGGTCCTCTTTATTTCCTCCTTTGTATATAGGTACTATATTTGCTCTTTTCCAATCTTTTGGAACTTTTCCTTCTTTCAAGGAACTGTTTATTATGCTTTGTATTTTGTCTGTCAGTTCATTCTTGCATTCTTTCAAAATCCAGTTTGCTATTTCATCTGGTCCATGCGATTTTCTGACATTAAGATTACTCAAGTGTTTCATTATTTTGTTCTTTGTTACTTCTATTTCTTTCATAGGGGGGACTTTCTCTTCCAATTCGATCTCTCCAGGTTGTATGTTCTCCCTTGTAAACACTGATTTAAAATGCTTGTTCATAATTTCTGCCATTTCTATTTCCTCTGTGTATTCAACTCCTCCTTGTCGTAATTTTTCTAATTCTTGTTTGTTTTTCAATTTGTTGTTTACAAATCTGAAAAATAGTTTTGGTTGATGCTTAGATTTTTCTATGACATCTTTTTCATATTTTCTTTTTTCGTCTCTGCACACTTGTACATATTCATTTCTATAACTAGTATATTTTTTCCATTTTTCAGGTCTTTTGTATTTCTTCCACTTGGTCCAAGCTTTATCTCTTCTGTCTTTCAACTCCTTACAACTTTTGTTGTACCATCACTTTACATATTCTTTTTCTTGTTTTTGTCTTGGGACATACTTTTCCACTCTTTTTTTTTTTATAGATTTTTGTCAACATATTCCATTTCTCTTCTACTGTTGTATCTTCTTTGTGTATTCTTTCCCATTTTTCATTTTCAAAGAATTCTCTTATTTCATCATTTGTTGAATGTTGATGGCAGGTTTTATGTTGTGAATATACACAGCTTCCGTCATTCGTAATCGCCTGGTGTCATGTTCATTGTGTAGGATTACTGTATTTTCTTCCATCATTTTTTCTACTCAGTGTTTGCCCATGTGTCCTGTCGTTATGGCGGCGTATCGCTCCATCCTGTAAGTGCGCTGGGATTCTTTTGGACAGTGTGGTGGTAGTGAAACCTATATACCTGGTAGGTAGGCGACTGCAGTCACCAATATTACAAGTATATTGGTATACTAGGTTCACTTTTTGAAGTGTATTTGTTGGTGGGAGACAGCTGTTCTTCATTACTAGGTTGGAAGTTCGTTTGGATTTGTAATAAATTGTGAGTTTGATGTGTGTGTCGGGATTGGTGGGTTTAACATTACGCTGTATGATATTCCACATGACTTTCTCGTCGTTTGTAACCAGAAGACAACGTTTTTATAATATAAATTGGTGGTAGGGTGGTTGTCCACGTGTGTCTCTTGGGCCATGAAAGTGTCCAGTCGTCTTCTTATGACATCGTCTATCTCTTCTTTCTTGTAGCCGTTGTTGGAAAGTAGTTGGGAGATTCTTTTCAATTCAGCGTTGGTAGCAGTCCATGTAGAGCAGTGTGTGAACGCACGCTTGACAAAAGAATTGATCACACTGCGTCGATATCTCTCAGGGCATTCGCTGGCACCGTTAAAAAAATTGAAAAAGCAAACTGCAAACTGAATAATACTGTAACTGCTGTCGACTTCAACAGAACATGTATTCTGAATGGTCTTTATCCCAAATATACATATATATATACATATATATATATATATACACATATGTATATATATATATACATATATATATATGTATATATATGCACAAATTTCACAAGTCACACGCGAATCACAAATGGTGGACTCTGCATATATGTATATATATATATATATATATATAATATATATATACATATATATATATATATAGCTATGGGTTGGGGCAGGGAATACAGTATACCACAACAGACTCACGGGAAGCAGAGACAAGAATAAGCGGGCAGAGACGATCCAAGATTCTGGTGGATTAACACTGTGCCCATTGAAGTGGCCTCTACTACGCAAGGTAACGTGTTATTCAAAAATCATGTTTTGATAGTGATACGCATGTAATTATTATTCAAGTAGTCTCAAGTAACTAATATTTGCGAGCCTTAATTGGGATGGATTAAGTGAACGTGTGCTTCAATGAGAGTGGATCAAATCTTTTTGAGCGCTTGCCCAACTCTGATAAGAGATACATTAGATATTGTGATGTATGTCAGATGGCACAGATGTAGCTGGAATGCAAAAATAATGTTTTGCCTTGTCCTGCGATAAAGGGAAGGACTGTGAATGATTTTTCCACCAGCGTAGAGGATCTTCGTGTCGGACAATAACCATGTCGTCATTACATCTTTTCATGCTTTCACAATCGTCTACTTTATTATTCCTGTACTAGTCTCAATTTGTACTTAGAGAAGGGGGCATTTTTTTTTTAAGTCCATGATTAGTTCCACCCAATACTTCCACCTATCACACCATTGACCACGTTTTTTTTTCTTTAAGTCCACGAGTATCTCTAGTCATTATTTCCAAACTTAACACCCACACACTCTTATGCAATCATTTCCAGATGGAACCAAAGTTCTCAATTCCTTAGTATTATCTAATCGTGATATACACATGTCGTCATTACATCTTTTCATGCTGTCACAATCGTCTACTTTATTATTTCCGTACTAGTCTCAATTTGTACTTAGAGAAGGGGGCATTTTTTTTTTCTTTTAAGTCCATGACTAATTCCATCCATTACTTGCACCCTTCACACTATTGACACAATTTTTTTCCTATTTGAAGTCCACGAGTACTTCCACCCATTACTTCCAACATTAACACCCACACACTCTTATGCAATCATTTCCATGTGGAACCAAATTCCTGAAATCCTTAGTATTATCTAATCGTGATATATATTTTCCCATGTCGTCATTACATCTTTTCATGCTGTCACAATCGTCTACTTCATTATTTCTGTACTAGTCTCAATTTGTACTAAGAGAAGGGGGATTTTTTTTTCTTCTTTTTTCCTTTAAGTCCACGACTAATTCCACCCATTACTTGCACCCTTCACACCATTAACCCCGGTTTTTTTTTTACTCTTGACGGAGCGGCCACCACTACGATGATCCGGGTTCGAATCCCGCCCAGGGATGAAATAATTTTAGTATCGCTGCGCTGCGAGTCGTTACTCCAACTTCCGTGGGCAGGGAGTTGGGGGGTGCGTGTAAGGTCCCGGTATTACCCATAGATTGGTCATATATGAGCTCTGAGCTCTCTTTCGGGAGGGAAATAGCTGTCGATCACGAATTCAATACGTGATCTAAGACCATGGTGAATCACACACTCACATATACACACAGACACTCCCAAACAAACAAACTTCTTTTTTCTTCTTCGTCTTTTTTTTCTTCGTCTGTCTCTTCCCCTTCCTCTTCTTCTTGTTCATTTATTTTCAACTTATTTATTTACTCATTTATTATAGATTAAAAAAAAAAAACAATCCTACAGCAAGGTACAGAAAATTCAAGTATGATGCTTAACTGTTCAAATGTTCTGAAAAGACTCAGATTTCTGTCGAGGTTTTTATTTGAATGTCGCCGGGTAGTTTGTATTTATCTATTTATTTGTTTATTTATTTGTTGGCGCCTTCTTTTGGTGTTGGAGGTGGTTGGGGAGGGGGGAGAGGGGGAGGGGGTTGGAAAGGTTGAATAACAGGGCAATGTAGAAATTAGTTAGCAACAATATAAAAAACAAAATGGCTGAACATCTGGCTTATGTCGCTCTCCTCTCCAGAGGAACGACAAAATGTATTTCCAGGTTTCTCCTGTGTTCACAAACACATACATGCAGTGTTTATGTACACACACACACACACACACACACACACACACACACACACAGATATATAGGTTTACTGGAGAGAAAAGTAATAGCATATTTGTAAATCACAGTCGAAGTGAAAGAGAAACGTGGGGAAATATTAATTTCTATATTTTGCCTACCAAATCCACATTTCAGTCTTTTACTTCTGATCCGAAGAGAAAAAGAGTGAGAGAGAGAGTGAGAGAGAGATTCATTAATCTATCAATTATTTTTGTTCATTTATTCAGTTTTCCTCGTGCATTAGTTAATGTGAGTTGCAAATTCTTAAAGTCATCCCCCATTCATCCGTCTCTTTAATGAACAGTCGCATGCATCCGGGACTATATCAATGTTATGGTTTGTAGAACGCATACCCATAACTAAGTATTTGTGTGTGTGTGTGTGTGTGTGTACATTTGTATAATATCAAAATTAGCGACCCGTGGGTAACATATTCACCATGCAATAATTGTGACAACTTCTTTATCTATTTATACATTTATCTATTTATTTATTTACCGATTCATTTATTTTTTATTCATTAGTTTGTTTACTTACTGGTTTATACATATAAAAGTTACAGGTTAATTTTGTCACAAAAACTGATACATGTTCAGTGTCAGCTCCGTAGCCTATGTATCAAAATGTCTTTAATTTGGTCAGCAAAACGTGCTGGTTTTTTATACTAATCTCGGATGATTTCTCTATCGATTTGTGACCATAGGTGAAGCTTGGGCTCAACATTTTCAGTTAATGGTT